>NC_143481.1:65275987-65614737 GCF_027475165.1 Benincasa hispida | reverse complement strand
CTCCTTACCCTACAATCTATGGTGGGGGTCTATTATATTGTATAGCTGGGTATCTTATCAGCCGTCATACACTGTAACTGTGTCAAGTACCCAGGACAAAATGTCTCGTTGTCTGATCTCCATTCACCAGATTAAACCAAAGTCACCAAACATTCCATAAGCTTCGACTCTTCCTCCCTTATCTAAGTGTGCCATCCTGTTACATGTACACCGTAGTAAAATTTAAGTGGTAAAGAATGAAATTGTCATGTGATGTGTTATGTTCGATGTATAAGGTTGTAAATGTAATTATATTAAGAAATTTGGAAATTTATTTCCAAAATCGCATACATGAAATTAAAAAAATACATTGTAAAAGCCACAAACTAAACATGAAGCTACTGATTGTTACGTAACTCCCAGTCAGAAAAAATATTATGTGTCAGTTCATCTCTCCATTATGTCCATTCATTTGAACTCTCAATATAATTGATCTCGTCCCCACCAATGGTAGAAAAATGTGAGTCCACCTCGTCTAGATCCTCGGTCATTTCACAAGTATTCATCTCCTTATTAATAAGATTATGAATAAGGTAACACGAGGTGATCGTCCGAGTTTGGACTTGCATAGGGTAGTATGATATTCTACGGAGTATTGCCCATCTCCCTTTCAAGAGCTCGAATGCCCTCTCAATGACATTCCTCGTAGAACAGTGTTTCATGTTAAAAAAAATTCTTTTGCAGTTGTTGGTGTATTCCCTCCTCCACGCCATTTCGAAAGATGATATCGTTCTCCTCTATATGGTGCCAAGAAGCCCTCCGCATTTGGGTACCCAACATCACATAGATAATAATACCTTATACAATGTATCAAATCATAATCATTGAGTACAACGATGTACGACAAGAAGTTGTGCATGTAAGTTGTTACTCTTCGGAACCTTCAATCCGTTAGGTCGTAATATTGCATCTCTAAGCACACGAGAATCAACTGCATAACCTTCCCACCCATTTAAGACAAACACGAAATCATCATTCATGTTGCAAACACCAAGAACATTTGTGGCGATTTCACCTTTCCTTGTCTTGTACCTTGGTCGATCAGTGGCACTCACGTTGACCTTTATTTACATACCATCTAACGCACCTAGAGAATCTTGTGCGAACACAACGTATGAATATTCATATACATAAGTTATCAAAACTAGATACGGACAACACACCAACATTTGTTTAGTTTCAATATACCTCAAACCATCTTCATCTCAGATCTATACAGAAGGTTGTGATTGGCTGCTTCTTTTTCAGTCTCTGAGGGAAGGGTGGTAACTGTACTTTCAATGTTCCATGGTCTGGAGGCTTAGAGGTGGTTGCAACTTCAGGTTCCATAATCTCGGGCTCTTTTGACTCATTTTGCGTCAACGGCTTCATTGATTCCATCGCATTTGAGTCGGTCCTACTAGGATCCTTCCTAACTTCTGCCGTCATCTTTCCACTTCGCAAGGTGACTGCTTGGCAATGTTCTTTCCTTGTGTTCCCTAAGTTGCGTGGGAGCTCAGTTGAACTCGATAGTGTCCTCTACGATCTATTCTTCAGCTCTCCCGCAATCTGTCCTATTTGGATTTCTGGATTGCGAATGGAAGTCGCCTGGTTCTGGAGGACTATTTCATTCTTTTCGATGTATTATTTTAACAGGTCCAGAGAGGATGATGGCGGTGTTTGAGAGCTGCTGGCTTATTGTTGTTGTGAACCGTTAGTTCGTTGGAAAAATCCTGGCGGTCCTTCTTTTTGCGCCATCGGTTTATAGCCTTGCTGTTGGTTATTTTTCCAAGCAAAATTAGGGTGGTTTTGCCACCCGGGGTTGTACGTGTTTGAGAAAGGGTTGTTCTTGACAAAGTAGATTGAATGCGGGTTTCGTGGACACTCTTCAACTGAATGCGATTCTCCACATGTAGCATAGCTAGTGCTTGTCTGTTCTATTGCGTTGACTTGCCTTCTTTGCGCTCTGGGATTGTTTATTGTTATGCCCTGTAACAAATTTATCATCGCATTCATCTGATTTTGCAAAGATGCGATGGCACCATTATTTGTGTTACCTTCTCTGGGCCTTACTCTCTGATCGCTTTCCTACCAATCTTCATGGTTTTTCGATATGTGATCAAGAATGTTCTTTGCCTCATCATAAGTATTGTCCAGTAGACCACTTGCTGCTGCCGCATTGGCAGCTGTCTACGATGCAGGATTTAATCCATGATAGAAAATCTCCATTTGGAGGCAATCTGGCAATCCATTGTGCGGCAGTCGCGCACTAATCTCTTAAACCTCGCCCACGCGTCACTGGGCGATTTGTCTTCTTCTTGTTCAAAATTTGTGATTAACTTCCTCCTTCTGGCATTCTCTGTAGGGGAAAATACTTTTTCATAAACTTCTCCACAACCTGTTCCCATGAAGTTATCTCTCCCGGTTGGAGGTTGTATGCCCATTTTCTTGCTTTATCGCACAGTGAAAATGGAAATAGTATGAGTCGAACTTCTTTAGCAGAGATATTCAGGAACACAAAAGTGTTACAAATTTCAATGAAGCTTCGGAGATGGGCGTGCGGATCTTCGCCATGCCATCCACCAAACTATCCTGCCGTCTGTATCATCTGTAACATTACCGGCTTCATCTTAAACCTTGATCCATCCAGTGTTGGCCTCATGATTATTGGGGAGAAATCATACAAGTTTGGTGACGCATTGTCCCGGATGGGTCTATTGTGATCATTCGCTAGTATGATAGGACTCGCCATTATGTTGTTTACATTTGTGGCTCTTTCTTCTGGTTGTTCAGCCATTCTGGGAGTTCTTCCTTGTTGTCTACGTTTGTTTTTCTATCTTCTGCGAAATGTTCTTTCGATCTCTGGGTCGTAATTGGGCTTAGGAGCGTGTCTTTCGCTCATGCGATGCTTGAATTTTCCCTTACCGAAGGAATGGCAATGCACAAAGGTCGAAAGCTGCAAAGATCAAAGAGGTTTGATGTTAGCGCAATATATACTGTAGTCCCCGGCAACGGCGCCAAAAACTTGATGCGTAGAATTTTGATGTGTTATGGTGTGAGTGTGCGATGATGTGTGTGTTATGTGGTGATCATGCAAGTTTTCCTAACAAGGCCTAAGTATAAGCCTCCTTAGGTTTCCTGGTAAGTCCAGGGTCGAACACAGGGACTACTAAGTAGATATGCGACAAACACTTTGATTCTATTGTGGTGGTAAAAACAAATGAAGTGGATAGTGTTTTGACTTAGATTTTTCCTATGCGATGGAGTTGAACGTGGAGTGATGAAAGTGTAGAGTTACAATAAGTATGTGATGAAGGGGTTGAGAAGGGGTTTAGCTAACACTTCCTAAGATTGTGCACAAGTTATGAGATCATGCTACACACAAATATCAATACTACATTTCTCAATGCATAATGCCATAATTCCTATTTCTAGAACGCATGCGATGTATATGCAAAATAGTTGATAGGACTTATTTTTAAGTCTCTACTCTTGCCTATGCGATGATGAATGATGCACATATAAGACAAGGTGACCGCATACAATCATTCCTATTTCTAGGGCGCATTTGATGTGTAAATAGCAATAGAACTTATGTCTAAGTTTCTACTTCTTGCTTATGCGATTCTAATCCGACTCTCTCAAGTCTAGATTATAATCTGACTCTCTCAAACCTAGATTCTATCTTTAGAGTACTCTCTCAAGTATGTCCAAAGGGTGAATGATGCATACATAAGATAGGATGATCGCATAAAATGTAAATCTTAAGTCATGCTAGCTAAGTACTTCTCAACCCATTCAGAAATTTAGCTACTTATATGTTGTATGGAGAGATTGAACATAGATTGAAATGAAGTTTCCATTTTCTGCAAATAAAGTACTGAATACAAAATAACAAACGGATTTGAGAAATGAGAAGCTTGGTATGCAATATCTTGCTTCCCGTGGCCTTTTACACTGCTCTTTGTCACTTCAACTCTGTTCTCGTGTGTATTCTTGCTCTCACAAGTGTTAGCCCTCTCTCCTTTGTGTTGCTTTCCGGCAGTCTCTCGATCTATCTGCGAGCAATTCTCTTGGCTTTTCCTCGTCTCTTTGCTTTTTCTCCGTCCTCTAAGTATATGTATGAGTATGTGCGTGAACAGACTAACTAAAACTAAATCTCTTTCTCTCTGGTGGCCTTTGGTATTTATAGATTTCAAGGTGAAGCAGCTTTTCTTGCTAATGATTGTAATGATGGGTGACATTAATTCCCCTACTCTGTTGCACCGTTTAATAGCCACCGAAAGTTGAATGTACTTGCTACAGTGTGGATTTTAACGGCTTGTCAACTAAATTCGAAATCGACCGTTATCAGCTTTCCGTCCCATCGTGATTTATTATGCTATCGCCTTGATGCGAGGTATTTATGCGGCCACCTTTTTAAGAGACTTCTCAGGATCGCATGATTTGCGATCGCAACTTCAAGCGTGTTGACGCATTGTGCCTTTAGATCGCAATTTCATGTGCGCCATCACATTGTTCCTGCACAAAATAGGTAAATTAACTGCTTTTATGCGACGGGCGCTTGCGATCGCAATTCCTTTCAGTTTAGCGCTTTCGGACATGATATTGCCTATTTTACCATTGCTTTCTCTCATTGTTTTACTTATTTGCGTTGTAATAACTTGTATTTCTACCAATTATTAGTCGTCGAATAATTTCATTTTTTAATATGAACATGGAAATTAAAATTCTCATTGATAAAATAATCTTGATTTTAGTAGGTTTCATTTTAGGTTCTTGATTAAATCTTGAGTTTTAAATGAAAAATAAATCAATAAAAAGAAAAATGTGATGAAGCCTAACAAGTATTTTGGAAGAAAACCAAGCCTTTAAGAATGGAAATTGCTGTAATAAAAAAATTGCAAAAGCATAATTAATATATAACTAAATTATTTTAAGAATTTAAGTTTTGTATCAACAAACACTTCAAATATTCAGGATGAAATTTGAGGAGAAGAAAGCACCCATGTACAAATTAAGGAAAAGAAAATAAATCTAATAGTTTACACGGTTTTAGTTGTTGTTAGAAGAAATTGGATGAAATTTGAGAAAAGAAGAAGTACGAATTAGTTTCCACCTGACCTACAACACATGAAAGAAAATATTTTAAATCTACCAACCATAGAAATAAACAAGAAAATAGTGAGGCAAATAGTAAGAACAAAGACAATAAGCAGAGGAAGGAAAAGACTACCAAGAAGGACACAAAAGCAAAGAAAATTGAGACAAAGAAGAGTACCACCCTACATACGATAGACGGAGGAAATGTGAAGCTTCACTTGTTGTCTAATAAGTTGAACACTGTGACAATGAATAAACAAATGCTTTAGTAATAATATAAAGAAAAAAGTGAAAGTGACTTAACAGGAGATGTGATAAGCAACACAAAAGAGAGGAAGGGGGAAGGGACTTACCAACAATGGTGTGGTAAAGATGGGGTTGTCCTCATAGTTGTAAGGAAAAGAGATCTCATTTATAGAGAAGAGAATATATACACATTCTAGGTGATGGGTAGGTCAAGTTTAGGTGTACCTATGGTAATAAGTACACCTTAGAAATCCCACCTAGTGAAATAAAGCGAATAGTGTACCATTGATGTGAACCAAATACATTGGGAACCAAAGAAACTACTTGAAAGAAATTAGACATGAGGATTTCCATGAGCAGCAGAAGGATCGTTCCAAATTCCATTCGAAATTGAACATAAACAATTACAGTAAAAAAAAACGAAAACTAACAGGTCATGCAAAACTAGAAATTACAGCATGCAAGAGTGTCAAGGGATATAGTATGCATACCTTTGAAGAAACATTCTTCCCGAATCCCTCGATCAATCTTCAAGCGTCCAAGACCAACAACGCTCGAACACAACGACCGATGCACAACACAATCAATAGCACGAACACAACAAACGACCAATGGCTCCTCAAAACCAATCGAGTTGAGTGAGGACACTACCACAATGGTTACCTTGGTATTCTCGGTGTGAGAATCCAGGGGTTGTGGGTTCTGTATGATCTTGGCTTGAGGAAGAGACTGGAGGACAATGATCGTGTAGACGATCAAGCAAGTGGGAGATAAGAAGTGTCTATCGTATAGACGATGTGCTCGATTGTGTAGTAAATGGCCGCCTAACGTATAGAAAAAGCCACGCGATCGTTTAGCTACGATCAGCTGATGAACTATCATATAGTCAAACTCCACAATTGTTTAGTCTCTCTATAGCTATAGCTTAGTGAAACACTTTCACTTGATAGCTTGTCCGTGTGTTACTTTTCGAATCAGGCAACTCTTTAAAATTAGGAAAACATTTTTTCTTTTATCTCACGGTTACCATAAAACTATCAATAACCCCCAATCAATCGGTTATTAGAGAAAAAGAATTTAATTATCAAATAATTAATATATTATAAATAAATATGATAACCAACTTACCATATTATATTTATAACCTATAGTTTTAATATTTCATCTCATGAAACATATAAACCATAATTCTTTTTCTATTTTTTGGTACTTAATGTAAATCATATTTACATTAATCCTCCATTTTATATATCTCATACATCATACTAATTATATCATATATAATTGAATTTTCTCTTGTTAATTTGAACACTCCAAACTAATCCCAAGAATTGATTCTCAACTTGAATCCATTGAGCTACCAAGGGGACCTTATGGACCTGTAGCTTGAAGCTCCAACGATACATGAATAACTAACTAAATTCTTTGGTCACGGGATCTACCATCCGTTAACTGTCGAACACTTCATTAAAGACCGACAGTTGCATTCTCCTCACTATAGATATATTTCTGTGTCCATATCAACCAACCAACAGAGCGATAACCCTTCACAGATCGCTTGTAAGTACAGTTGACCAATTTACTCTTTTGTCCCTATAGTTACATCTAACTCCTTAAACACCACTAATTCCTCTAATGAATAATAAGTCATAGTCCTACTGGACCCGCGTCCTCTCTTCCAAAGAGAGGATGTGGCCACTATGTTCAATACCCGGAATCAGCCTTTAACGGAGCAATCTATCTACTTACCCCTACTTCGAGGAAGTAGTGAATTTCATCTTGTGTAATTGAGTTCTTAGCTCCCCAATCAGAAAAATATCCGAAAAAGTAGGCTTGTTAAGTTGACAATCTGGCCACTCTCACCCATTCTAATCAAAGAACCGCTCTCAAAGGCAGGAGTTCTCAAATCCTTATACTACAAACCTTTTAGGTTATTACTTAAGGCATGATCCACTTGTATATCTTATATACATGCTTAACTTTACATACAATAACCATAGATATTTGTTTATCGGATTTGAGTAAATGCAAATAAAATAACTCTTATTTTATTAATAACAATGTGTACCCATGTTTACAAACTACGAGACTCCAGGAGAATTAGGACACCAATCCCAACACCACTACTGTTAATCACATCAATAGTGAAGTGACTTAACAATGAGTAAAGTATTTTACAAACCACTACTTTCAATCAAACTAAAGTAAACCAAACAAGAACAACTTGTGAACCACACAAGAGTTATGACATAGTTGCAATGAGATTGGAAAAAAAAAAAAAAAAGGAAGCCAACAAACAATCAACTATCCTAGTATTATACTTAGACAGTAAGAACCAGCCTCAAAGCAATGAAATTCTTTCCTAAATCATTAAGAATTTCAAATAATATGATGTATCATGGTAAATCAGATATATTGATCATTAGTGTCAATCCAAAAATAGACATTGAAATAGTAGCAGAGACCAAGAGTAGACAGATAAAGAAACAGGAGTAAGGGACCGATGATCAAAGATCAAGAAGATAGGAGTAAGGGACCGATAATCAAAGATCAAGAAGATAACATACCTTTGACCTATAATCAAAGACCAAGAAAGAGAATCACATCATGGAAATAGAATTGTAATCAATGTTTAGAACAGTCATTGAAATAGTAGCAAAGACCAAGAGTAAACAGATAAAGAAATAAGGAGTAAAGAACCGATAATCAGAGACCAAGAAGATAGAATACCTTTGACCTATAATCAAAGACCAAAAAAGAGAATCACATCATGGAAATAGCATTATAATCAATGTTTACATAGTGACAAAAAATGAATAGGGACCGATAATCAGAGACCAAGAACAGGTTAAGAAAAATGTACATGCAATTACAATCAATGTTTATATAATGACTGATAATCAGAGACCAAGAACAGATAAAGAATCTCAGGGAAATACAATTATAATCAATGTTTATATAGTGACATAAAATTATCAGAGATCGATAATCAAAGACCAAGATCCGAACACTAAAATCAAGAATAGAGCAAAATAATCGGAGTAAACTGAAAAGATGTGTAAAAAAAATAAGCTTACATTTGTCAAAAAAAAATGAAGGAAAAAAATTACAATGACTCATCATCAGCTGGTGAAGAGAAATAAGACTTACCATTTGATCTGGTAACCTTACCAAGATTCGAACACCATCCTCTATCCCCTACCATGCTCCAAACGAGGATCTTCATCCTCTCCCAAGCAAGATCTAAGCTCCAACATGGTTGTAGGATTTCGGACTCAGAAAGACAGAAGGGACAACACGATTGAAGAACCAAAAGAAGAGGCAAGGGGAAACTTGAAGGAAATCATGAACGGGGATTTCCACGAACAGAGGAACTGGATCGTTCCAAATTCCATTCAGATTGAACACAAACAATTACAATCTAAAATGGAAATTAATTATGCATCAATAAAAATTACAAAATGTTATATGAGATGAGAGTATGCGTACCTTTGAAGAACCATTCTTCAAGGATCCCTCGAATAGTCTACAATGCGTCCACAACAACACTCGAACGCAACAAATAACGCACAACACGTACACGAACACAACGATCGTCTAAATAAGCCTCGACCCCAATCGAGTCCAACTCGATCCACGAACAGATTAAGGACACCACCACAAGTGTTACCTTGATATTCTCGGTGTGAGAATCTAGGAGTTGTGGGCTCTGTATGATCTTAGATTGAGAAAGAGAAAAGGTATGCGATTGAGTAAGTGGGAGATATGAAGTTGTCTATCGCATAGACGATGTACTCGATTGTTTAGTAAAATGAAGCCTATCGCATAGACTTTGCTACTCGATCGTGTAGCAACGATTAGCTGAGTGACTATCACATAGTCAACTCTAAGCGATCGTTTAGTCTCTCAACGGCTATCACTTAATAAAACAATTTTACTTGATAGCCCTTTTCCGTGAGAATTTTCTGAATGGAACAACTACTAAATTTAGGAAAACAAATTTTCTTTTATCTCACGGTTACCATAACCAACTTGTATTTATAACCATCTCATGAAATATATAAACCATAGTTCTTTTTCTATTTTATGGTACTTAATATAAATCATATTTATATTAATTCCTCCAATTAATGTATCTCATACAGCATACCAATTATATCACATATAATTGAAATTTCTCTTGTTAACTTTAACACTTCAAACTAACCCAAAATCTGATTCTCAACTTGAACCCATTGAGCTACTAATGGGACTTTATGGACCTGTAGCTTGAAGCTCCAACGGTATGTGCATAATTGACTAAACTCTTTTGTCACGAGATCCACCATCCGTTAACTGTCAGACACTCCACTAAAGACCGACAGTTGCACTCTTCTCACTACAGATATATTCCTGTGTCCATATAACCAATCAACAGTGCGATAACCCTTCACAAATCGCTAGTAAGTACAGCTGGGGCAATTTACCGTTTTACCCCTGTAGTTACATCTAACTCCTTATGTACCACTGATTCCTCTAATGAACAATAAGTCATACTCCTACTATGACTAAGTCCTCTCTTCCAAAGAGAGGGTGTGGCCACTATGTTCAAAAATCAGAATCGGCCCTTAAGGGAGCAATTTATCTACTTACCCCTACTTCGGAGAAGAAGTGAATTCTGTTTTATGTAACTGACTTCCCAACTCCCTAATCTGACAAATCCCCTAAAAGGTAGGCTTGTTGAGTTGGCAATCTAATCACTCTCACCCATACTAATCAAAGGACCGCCCTCATAGGCAGGAGTTCCAAAAACACTCAGGATTAAGGTCATGTCATCTATGGTCGTTTTAGTGAGATGTAAGTCTCAATTATCAACGTCATTATATAAAGAGACTAACCATCTCGTGGTCCGGTCTTATACAAACTCTTTGTATAGGACATCCTCGCTCGCATGTCTCCACATGAATGGTCAGAATTAGACCATTTGTAGCATGTTACAATAGTTGCAACTATCTACAAAACATACCGTATCCGTAGTGTCACCAGGATAAGGTATCCTTCCTTTATCCTTATACTACAGACCATTTAGGTTATTACTTAAGGTATGATCCACTTGTATGTCTCACCTACCTGCTTAAGTTTACATGAAATAACCACGGATCTTAGTTTATTAGATATGAGTAAATGCAAATAAAATAACATTTATTTTATTTATAATAATGTGTACAAACTGTTTACAAACTACGAAACTTTGGGAGAATTAGAACACCGATCCCAACAAAACCTTCGTTTGGAGCAGGAAGATAAAGAAGGAATATGAGTGGGAGTGGCATTCGGAACAACAAGATGAAAAAGGAAGCCGAAAGAAAAGGTTAAGGATCTAGAGAAAAACACAGATCTAGACTACCAAACATACCGTAGTCTAGATCTGTGAAGGATTTCTTCAAATCCGACCAAAGAGAACCACAATGGCAGTCGATCAGTAGGAATGGAGAAGATGAAGCTCCAAAACCCACCAGGAATGACGACGATCAGGAACAACAACGAAATCCTAAGGATAAGAGATGGAAGGAAATGAGACGGAGGATATAATAAAAACGAGCAAAATAATTGGAGTAAGCAAAACGGGAGAGTGCATAACAGTGGTCTGTGGGTTAAGTGTGGGTTAAGTGGAAACATAGGAGAGGAAGCTCTAAAACCCACCGGGAACGAAGCAAAATGAGAACCGTGGCGAAACCATAAGGAGAAGAGATGGAATGAAACGAGACAGAGGAAACAATACAATTGGAGTAAGCAAAATGGGAGAATGTTGGAACTCCAACTAAAATAGTTGGAGCCCCAAATGTTCGGTGGGCTATAATAGCCCACCCACCCAACTCCAAATAAGGGGTTTTTCCAATTTTTTATTTTATAAAATTAGATGAAATGGCCACAGATGGACCGCCGCTGTCCGATTGACAGGTTCAAGTTGGGGTAATGGCGCAATAAAGCGTAGATTAGATAAAGATTACACACTAATTGTTGATAGATTAGTAAAAGTACTGCTCTTACGGTAGTGCCATGTGGCAAAATCTACGTGGACAAAGGACCAGAAGTAAGATATGAGCAGCAGCACAAAAACGCAACTCATAATCCGTTTCCAGATTATGCTGTGCGGTCGGTCACATTATCCAATTCGAAAAAAGCCACCAAAACAATTCTGGGCTCAATTGCAGCCACCTTCACCAAATGGCTTTGCTCAACGCTTCATTATGTTGTTCTTCCACTTCCCGAATTCCTTCCAGACCTCACCTTCCTCTTCCTCTCTCCGTTGCCGCCCATTCCTCACCTCTCCCACTTTCTTCTCCTTTCTCCTCAATTCCTTTCATTTCAACCACAAATATGAAGGTATTCAACCAACAATTGGAAGCTACGCGGCATTTGGTTCTTTCCCTTGGTGAATCCGCCTCAAAAGCCTCCTTCCTCGCTTTCCTTTCCGCCTCTTTGTTCCTCGCCGACCCTGCCCTAGCTTTCAAGGTTAATTTCCTCCCGAGATTGTTCATAGCTACATTGTATGAGAATCTATTTTGATTGTTACGTCTGTGTGTATTGTATGGCTGATTGATTTTTGGCGAACGGATTCAATTTCGTAATTAGGGCGGAGGTCCTTATGGCGCTGGGGTCACTAGAGGTCAGGATCTCTCTGGGAAAGATTTCAGTTGGAAGACGTTAATCAAGCAAGATTTCAAAACGGTTTCATCTAAATTCACTATTTCAAATCTTGTACATGTACTATTGTAATATGTGTTTGTGACATTGCCTTTTTTGTTTCTTTTTTATTAGTCTATTTTACGGCAAGCTAATTTTAAAGGTGCGAAGTTATTAGGTGCTAGCTTCTTTGATGCTGATTTAACAGGTTCATTATTTCTATGTTTTAAGTAATGTTATGAACTTTCCAAGTCATCTTCAGGATCTTCTCTTATGACATGGCGAGCACAATCCTATTAAACCTGACTTCAATTCTTTCTCTCCTTGCCTAATTGTTAGGGGCGGATCTTTCAGATGCTGATCTTAGAGGTGCAGACTTTTCTTTGGCCAATGTTACCAAGGTGATGATTCTTTGATAGGCTTTCAATTAAATGCTTTCTTATTTAACCTCTAATTTGCCCCTTCTCAAATTTTCAAATTTAAAAGTTAGGAGGCCAAATTTTCCAATCTCGTTCTTGAATGTTTAAAGATTTGATCGAAGTCAAGTAAAATATGATAGGAAACTAGTCTACAAAAAGTAGGAGTGAGCAAACCAAACGGGCCAAACTGACATTGGTTGGTCGGTAGTGAAAATTTTGGTCGGAGTCAGGTTTTTGTAAATAAAAAACCGAAGTTCAATTGGTGTGAGTGGTAGGAAAGGACAACAACCGATAATGTTGGTGGTCGGCCTTGGTTTTAGCCCAAAACCGAGGTTGACCAACTGATGATCACTTCTAGCAAAAAGTATTGATGTGATACGATAAATTTGAACTGTGTATGCAGTTCGAGATGTAGAGCAACCTGCAGTTTTTTATCTGAGATTTTATATCAAAGTTTTGGTACATTATGAGCCTTGATGTTAGAAGACATTGAAATTATAACTTTACTTATCCTCACTGGTTGGTTTTTTCTGCTTTGGGCAGGCAAATTTAAGCAATGCCAACTTAGAAGGTGCACTTGCCACAGGAAATACCTCTTTCCGTGGATCAACAATAAACGGAGCTGGTATGTAAACCCAACATTTACGTAGCTTTTAGTATTTCATTGGGATCCTCTCATCTCCAAAACTGTTTTAGATGCCATAATACATGTCTCTCTATCTTTCATAAGATCGAAATTCTACAATTCTAGCTTTGCAATTAGCTGAAAGAGTTCTAGGAAATTGTAATTGAAGAGATTATAGAAGAACCGATGATAGAGTGGTGATACGAAGAAATACTTAATTTACCTCATGATGTCAGACTTCACAGACGTGCCTTTGAGAGAGGATCAGCGGGAGTACCTTTGCAAAGTTGCAGATGGGTAAAGACAAATTCTTCTGTTTCTTAGGTTGACATTAAATGATTCATGATAAATAAACTAGGAAACTTAGTCATTTTTGTTTACAGGGTGAACCCAACAACTGGAAATGCAACCCGGGAGACCCTGCTCTGTGATTGAGACTTGAATTATAAGAGAAAGCTATTGAGGTACAAGAACTGTATAGATCAACTTAAAAATGTAAAGTTCTTAATAACCATATCAGTATCCAATCCATTGAGTTCAATTTTGTCAATCATCTGTTTATGTCATACCATGTGGTTTGTCGATATCATAAAGCTTAACGTAAGTAGCAGAATCTAAGAATCAGAACACGTTGGATTTCTTGGCTATTGAATTCAACATCCAGATGGTTTACAAACGGGCCCCGTTAAAGAAAATTAAATTGATTTTACAAGACATAGGATTTGAAGAACAGGAACCATAATTAGAAACCACTAGGATTTTCCGTCACTACCCAGTTGGTAATTTTTACTTCAACCCACTAATACCAGGAGCAGAAGTTGCTAAAGCTCCACTACAAACTACAAAGTGCACATGGTTAAAATGATCGACTTCCCCCATCCAATTTTTTATTGTTTATACCACTCCAGAAAAATTGTCTTTATCAACTTTAATAATGCACTAGATTTTGTCTTACCCACTTAGCAAATGGTTATTAGAATGCGACTTTAATATTGTCATCTCTGTTACAGTCTTACCAACTAGATTAACATCCTCCTCAAAAACTGGTTCTGTTGAATATACTGATATTTTTCTATATCACTGTGATATTTACAAGAGGGAAAATCAGCCATCATCATTCTAGGGCCTAAAACAATTCATCCAAAAATGAGAATCTATGTGGTAATTGTTTCGCTCTTTCTGCATTTCCTAATCCTAACCCAGATATTATTATCGTTTCCCCACCTGTCATTAATCTCGCAACACTGTCTTTGCGGTGCCTGTACAAATCAAATAGAAACCATCAATGACATGGAGGAATGAATGAGAATATTATAAATGATTGTGTTAAGAGGGAGAGAGAGATTACCTTCATCCATAGCTGAGTCTCCATCTTCATTGAGGAGACAGTAACTTGTTTCACTGCCATGACCCGTGCATAATCATCCCTCTCGCATACTTTTTCTCCCTTGGCCACGTACCTTTCGTAAGTGGTTTTGGTACCCCTTGTGTCCACCTCTTGAACTTGCTTCAGAAAATAAACAACCGCTCGCCGGCACGGGTCAGAACTCATAGGTCGTGTATTGAAGTCGAATGGACCATTGCTCCAGCTTCTCCATGTCTTGAACGTCTGAAATGGAATTTGCATATCTGTGGCTGTCACCATGAAAGGATATATCTGAACAGTGTAGCCCCACGCGATGGAGATGGACCATTTTTTCCTCCGATCATAGCAGACAGTTTGCTGAAGAATTCGGCTCGAGTCAACTTGATATGCTTGCATAAGTAAATTCAATGAATCAATCCTAGTTTGGTTAGGAAACAATGGCTCCACATGGTCAAGGTGATGAAGCGATACAAGTGGTGCCAATGGATGTGCTGCCAAAATCCCATATGGGTTACCTCTAATATCAAACTGCACGAATTTAACACATCAGTCCATGTGTATAACTCGTGTAAACATTTTTTATCTATATTTATGACAACACATGGAATTCAGAATTTAAATCCCCAACCTTAGAAAAGATAAGATAAATAAATTGTTATTGAGTTATGCTTACTTTGACGAAATTTATCTGTTATATATACAATTTTACATTATGGTATATTTTTATTACTCAAGTAGTAAGATGGGCCAAAAGGCTGAATGATATAAATTTGAGGATTGACCTGAAAAGTAGGACCTGAAAGTGAGGGGCCGAAGAATAGTACAATAAAGCTCAGTAGCTTACACAATCAGTTGAAAGCTTAGTAGCTTACACAATCATAAAAGATGAAGTCGACAACGACAACTTTCAAGGTCCTTCAATCCTCACCCCACGGATACAATACGGAGAAAATGGTCTATTGACCTTCTTGCCACCTATAACAAAACTACTTTTTCTTTCACCTTCACCTAAATTTTCCAATACGTCATCGAGAAAATTTTCATTACTACGAAAGTATGAAAAGATTTCCAACCATGTCAAAATAGGGCGTAACTCATTGACATAGATGTGAGGTCCATTAGTGTTTATGAAGTCAAATATATTGTATAAACAAATGAATTATGATACCCGTTTTCTGTTTTAACATCTCTCCTCATGTACTTTTCTTACATTTATTTATTAAGAAACGTCCTAAATCATCTAAACTCAAATCTACTTATGTTAAATTTCTAAGGATAGTTACAAATATAACAATTAAGTCTAAAATATTTGTAGATATAACACGATGCAAAAGATTTGTAGATATAACAAAATTAATATTTTACTTTCAAAGGTTTATAAGTAATAGATTATATCGTTAGTAAGGAATCTATCCGTGATAAACTATATTACTGATAAGATAGAGTCTATCCACGAATAAATTTTACTATTTTTATAATTTTTTATAAATATTGTTATATGTTTAATTATTAATATGTAAGAGTGCTCTCTCTTTCAAATACTATGATAATCAATATTCAAACTATCATTTAATGTATCAAAATTTTTACAGTGCTGACCGACTTAACCGGTCTTACGTAGTCTCATTCATCGGTCACCTAACTATTCCTTCATCATTACACGTGTCGTAATAGTCATAATTTATGTTCTTCCAGCTACTCACAATTCGCCACGTGGGTTTATCAATTCAAAAGTTAGAAAAGTACAAAAAATATTACCTGGTGAAAGCCACGTTCTGTTGTGAGTGGCACACCGAGCTCGGCAATACAGGCCCATACCCTTTGATCAGAGCCGTAGAAAAAACTGTAGCGATGAAGACAACCGTCCATTACGTTCATTAACTGGGCGGCGAGTGGGTAACTGATCGCAAAACCGCCGCCGCCGAAGGCCATCCCATACGAATGCATCTGATCTTGCTCAATGCTCTCGGAGTTTCCACCAATGTAATACATTTGATTATGATCATATTTCGCTAACACCGAAACTAAATTCTCCGTGAAAAACACCGTATCATCATCTCCCATCACAAACCACCGCACGTCTTTCAATCGCAATTTATAACTCTCCACTACAATTCTAGCCATTCGAACCGCCGCCGTCTTACACGAATAACCCGCCCCGCTGCACCACTCCGACACCCGATGCGGAACCGGATTTCCGATTTCCCCCGGTTCCCCATCGAGCCAAGCAAACCCACGGTTCCGGTTCGACTTCCACCAGAGATGAGTGTAGCGGCTCCGGTCTTTCCACGTTTGAACAGACCCGCCGATTCCGAATACGATGTGGGATATGTTGGTGGCGGCTATGGATTTGTCGAACGGTTCGTATTTGGCGGTTCGAGTGCGGTTGGGGATGATGAACCGACGGGACTGAGAAGAGAAAGCCGAACGGAGGACGAAGGACATGGAGGCGATGAGGCAGAGGAGGAGGACGGCTCTGGCGAACAGAATACAAAAATCGGAGACTCTGTCCGGGAATGAAAAGGATTGTTTGAAAGACTGAAAGAGACTTTGATTCGGTTTGGAACCGGTCTGAATCGTTGGGTTGTGGGTTTGCATGCTGAAATGTAAAAGAAAAAACGAAAAACAGGGGAAAGGAATTAGAGTGAAGAATTGGGTGTCATGTCAATGGGTTTTAGGGGGGGAAAAAACAGAGGCTGAAGAAGAAGGAAAATAGAGAGAAAAGAAGAGAGACAAAGTTTTAAAGAGAGGACGGCAAAGTCGTTAGCTTTTTTGTTTTTACTTTTCGGGTTGAAGTTTTTAATAAACAGGGAATAGAGAGTGATTTTTTGGGGATGGTGTTGGGGCGGAGATTCGTGCTTTCTAAAGAAAAATGCCATTCTTTTAACTGCCAACTGGAATTCAAATACCTTTTTAGTTTTTTTTTTATCCGCCTTTATTACATTTTTTTTAACTACGTTTGGAATAGAGGATGGAACCAACCAACTCATAATTTCTCCTACATTTTATATGTCAATTGAATTAGGTTAGATTTAAACTAGAATCGATTTGTCCTTATTACATTTAGATTCTTCATAAACGGGCTATTTGTTTTCGATAATGGAATTATTTCATTCCAACACCTTCCAATTCTTTCTTCTCTCTTATTCTTCCCCTTTTTTACCCTTATCTCGTCTTTGGTCGCTAGTTTAATACTATGTTATCACAAATTAAAATTTCTTGGTGTCTGCAAGATGGAATCTTCGATATTAGTAGAGTGCTCAACCAAACATACTTTGAAGTTTAAATTAATAATAATGCTAAACGTTTTCGGACAGATCTGAGTGATATTGTGTACATCTCAATAGAGTAATGTATCTTATTATTTATACTTGTAAGAGTGATTTTAGATCAAAATAGTATAATCGATATTTAGTTAAAAAAATAAGAATATAACATAATTAGAATCGAAAGTGGTAATTTAAGAGAAAAATGAGCCTAGAGAAGGAGGGTTGGTCTGTGCTTGGCCTACACCAGCATGCTTGGTTGAGACCAAGGCTCACAAAACACCCAATGGGGCATGCATCATGCATGCCCCCGACCCAAAGGATCATTTCGGCTTGAAATAAGGCTAAAAGAAGGTGCTCAGCTTCTAGCAAAATACAAAACGTGGCGCGCCCCTCGCACGCCTCAATTCAATAAGTGGATAAGTCTAACGTAACTTCGAAATTTAGGAAGGTCCCAAGTCAACTACAACTATAAATACATCATGGTAGTTTCAAGGAGAATTAAGTTTATTCTAATACTCAAATTCTCTACTTGTTATACAATTACACCTTCTAACTTAAGCAGAGCTTATGCTGCAAGCACCATATTAGTATGCAGATCTTTTTATCTTGCAGATCACAATGTTTTTCAAATTACAAATTTATTATTATCACGTGAATATTAAGTACTCTTTCTCGTATCTAGATTATCACATCAATAATACTCTTGAACGGTCTCCCTAGTGTTCTTCCGTATCAACACCAAATGGATCATACGACCGGGTGTTTTTGAGGTTTCATTATTTCTCTAGGGCCAGGATACTCCTCTCCTCGACTATGAGAGCCTTGGATCTTTGCCTTACTGATTTTGTCACTTAGGTCTGTCACATCTCGTAGTTGATGATGAATGGGCATTTGACCCTAGTTTAACCCATAACAAAATTAATATTTTGTTTTCTAAAATGTATTAAATAAAGAAAAATAATTAGGAAGAATTAAATTAAAGATTTCTTTAACTATAAATAAACTTATACCGGAAAAATAGTAGGGGAAATATACATGTAATCTTTGGAGGTTGGGTTTGGCCAAAATCTCTTTTTCTTTTTCTTTTTCTTTTTTTTTTTTTTTTTTTTCATTTTTTGATTGTTATCACACTTTCATATTTAAAAAGAAAAGGGTAAAGGTGAAATCTCTCTCCACTAAGATCTAAAAGAAAAGGAACTCAATGTTTTGGGTGTCCAATCTATTTGTTGCACAAACAACACTTTATTTTAAACTTGTATCTTTTAAGTTCAATTGGGACTAATTTTTTAGGTTGGTTCATCTTGAAAACCCTATATTTTCTTTTTATGTGATATGAGTATGAGCTAAGGGGAAGGAGAGTGAAAAAGAATAAAAAAATCGGAGAGAAAAACATTAGTTCGGCCTTTTAGCGGTAGCTTCCACAAAGTTGTTGATTTTCGGAGTTTGAACCATTGGATTGTGTTGAAATTTGGTTAGCTTGGTTGGGACTCATAGGGTCTCGTTTTTTACGGTTGGATCGTTGTTTGGATCTTTGGTTTGTCTGTAATCGCCGTTGAACAAAATTTGTAAAACTAAGTGATTTTCATTCTTTCTATCTCTCAAAGTGTTGATCTTTTATGTATGTGTTGGAATACCTTGAATTTTTTTGCTGGCATATTTATTTATTTGCCCCCAAAACCTATTTAGAATTCGTATTCAACATATTTATTTATTTTTAATTATTTATGATTATGACCCTAGGGTTTAAAGTAGTGCGCTATATAAACTCTCTAACCCTAGAGGCGTCGTTTTGTGTAGAAAAAATTCTCTCTAATAATACTATTCTCCCTCTGCCCCATGGATGTAGCTAACACATCGTTAGTGAACCACGTGTATTTATGTGTTGATTCTTGTACGTTCATTTATATTATTTAATTGTCGTTTTCGTAACAGTATGAAAGTATTGATGGGTAGTGAATCTTTGTATGATTGATTTGGGTTCTTTTTTCCTCAATTTTATCATAATAAGAGAAGTTGACAAGGGTGGATTCCTCACAAGTCCCGTAGTTTTTACTCTTCACATTAAAGATATTCCACTTATAATTTGTGTGTACTCTTTATTTTTAGTCTTCCAAAATTTTATGGTTTATTGCTGTCCATTGTTGGTTGATTACTTGGTAATTGGTGATTAATTTGTGGTGTTATGGAGTACAATTGTTTGGTTCATTGTTTTGAAGGAGATCTTAATGGGTTGTTGATATATTTTTTAGGTCCTATTATTTGGTATTAGAGCGAGTTTTAGTTTAATCATTGTCATGGAGTCTATTAGTAATGGTGGAGGTAGTTCATTAATTAAAATGACATCAACCAATTATTCCATCTGGAAACTAATGATGGAGGACTTGTGTTGTAAAAATTTATTTGATCCAATTGAAACAACCACAAAAGTTGATGGCACCTAAACCAGTAAAACTAGAGAAAATGGAAGAAAGGGAATGGGGAAAGTTAAAGAGAAAAATTTTGGAGACTATTAGACAATGATATTAACATTTTCAACTATGTTTCTAAGGAGTCCGACCCATATGAGTTGTGGTAGAAGGTCTTTATGAAAGGAAGACCGCACATAACAAAGCTTCATTAATCAAGCAACTTGTTAATTTGAAATTGAAGAATGGGAAGTCTGTTTCTGAGCATTTGAGTGGCTTTAAAGATATTATTAATAAGTTGACTATTATGGAGAGTGATCTTGATGATGAATTGCAGACTTTGTTCTTGTTGAGTTCTTTGCCAGACAGTTGGGAAACATTGTTTATGGCTATTAGTAACACTACTCCAGAAGGTATTTTGTCTTTGGATATTATCAAACAAAGCATGTTTAATGAAGAGATAAGATGAAAGGAGACAGGAGTTGATGATTCACATGCTCTTGTTGCTGAGAATCGTGGAAGAAACAAGAGTAAGGGACCCAGAGGTCATGGTAACTCAAAGGGAAGGTCCAAGTCTAGAGACAAAAAGACTAGGATATTCATTACTGCAACAAACCTGGTCATGTCAAAAAAAAAAAATTGATACCGTTGGAAGAAAGAACAAGGTAAGAAGCAAGACTCACAAAAAGAGAAAGATGATAAAAATACCGCAACAATTATTTCTCAGAGTGATAATGTTGTCACCTTGATTTGTGCAACTAATGGGTGTCATCATGCAGAGAGTTCAAACACAAAGTGGTTGGTAGATTCATGTGCTTTGTACCATTGTGTTTCCAAAAAGGAGTATTTCATGAACTATCAATTTGGTGATTTTGTTAGTGTGAAGACGGAAAATAAGAGCTTAACTAGCATAGTTGGGTTAGATGATATTCGAGTGAAGACAAGTGTTGGGTGCATGCTTACATTAAAGAATGTGCGTTATATTCCTGATTTATACCTTAACTTTTTGTCGGCAAATGTCTTTGATCAAGTCGACGTACCTTCAGTGATGGTAAGTGAAAATTTTCTAAGAGTTCAATAATAGTTGCTCGATGTGAGTTATGTTACTTGTTGCATAATACAAACATAAGTATATGTTCTTCTAAGCTGAATGCAGTTGAAGAAAAGAATTCTCCAAATCTATGGTATCGAAGGCTAGGGCATATGATTGATAAAGGGACTAAATTGTTGACAATCCCTGTTGATAAAACAGTGTCTCTTGACTCTTGTGATCATTGTTTGGTAGGTAAGCAGCATAGAACTCCCTTTTCTGGGAAGTCTACCAGAAGGCAAGGAAAGTTGAAATTAATACATTGTGATATTTGTGGTCCTATTGAGGTGGAGTCTCTTGATGGCAATAAATATTTTGTCACTTTTATTGATGAGGCTACTCGAAGAACTTGGATGTATATGTTGATGACAAAAAACCAACTATTCGAGATTTTTATAAATTTTCATATCATGATAGAAAGGGAGGACAAACGAAAATTTAAGTGTCTTCGATCTGACAATGGTGGTGAGTATACTTCGAATGAGTTCAAGTATTATTGTTCAGAACATAACATTAGACATGAGAAGATAGAGCCCAACACACCACAACACGATGGAGTTGCTAAGAGGATCAACAGAACCATTGTAGAGAAGATGAGGTGCATACTTAGAATGTCTGATCTTCCTAAGACATTTTAGGGTGGAGCAGTGCAATGTGTCGTGTATTTAATCAATCGATCTCTATCAATTTCTCTTGGTCTAGACATTCCAGAGAGAGCATGGAAGGGACATGATCCCACTTATTTGCATCTCAAAGTCTTTAGCAGTAAGGCATACATGCATGCGACTAAAGAATAGAAGTCAAATCTTGATTTGAAGACCAATCCATGTGTTTTTCTTAGATATGGGGATGAAGAATATGGTTACAGACTTTATGATCCATAAAAAAAAAGTTAGTGAGAAGCAGAGATTTATTATTCTTTGAGCACGAGAAGGGTGCAAATCTTCTGAGTACAAGGTATACTTCTCCTTCAGAGTTGTTCTTTTATATTACTAATAATTCTACTTCTACTTCTTCTGTTGTTCAGCTGACAAATGAGAATTTTGATGATGTACATGATGATAGTGAGATAAGACCTGACGATAATGAACCAATTCATGTTGATGATGATGATCTTGATGAGTCTTCATCTGATGAAGAAATTCATGAGGAAGATGTAGATGAGGAAGTGAGTCATGAAGAAGTTCACAAGTAAGTTAAACAACCTATTCCCCAAATGGAAGATTCTCAAGCTCGAAAATCCACCAGAGCGTGTAAACCTTCAACGAGGTATCCAAGCTTAGAGTTCATTCTAGTTAATGAAGGTGGAGAGCCAAAGAACTATCAAGAGGTCTTGTCTCATGATGAAAAAGACCAGTGGCTCGATGCAATGAAGGAGGAGATGAATTCTCTGGAAAAAAAAATGGCACATATGAACTAGTAAGCCTCCAAAGAACAAGAAAGTATATAAAAATATATGGGTTTTCAAGTACAAGAAGGTTTGTGAGAAGATAGTGAGGTACAAAACCGAATTAGTGGTTAAGAGATGCACCCAGAAAAAGGGCATTGACTTTGATGAGATTTTCTTTCCAATGGTTAAAATGACATCTAGCATACTAGTGTTAGGTTTAACAGCAAGTCTTGATCTTGAAATAGAGCAACTTGATGTAAAAACTACTTTTTTACATGGTGGCTTGCATGGAGAGATCTACATGGAGCAACTTGAAGGATTTGAAAAAAAAAAGAAATATAAACTTGTTTGCAAGTTGAAGAAGAGTCTTTATGGGCTTAGATGTGCACCAAGACAGCGGTACAAGAAATTTAATTAGTTTATGATAAGAAATGGTTATAAACAAACTGTAACTTATTCTTGTGTGTATTAATGGTGTGTTCACAAGCGCATGCGTCAAATTATAATATAGTAAAACGGCCAAGAGACCAAGTATCGTCATCTGAAAAATTGGTTTGCTCTTTTAGCTATTCAGAGATCCTTCTAATTTTATTTAGGGGACTAAACTATGCGAGAATCTAATTAATCTACTCCTAAAAAGCAAATAAAAGATAACACCAGGGTGAAACTAGACAAAGGCACGTTATAGGGTATGATTTCGTTAAATAGATTAAACCAAATTAGTTATTTAAACCTTAGATTGATTTCATACAAATTATAGACCTAGGAATCTTATGTCCAAGTATCCTCTCTCAAGCTCAACCCTTTCCAATAACTAACCATTGACCCAAATCTCTTCTATCAAATTAGTTACAATATTAAGTTCCTCCATTAACAATCTCTATTAATCTTTTATCATTCTCATGCATACTTGATTAACAGTTTAACATGCTAAATCTAACCTAATTCCTTCTCTCTCGAGCAAGACATTAACTAAAGAACATTCAAACAATGGTCAATTGTTCAAAAGCATTAAAAGCAAACATGCTAAAATAATTATGCAAAAACCGAATCCAAGAAATAACCGATTTAGTTTGAGCAATCTATAAAACTAGATAAACACCCTAGAAATATAAAATCAGTCACACATGGTTACAGCACAAACATAGACCATTCATGAAGTTTCCAAACCAAAGGAATAGAAAATAAAAGAGGGAATAAAATGCAAGTCATGTTTTTTACTCTCGTCCTCGAATCCAGAATCGCAACCCAACGAACTCTTCAAATCTTCAATCTTTTGAAGCTTTTAGATACTGCCTCTATCCAGAATTACACTTCCCAGGGAAGCCTCGCCTCAATATCGATTGAAGCTCTCAAAATAAGCCCTAAAACACCCCATCTGCACTAACGATGCAACACAGTATTTATAGGCATCAGTCGTAGCGTTGCGAAGTTGATGTTAAAATCAGCACGACGCACTTCATCCAATTGGAGCGTCGCAACGCTGCGATGCTGCCTTGTCTTTAAGTGCTCTCGTGTCTCCAGCATTGCAACGCTGCCTTGCCTTCAGCCTTCACGTTTTTGCCCTCTTTTCTCTATTTTTCCTATGATCATTACCTTAGGTCAAAGTTTGACCTTCTTGGAGTATTTTGGTCATTAATCTTAAAAAATTGCTTGTTTTGATCCAATTGCTCGATTTTCTATAATTAAATATAAAAAGCATCAAAATCTCATATTAAGCATAAAACTATAAATTCTAAGCCCAAAGAACGCACTTCTAGAGTGCATATCATGTATTTTAGAAAGTTCTCTACAGGTAACTTCATCATTCTTCTTTATATGTAGATGATATGTTGATAGTTGGACAAGATAAGATATGATTCAAAATCTGAAGAAATATGTGTCCAAGTTTTTTAACATGAAAGATTTAGGTCTTGTAAAGAACAACTTGGGTATGGAGATTGCTCGTGACAAGAAAGTTGGGAAACCGTGGTTATCTCAGGAGAAGTATATTGAAGGGGTGTTGGAAAGGTTCAATATGAAGCATGCTAAGCTTATTAGTACACCACTAGCAACTTATTTCAAGCTAAGTAAGAGAGCTTGTTCTACAATAAAGAAAGAGAAAGAAGTTATGTCATACATTTCTTAATCTTTTGCTACTAGTTATTTGATGTATGCTATGGTGTGTACTAGACATAATATTACACATGCAGACAGTCTAGTGAGTTGTTCCTACACAATCTAGGTAAGACTCATTGGAAAGTAGTGAAGTGGATCTTTAGATATTTATTGGGCACCTCCAAATTGAGTTTTTGTTATGGAGGTGCCAAATATACTTGAAGGCTATATTGATGCAGATATGGCAGGTGAACTTGATAACAGAAGTCTACCTCAGGTCATGTGTTTACATTTTCAGGAGGAGCCATCTCATAGAAATCCAAGCTACAAAAATGCATAGCATTGTCCATAACTGAGGTAGAGTATATTGTAGCAGTAGAAGCAAACAAGAAGATGATATGGCTTAAAAGGTTCCTTCAAGAGTTGGGGCCAGATGAGTAGTAATATTCTATGATAATTACAGTGATATGGATTTGAGAAAAAATTCAATGTATCATGCTCGTACCAAACACATTGATATTAGATATCATTGGCTATAAGATGTAATTGAAGAGAAGAGATTGAATCTGAAAAAAGTTCACACCGACAAGAATAGTGCATATAATATGTTGACTAAGGTAGTTCCCAGAAGTAAGATTGAGCTTTGTAGTAAGCTTGTTAGGATGAGGTTCAAGTAATCATGGATGTGATTGTGTCTTCCTTGTGTTGGGTTGGAGGCGGAGATTGTTATGAATGTCCAGCCCACTTATTGCACATGCAAGACTTTATTTTAAACTTATATTTTATGAGTCCAATTGGAGTTAATTTTTTGGGTTGGTCCATCTTGAAAGCCCTAAGTTTTCTTTTATAGGATATGGGTATGACCTAAGGGGAAAGGGAGTGAAAAAGAAGCAGAAAATCGAAGAGAAAGATAGCATTTCGGATTTTCAGCGACAACTTTCACAAAGTTGTCGATTGCTGAAGTTTGAACCATTGGATTGTGTTGAAATTTAGTCAACTTGGTCGAAACACATAGGTCTTATTTTGAACGGTTGGATTGTTGTTTGAAGCTCTAGTTTGTTCATAATCGCTATTGAACAAAATCTATACAACTGAGTGGTTTTCATTCTTTTTATCTCCTTTTATGTATGGAAGTATTGGTAGGTACTGAATCTTTGTATGATTGATTTGAGTTCTTTTTCCCCTAATTTTACCATAATAAAAGAAGTTGACAAGAGTGGACTCCTCACAAGTCCCATGGTTTTTACTCTTCACATCGAAAAGATTTTTCATGTATAATTCATGTGTGCTCTTTGTTTTTAGTCTTCTAAAATTTTATAGTTCATTGCTATCCATTGTTGGTTGATTGCTTGGAAATTATTTGATGATTAATTTGTGGTGTTCTAGAGTACAATTATTTGGTTGATTATCTTGGAGGAGATTTTAATGGGTTGTTGATATATTGTTTTGGTCCTATCACTCAACTCCATTGAAATTATAAATGAAGGGAGAAACTCATCTCTTTTGTTGAAATCTAAAATGAACGAGAAATCCCTCCTATGTTGAAAATTTGAAAGAAGGCAAGTTTCCTTCCTACAAATTTGAAATTGGTGCATTGTTGACAAATATTCACAAGAACAAGAGAGACAATGACATTGGTGAAGGTAGTCAAACAAAAAAAAAATAAAGAAAGAAGAAGGAGATGCCAATTCATCAACCCTATTTAGGAAGTAACTACCTATACATATATTTGAAATGAATTACCACATAATTTAACTTGTTAGTCAACTAACAATTATAATTGATTTTGATTTTTTTAAAAAAAAAAAAGGAAGAAAGAAAAAAAGAAAAAAGTGTGTACCATTTGAAACTCCAAACAGAAACTATAAATGTTTTTTTTTCTGTCAACAATAATATTAATATTAACTATTGTAAAGCTTTTTATTCATCTGTAAAATAACTTTAAAATCGAACCGTTTCCATCCCTAGTGACGATATATAATATAAAAAATCAGGTTGATAATACAAGTATCATGTCAGTTAAGCTAAATTAATTTTATAAATTGATTTAAATGACTAAGTTTCAATTTTTTTTATACTTATTTTAAATATTTAATTTAATAATAATTTTTTTTAGAAAGTTCAAATTTCATCCTTAATTATAAATTCAAGGCCAATAGTTTTAGATTTTTGAGTTTTTTTTTAATAAAAAAAAGTAATTATTTTGGCAGTTTTTCTAATAATTCAAATGCATATTAAATACTTAAATTGACCATATCGATTGTCAATGTTGTGTTAGGCAATGCTATTTGTGGGAAGGACAATTTATGTAGGAGGTAGGGGGAAAAGAAGGTATGTTTATATCATCCACAAAAACTTTATTTTAAAAGAAAGAATTCCGCGTAATCATTACCTTCAAATTTTTAATTTTTGTATAGGTTATAGATATAGATATTATAGTTTTCTATTTAATCTAATTTTTTTTTAAAATAAATTTATGTAGCAATCTCTAAGTTCTAATTTAAGGAATTAAACTCGTTGATTGTTTAAAGTTTTTAGGGACATTTTACTTTAATCTTGGTCATTAATTAAATCAATATTAAATTTAAGTCCATATATATTTTTTAAAATTTATACAAATATTACGTTACATACAAAGATAAATGCATTCAAATAAAGAGAAATTATTTTAAATGACAAAACTGCTAAAAATATTTACAATTAATAGCAAAATATCTTAGTTTATATGTGATAAAGCGTGATAGAGCGCGATAAACTACTCTCTATATCTATTATGATGCAGATAGACACAGATAATAGTCTATCACAATTTATCACGATCTATCACAAATAGAAAGAGAAATTTTATTATATTTGTAAGTATTTTGCTTTATTTTCTTATATTTGAAAACAACTTTTCAAATAAATGACTTAACTACTTTAATATATACTCAAAAGATCATTCTGTAAAGACCAATCATTGTAAAAATAGTATTTTATTACAGGAAGAAATCTAATTTTTTAAAAAAAAAACTAAGGCTTCGTTTGGTAACTATTTAGGTATGGTTTTGTAATCATTTTATTTTTTATTTTTATTTTTTTTAAACTTAAACTTATGGGTACTACTTTCAGGACCTTTTATTATATTATTGTTGTTTTGCAAACTTATTAGGAAAATAGGGTAGTTTTGAAACTAATTAGAGAAATGTTGTTGTTTTGTGTGATCGATACAAGAAGTCGAGGGTTGATAATTTAATGAATATGGAGGTCGAAGGTTGAGAACTCGATAAGTAAAGAAAGAGTGGAAGGCTAGGTATGCATGGAGGGTTGTCGAATGTTGAAGTTTCGACATACATAAGTCAAAAGTTTAATCCTCGACAAGGAAGATAAGTCGAAGGTTGAACTTTCGACTTATGTATGTTGAAACTTTAACCCTTGACAAGCTATGTGAAGTCACATCCCCCTGCTGTTGTGCCTGACTTCTGCCACTGCTATTGACCGGATTCCCCATTGCATGCATGCTGCCCTCCACAGCTTTAACATGCATGCTCACTGCCTCAACCACCTCTTTAAATTTCCAACCCGTGAGTCGAGTATTGAACACTCAATCCATGTTCTTTTAAACTCTCTTCTTCCCTTCATTTTTGCTCACTGCCTCGTTCCCCTTGCTCACTGCCTTGATCATTTGCTCATTACCTCATTTCCCTTACTCACTGCCTTCAAAAATCAGCCTTCGAAATCATCTTCCTCTCCTCCCATTTGCTTTCCGTTTCCATTTCTCTTCTTCTTAATATCCCTCTCCTCCCATTTTTTAACTCACTGCTTTCCATTTCCATTTCTCTTCTTGTATTTCGTTTAATACAAATTGTTCTCACACAACCTTGACCACAAACTATACTGGTTCGTTACTCTACTCAATTTTTATTTTTTAAGAATAATTATACATTTTATTTTTGTTCTTATATTATTATTTTTTTATAGATTCTAATTTTTTCTTTTAATTTTTTATAGTTGTTGTCAGATAACAAATAACAAGAAAAAAGGGTGAACGTTGTCACTTTGAAGGAAGAAAGAGAACTACCGTCGAATCTGTGAGTTGAACTTATGATATTTGAAAAGTTTAGTTTATTCTTATGATATTTGATTTCTTTAGTATTAACTTTGATGTTTATAGTATTAAAATGTTTAGTTTATTGTTATGTTTAAGAAGTTGATATTTATAGTTTAATACAAAATTATTGTGATAGTTAACAAGTTTAGTATAGTTTCAAAAGTTTAAAATAGTTTGAAAAGTTTAGTTTATTCATATGATATTTGATTTCTTTAGTATTAACTTTGATGTTTATAGTGTTAAAATGTTTAGTTTATTGTTATGTTTAAGAAGTTGATATTTATAGTTTAATACAAAATTATTGTGATAGTTAATAAGTTTAGTATAATTTCAAAAGTTTAGTATAGTTTGAAAAGTTTAGTTTATTCATATGATATTTGATTTCTTTAGTATTTGATTTCTTTAGTATTAACTTTGATGTTTATAGTGTTAAAATATTTAGTTTGTTGTATGTTTAAAAAGTTGATATTTATAATTTAATACAAAATTATTGTGATAGTTATTGTGATTTTTTTTAATATATTTCTTATGATATTTGATTTTCTAGTATTAACTTTGAAAATATAGTTTAAAATAGTTTGAAAAAGTTTAATTTAATTTAGTTTTTTATTTTGTATTAAATTTGAAAAAATAGTTTTAAAAAGTTTACCTCATTGTAATTTGAAAAGTTTAATTTGTTGTTATGTTTAAAAATAGTTATAAAAAGTTCAATTTATTATTATGTTTAAAAATAGTTATAAAAAGTTTAATTTATTGTTATGTTTAAAAAGTTGATGTTCATAAAACTTAAAAAGTTTATGTTTATAAACTAAAAACTTTAATATTTTTAGTTTAATACAAAATTATTGTGATTTTTTAATATACTTCTTATAAAAAGTATAATACAAAAAGTTGAAAGTTGATGTTTATTTGTTTTTTTTTTTTTTTTTTTTTTTTTTTTAGAAAATAGAAGGCAAATACTTGGGATTTTTGTTGTTTACAAATGGTAATATGATTGATAGTATTGATGGAGTTGACTATGACCAACTACCAAGTGGGAGTTTTAGCATAAATGTGAACAGTGGAATTGTATTTGAACAATTCATTGAAATGGTTGGGATGTTACTTAGTGTAGATATGGGAGTAAATCAGATAGAAATAATATATAGACATCCTAATCTAGAACCATTAGGATCAATAAGATATATGTCATTCCCTATTTCGAATGCACAAGCTATGAACTTGATGTTTTCAATGGCAATGCTACTGCCAAATTTAGTGCATTTGTATGTAAATGTAAATAGGATAGGGGTGGATCCTGATACATCATTTAACCAGTTTGAAGATCTAACTCAATGTATCGATTCTGATCTGGAACCAGTTACATCGCCATGTGATAATGAAGATATGGCGGCTAACAATCTGTATAGAGACTTCAGAACTGAAATGGATGATGAATTTGAAGAGTTAGATTTCGATGGTCGTGAACATGGGATGCTTTCAGATACATTCAATGATTTGGATATGAATGTACTGGATAGCATTCGAGAACTTGACCCAATTGTAGCCCCTGTGGACGTTGACAATACTCAATTGTATAAAGGGATGATTTGTTAAGACAAGAAAATGCTACAACACGCGGTCAAATGTTTTGCAATAAATGTCACTCACCATATGAGGTTGTTGAGTCTACACTAACGATTTGGACAATTCGGTGTAAGAAGTGGGAGGAAGGTTGCAAGTGGAGACTTCGTGCAATAAAGAAAAAATCGCATGGCTTGTTCGAGATCACTAAGTATGAGGAGCAGCATACATGTTTTTATTCAGAACTAAGTCAAAGTCATGTGCAATTGGATTCATCAATGATTGTACTGGAGTTCTGTGACGCCGTAAGAGAAAAACCATCTATCAGTGTGGCACAATTGCAGTCCGACATCAAATCAAAGTTTGGATATCATGTTCCTTACCATAGGGTATGAGAGGGCAAAAGAAAAACGTTGGCTAAAGTATTCGGTGATTGCGATGAGTCTTACAAATTGTTACCCAGGTGGTTATATATGGTTAAGCAGACCAATCCGAGAACACGTATAGAGTGGAGAGTTAAAGAAACGCTTACTGAAGGCCATGTTATCCTAACTTCTGTATTTTGGGCATTTGGTCCTTGTATAGAAGCTTTTAATAAATGTCGGCCGATAATTCAGATAGATGGTACACACTTGTACGACAAATATAAAGGAAAATTATTTATTGCTACATCAGTTGACTCGAACGACCATCTTCTTCCACTTGCGTTTGTCGTTGCTGATGAAGAGTCCGCAGACTCAGGGGATGGTTCCTGAAATACCTGAGAGAAATTGTAACACACAAAGAGGTGTGTTTAATTTCAGATCGACATGCTGGTATAATCGCAGTAGTGAACAACCCAGCAAATGGTTGGACGGGACCGAAATGTCACCATCGTTTTTGCTTACGACATATCGTTAGCAGCTTCAATAAGAAGTATAAATTTAATTCATTGAAAAATTATGTTTATCGTGCCGGGTATCAGTTTCAAATTCGAAAGTTCAATAAAGCAATTGAAGATATCAAAGGAATAAATCGGAGCTGTCTGAGTTTTTTTGACAACATTAGTTTAGAGCAATGGATTCAAGCACATGATGGAGGATTCAGATATGGGTTGATGATGACAAATCTATCAAAGTGCATAAATGGAGTCCTCAAAGGAGCTCGAATGTTGCCTACAAATGCTCTTGCTCAGATAACATTCTTCAAAAGCGTGAACTATTTCGAGAAAAGAAGAGAAGAAATAAGGGATGCATTGGAGCGTCAAGATAAATACACCTGATAATATTATTTATATATATATATATATATATATATGTTATTAACAATTTATTTCAAACATATTTTATAATACTAAGTGGTAAAAATTCAGGTACGCACACGAGAAAATAAATAAATGGGCTGCAAGATTTAGTAAATATGAAGTACAATCATACGATCGGTATGAAGGTATTTTTCATGTGAAGATCGGACGTCATAGTCTCAATGCCAAAGGAGGAAACATTCAAATATTGAGGCTAAACAGGTCTGAGCGATATTGTTCATGTAACAAGTGGCAAGCATTCGACATTCCATGCTCGCATTTTATGGTCGTTTGCTCACATTTTAATATCTTGCAGGCATTGAGAGGCAGTTCTCCAGCGCAATATCCCACTCCACCCTTGAATACTACCGCTACTGCGCACATCTAGATTCTATGGGGTTACCAAATTGGGACTTATTCAGTTGGACTGAAATCTGATCACAGCCTTGGTCGAGAGATGGAGGCCCGAGACGCATATATTTCATATGTCTGTTGGAGAGTGCACTATCACTCTACAAAACATAGAAGTGTTGTTGGGGTTACCTGTTGACGGTGAGCTGGTCACTAGAGTGATGTACAATGACTGGTCACAAGTTTGTCAACTGTACCTCGGTGCGACCCCACCTGCTGACAAGATTAAAGGATCAGGGTTAAGTTTGATATGGTTAGGAACACAATTCTGTGAGCTCACAGATGATGCAGACGAGGAAACCGTCATAAGATATGCGCGAGCATATATACTACAAATGATGGGTGGAAGTCTGTTTTCAGATAAATCAAGTCATTTTGTTCACTTGATGTTCCTGCCACTATTAGCTAACCTTCATGATGCGGGGCGGTATTCGTGGGGTGGAGCATGCTTGGCATGGTTGTATAGACAACTATGCAAAGCAACAAGACCTGAAGTTCGAGAGATAGCTAGACCTCTTATACTTTTGCAACTATGGGCTTGGGAGCGATTTCCAACAATGGCTCCACAGCTACAACATGTTAATGATGCTCAGTTAGTTGGATGAGCCTACGGTTCTCGGTATGTTGTTTTAATTCAACTTAATTTTTATATCACTGATCTAGTTAATTTAGATTCTAAATTATCAATTTAAAAATTTAGGTGGAGAGACAAATTTTGTGTGACTAGGACAGTCCACACATGTAGTCAGCCAGTATAGATACATGTTTGATCTGCTTCAACCTAATCAGGTACATTACACTGAACCTAATTGATTATTTTATACACATTTTTATTGTATTTGTCTTTAATGTTCTCTAATATAATATTTTGTGTTTCAGGTTATTTGGGAGTCGTACAAAATTATTATGCATACTTTGCCTAATTTTTGTACGAATGGTCAAAACATATGGCGGACGATGAGTCCTCTCATATGTTTTCACATTGGTGAGTGGCATCTTCCTGACAGGGTGATGAGACAATTCGGTTTTCAGCAGGATGTCCCATCGCCTTGTAATACTGAACCCGTACTACATGATATTGACTAAGGACTGGAGATTGGTCCGAAAAAGTTGCACATTTGGTAGTGCGATGGCACTATCGTGCAAGGTTTATTGTAGTGGGGGTTTCTCTTGAACAGTTTGACACAGATGTCACTCAAGAATATATTCATTGGTATAATAATATCACAAGGCGCTACGTCACTTGTCCGGGAGCAGCTGTGGGTCATCTGGTAAATGAATGAATATTATCTAATTATTTTTAATTTAAATTTATTTTAAATATTGTCTAATTGTTTTATAATTCACAGAGATCGAACAACAGTAGACTCCTGAGGTTGCGAATGATCCGAACCAGGTTCTTGCTATATGTAGTGACAACCAAAGCTATATGGAGGAAATACATTATATGTACGATATACCTATTGTTCCTCCACCAGCTCCTAGACGTAGAGGACTGTTCGGGAAGAGGATGAGTTTGATGAGGTTGCTTATAATGTGGAAGAGTTGCCCCCTATGATGCAGACGCAGAGTCAAACTGATTATGTTAATCCGATGATGATGATGCCAGCATTTGGTTCAGGACATTATGACTCAGAGGCTGGTTCTTCGTCTTCATATGTGCATGGACATGGTCGGGATCGTGGAGAGCATAATGAATATTTATATTATGAAGCGCCTGCAGAGGTACTAGAGCAACATCAAAAAGAACTTGAGCAACCTCAAGTTCGAAGTTGACGACGACAACTAGCTCGAAATCGACGACACCCGCCTTGTGGGACACATTGATTTTTGTAATTATTTTTATATAAATAAGATATTTTAATTTACACTTTTTTATTTTTATGAGATATTATTTTTTAATTTATTCTTTTTAGAGTTTAAATAAAATAATAAAATAATGAAATATTTTTAGAAATTGTTTTTATAAAATGATTTTTTTTTAAAAAAAAGAAGAAGGTCGAATGTGTAATAATTAAAAAGAAAAAAAAATAAGGAAGGTCGAGGGTTTAAAATTCGACCTACCTAGGTTGAATTTTGAACCCTCGATTTATTTAAAAAAAAACAATATTTTTCTAAATAATTTGAAAACAACCATATTTTTCTAAATTGTTTCTAAAAGTACATTCTTTTTAATTTTTCCACTACTTTCAACTCCAAATTTCTTTATTTGTTATATAATTTTCACCCGTAATTTAAAAAATTAACTAAAAAAAATAACTTTCAAAAAGTTGTTTATTGTTTTTTTGAATTTGGTCAAGAGTTCAACCATTGTACTTAAGAAAGATGTAAATTCTTGTAAGAAATGTAGATGAAATAGACTTATTTTTTTTTTAAAAAAAGACAAATGGATACCAAACGGGGTGTGAGTTTTTTGTTTTTGTTTTTTTAAAATTAAGCCTATAAACACTACTCTCACGATTCCACCTCCAAATTTCTTCATTTGTTATTTATTTTTTATCAATTGTTTAAAAAATAAGTCAAAATTTGAAAACTTGATTTTATTTTTGGAATTTGGCTAAGAATTCAACCATTATAATCAAGGAATATACAAATATGGTGAAAAATGGGAAAAAAAGCTTAATTTTAAAAAACCAACCAAACAAATAATGAAATGATTATGAAATGGAGCTTAAATTATTGTAATAATAATAATAAATAGATGTACCCTTACTTTTTACACTTTCAACATATAATGTCTTGATCTTTTCTTATTTTTAGGCTACGATTTTTTAATTTGTTTAATTGTGATTGTTACTCCTACAAACGGTAGAACTTTTCTTCTTGTTGTTTTTCCTCCATTGTTTAAATTATCGTGCAGTTGAATATTTTTCAAGCTTGAATTCGAAAATGAAAGGGATGCATTTACATGGAGTACATACAACGACATGATCATTTTTTATTTTTGCTTTTGTTTGAATCAACGAAGGCACGAAATTAGGCTGAAGAAAAGAAAAAGAAAAAGAAAGACATAAACATTTAAGAACATTAATTTAAGTGTCTTACTGTCATTTGATGTGGATGGAGTCTAAGGTTTTTTTTTTTTTTTACTTCTTTTTTAGAAAGAAAATGAGGACATAAAATTAGACGTAAGAAAAGAGAAGTAGGACGTAGAAATCTAAGAATATTAATTTGAAGGAACTTTTTTTTCTCAAGAAAATAAAGAATGAACCGCTCGAATGTCAAATCATCAAATCGATAATAAAAAATTTATATTGATCAATGTTAATAATTAAAAAGGTTTACTGTAATTTAATTTGCATAGAGTTTAGTGTGAAGGATCTAAATTTTTTTTTAGTTAATTAATATTATTTTCAACAAGAACAAATAAAGGAAATTAGGGTTAAGAAAAGAGACAATAGAAACTAGAAATCTAATAACATTAATTTAAGGGCCCTTATTGTCATTTCATCTGTAAAGGTGGGGCCTACTTTCTGTCAGAGCCTTTATGGTTCTTGTATACGTGCTCAGTTGACAAGATATTCGCAAAAGTTACCCCTCCCTCAAAGAGTGGGCCACAGAGGGTCTTTTCGTAATTTACTCTTTTTTTCCCCCTACCATTCTTTGCTTTAGGGTCAACTAATAAATACCAAAATTAAAATTAAACAGTAAAACTCGAAATAATATATGAAAATAACCAACATATTCTCATACTCCGGCTGGCCACCCACCTGTCATGGTAACAAATCGTCGCTAATTAGAGTCTTAATTTTAAGAAAATGTCAATCGAAATTTCAATGGATGTTTTTAGAAAATTTATAAAAATAAAAAATAAAAAATAAATTTAAATTAGTAAATAAAATTTTCAAATAAGTTAAAATGTCTATTATTTATATTATATTTACGTTTTGTTTCTTTTTTTCTTATGTTTTGTGGATTTTTCTACGATATAACGGAAACATCGATCCATCCCTCATCAATATCGAACCCATGAAAATGTAAAAACATTGACGAAAATATTGATATATCGATGGAAATTTAATATTATGCTGCAAACGACCATTTCGTTGATATAGGTCATAGAAATTTACATATAGAAATCAAAGTTATTAGTATATGGTGTTTTTATTTGATGCGTATAAAAGAACTTTGAATGTAGAACAAACCAAATAAGGTTTGTATAGATTAAAAAAGAAAAAAAGAAAAAAGAGATTTTAGTGTTTTAAAAGAAAATAGTATTTGGTGTCTGAAATAGATAGACTTCATCTCTCTCTACCGATTCATTTGTTTAGAGCGAGAGAAATAATAGGAATAATACTGTATCAATTCAAATTAAACTAGTCAATTCAGATAATATATATTACGTAGCAATCTCATATTAGATTCAAATTCCAAAAATATAGTGGAATAAACAATTTGAAATTCATAGCTAAAAGAATAAATAAACTAATCTAAGCTTCTAAGCAATAAGAACAATATTAAATTAAGTTTAAAAGAATAGAGATGGCACTAATTCATGCTGGTTCACCTAGTATGAACCAGGTCTAGTTCTTTACTATAGATGTATGTTTTACTCTAAATGATTGGGAGAAGAAGCAAGAATTTAAAATGGTCACTCAAAAATAATTTCTCACTTCTCTCTCCAGAGAAAAGACCCACGAATCATATGAAAATTTACAAACTGTTCAATCGAGGAAAAACACGCACGTACAAAAGCCAATAAAAATCACCTCCTAAAAGGGCCAGGCTTTACTTCTTCTTCAGCGTAAAAGGTACACCCATGGCAGAGAGCAAAATTGTTACAGCCTTTTGCATTTCCCCCCTATTTTTAGCAACCTCCCACGAAAGAGAACTCCTACGACAACTTTTAATTTTTCAGGTACGGAAGTAATGGGTCTTTATTGATTTGGGCTCCAATTTTCATAACAAGTTAAAGCTCGACCAGTCATTCATCTATATGCAAAGAAACTTTTTCAAAAAAACATTTTTTTTAAGATTTGTGGAGTAGAGGGATTTCATTATATATATATACACCAAATGTCACGAGGGAAAATCCCACTATAGATTTTTAACGCTCTTAACCCTGTGCGGTGCCAAAGAGGTTTCCTCAACCAACCTATAGTAAATTTGTCCAAAACACCTACAGAACACTCAAATGCTCGATGAACTTCCAAAGGGCATTTTTTAACTCACACACTCACAATATATATCGACTAGAGAGGAGGAGGAGAGATAGACACATGCACTTTGGTGGAAACATAACACTTTATTATCAAAAGGCTATCAAAACTACAGTTACAGGACTCGAGACCAGAAGTCCCCCACGTGGGAGAACTTCCTTAGGATCCTTCCCAAACGGGAGTTAAAATGCCTAAAGGATTGGATGCCTTGGACAACCCCCAAGGTCACCCTTTTATAGCATTGAAGGGAGTGGAAGTAGGAGAGAAATGTGGGGGAGTGGCCCTATTGAGGATTAACCGTCGACTACCCTTGAATTTAGGGTCACTCACCCTTGTCCCATGATCTCCTATATTTTAGGAGAGACATGCCCACTTCTCTTTCTAATTATAGTTTCCACTTGCCACTTACTTATTCTTAGGACCACCTTCCTACAAATTAGGGAATAACCACCCATGATGCTCATTGTCACAATCGCACTTTCAGAAGCTTCACTTAGTGATTGTGCGGTACTTGTTTCTGCTCACAAATAAGTCAGCCAATTCGAATACGGAACATTGATATAAAGTAAACTACCTAGCAAAAGAAAATACATGAGATGAAAGCATAGTAAAATGAGGTGGAGGCGGATGTACGACCATGGGCAATATGCCCTGGACAAGCATGACTGTGACATTCTTCCCCACTCAATTGGTTGACGCCCCTGTCAACCGACTCTGCTCGAACTTAGCAAATTGTTGAGCAGTCGTCTTGAGCTCTTTTGTGCACTCCCAACGAATTTCTTTGTCTTGGAGGCTTTTTCACCTTTCTAGGAACTCTTCTCAGCTTAGTCCTGGTTTTCGACCTCTGTCGCTTCCCTCAACAAGTCTCTCATTGACTTCTTCCTCTGTCATTTTCTTCATCATGCCAGTCGGATGGGCCACGACCCTACATCAATCCTCGACATGGTCGGGATGACAGGGTTTCAGTCTACTTATGTGGATGACAGGATGAATCTCCATCGACGATGGTAACTGCACCCGATAAGAAGGTCCCAACTCATTCGACAACTTCCACCAGTTCTCTAAAGTTGCTCATGAGGCAACGTTCTCTTTGTACTCGACTTCGAATCTGACCTAGGCACAAGTTTACCTGAACCCTGTCCCCTGGTAGGAACTCTTGGTGTCTGGGCTTTCTTCTTTTCCTCCTCCTCCTCTTTGAGGGTAAAGACTTGTGTAAATTGTCTGGCTCGACAACACGACACTTCTCCAAGACACACAAAATTTCTTGAGAGCCTTCTCTTCCATGGTTTCAACTGACTCGTGGGTAGGGTCCTTCTCCAACTCGAGGGTCGAGATCATCCTTATCCCAATCGGTTGTCTGATCCCGGCATGCACGACGGTGGACATAGACCCTATATTCACTAGACACTTGGCAAGGGTATCTGTTGGGTTTTATGTCCTAAAACTCATGAATTGCAAATAATAAAACTTATTCTGAAAATTCAATAAGTTGTTATTGAATATATGTATTACTTATTTCAAATCCAATAAATTAAAAGACCCATGACTATTACATGAGTACTTGAACTTTATGTGGAGACATAAAAGTAGATCAGGTTCGAGTAAATGATCAAAATGATCTACAGTATATGAATGAGGTTGGGTGCCTTATTCTGGTAACACTATCGGATGCGGCCCACTCTGTAGTTGTTACAAGGAGTTGTAAAGTACTACAAATGATGTGATCCTAATTCGTACATATTATGATATGAGGAGTGGGGGTGTCCTGTGCAAATGGGTTTGTACAAGATCAGACCATGAAGTCAATCACTCTTACTTTATAACACTGTTTACTGTTTAAGACTGACTATCTCAAAGTGATGACCTAGGTAATTTGACCTTAATCTTAAGCTAACCATGAACTCCTGTTTATTTGAGATTATCCTTAGATTTGCATAGATGAGGGTTAGCTCAACAGTGCCGACTCAATAAACCTTCATTTCATGGGTAAGACTGGATAGATAGCTGGGGACATAGGGTGCAAGATGGAATTCACTCCTACCCGCTTTTAGGGATAGTAGATAGGTTATTTCCTTAAGTGCTGACTCTGGGTGTTGAACAAGGGGCCCCACCCTCTTATTGACCCGAGAGGGACTCAGATTGTTGATCGGATCACAAATCAATTGTTCATTAGAGGATCAATGGGACTTAAGGAACAAGAGGTAATCTCAGGGGTAAAATAGATATTTGATCCAGCTGTTATTACGAACAACCTGTGAAGGGTTAACTTACTAATCATGGTTATATTGAGTGGACATAATATATCTACAATGAGGAGTGCAACTATGAGCTTTAGTGGAGTGACCCATTAGTTAACGAAGGAGTTAATTCGGTCTAAAGAGTTTAGCCAATTAATCTCAGATTGTTGGAGCCCATGATTTGTCGGTCCGCAAGGTCCCCCTACTAGCTCGTAAATGGTTTAGCTTTAGAGTAACATGATAAGTTAATTTGAATCGTTCAAATTAGACTTAAGGGAATTAGTAATTATATGAGATATAATTACATGTTTAATTTTGGAATTAAACGAAATTGAAAAATGAATTAATATTTAAATATGATTTAAATATTAAATTCATGAAGGTGGAATTTGTGTAAAATTAATTTAATATTTGATATTAAATTAATTAGAATTAATTAAATTGTTTAATTAATTAATTATTATTAATTTTAGAAAATTAATTTGTGAAATTAATTTTTATAAAATTAATAAAGTTTTCATTTTTGAAATGAAATTGATTTTTGCAATAATTTTGTAAATTGAAAAAGTTTGAAAAACACAAAATGTAATTATGGATTTTTTTCATTAACACCTTCAATTAACTCACACTAAACCCACTTGAGTTTGACTTCAATTCTCCAAGCATGAGTTGCACCTCATGCAGCTTTGCATGAATGTCTTGCAATAAACAGAGAAGATGGAAGTGAAATTGAGGCATGCATCAATTGAGTTTTTGCTGAAAAAATCAAGTTGAAGAAAGGTGTTCTTCAAGTGGATGGTGTAGTGAGTTCTTCTTCAAGTTCCCTTCATTCAAGCTTATTTTGAGTCCCACAACTCAATCTAAAGTCCAAGAGAATAGTAGGGAAGATCTTGAGGTGGTTCACAATGAGATTTGGAGAAGATTTGCAGTTGATTTCGAGTTCAAAGAGGTTCTACAAAGGTACTACTTGAAACTTTCTTATGATTGTATGAGCATACTTTATATATAACCAAAAATTTATTAATTAGAATGCTTATTGATCCTTGTTGCTTCTGCTGCATGCTGATATACTTCTACAGTATCGGTATTACCTGGTGTTCAAACAATAATTCCATCCCCATCACCACGTCAAAGTCATCCATTTTGACGATCACGAAATCGGTAGGGTGGAGAATAAAATTAAGTGAACGCAATATGCGATGCATGTTCTTAAAGTATGCATTGATTATCATGCGTTGGAATGAAATTATGCGTTAACGAATGTATGCGATGACCATGCATTCCTGTCACAAGTTTTCTTGCGCTCACGCCAAGTATAACGCGAACGCAAGTTTCTCGGGTGATCCGAGATCGAACTCAGAGACTTGTAGCTAGACGTATGCGGTAATGTGTATGCAGTGGTTGAATAAAAGAATGATGGAGGGGTTTTTATGCTAACACTACTCCTACTCCTAACTAACAGACAACGCAATGAGAAGTATGAATGAGAGATAGAGACACGACAACTGTTGACACGTAGTAAATGGATGGGGAAAATAGATAAAATGTGAAGATGTCTTCATCACAACCCTTAGGAGTGACCGCAAGGGCAACCTCAGCAAACGCAAGCTATGCGATCATGCTACACACACTAGAGCCTAATTCAGGATGCATGCGATGTGTATGCAAATGACCGCATACAGCCACCATATCCTACTTCCTGGACGAAGCCATTGTCCACTCTGTAGGGTGCATACACTATGTAATAGCAAACGGAGCTTATTCCTAAGTCTCCATTCTTGCTTATGCAAACTTAATCTAGCTCTCTCGAGCATCGATTCTAACCTAGCTCTCTTAAGTCTTATGTTCTTTCTTTAGACTATCTCTCGAATAGCTCTAAAGGTGTGATGGACGAATACATAGGACAAGGTAATCACATAAACTTGGCTGATGCAAGATTATTCCTATCTCTAGTGAACAATAGCTTACATTGCTTGATGTGTCCAACCACTTACCCTCACGAGTAGTTAGTTGTTGCTGACTTTACTCATAGACAAGCGTTGCGTCCGCCTATAGACAGGCGTTGCTACAGCTTCGCACTAAGCAAATAAGGTTTTCTCACACACTCACGCAACGCACACCTCTTGGTGGTTTGCTACATGCTTCATATCTCTAATCCATATGACTAAGTATGCGATACTCTAGCAATCTCACTAAGTGATGCAATGAAAATTAAGGATGCTAAGTAAAGAAAGATGGAGGTGGAATCGAAGGAAACATAGAAATGCATTAAACAAATAATGTATTAATTCCTTAATCCCAAAATGTAATACAATACAATATAAGAAAAGAAAAGAAAATGAAAGGACCAGCTGGAAGCAATGTCTTGCTTCTAGCAGATGTGTGTCAAGGCTACTGGTGGTGCCATGGAAAGGCGATGGAACTGACTCTCTTGAGATCTAGCTCCAATCAAAGGCTCCAGTCGTCACTCGGAATGGATGAAGGAGATGAAGAACTCTCAAGCTTTTCTTCTAACGCGTTCATCTGGTTCACAAGGATTTGCTCTAAGGCGAACCTCAGGCGAAAACCTTGGATGAGTTGAAATTATGCCCAACGACTTCTATTTATAGAGCTTAGATCACCGACAGCATTTATGGATTGCTCTGGTTCTGACATTCACGGCATGTTAGTCCTTTTTTGAATCTCTGCTGCTAATGGCGTGGTAGGTGAAATGTCAACATCATCTTTTGATTTTCTCGAGATATGCGTTGATGCGTTCATTCCACCAACCTTGTGTTGATCCCTCTATTATGCGTTATCGTATAGCCGTAATTGTGACCGCATTCGCTTAATACCGCAACTTCTACACGATGACCGCAATCACTTAACGATCGCAACTTCTATGTGATGGACGCATGCGGCTGATCACCGCAACACCCATGCATTGATCGTATGCGTTCACCTTTGCAATGGAGAGTTTTTCCGCATACGGTCGTCTATGCGGCAGTCTGGCTTCCTTTACGTCCACTTCCTGCATTAGCTACAAAAATAGACAATTGAACGCATAATAACGCATAATAATGGGTTAGTCGAGATTTTCAATGCTAAAAGCGGAAAACTCATTTTCTCATGAATTTCTAATATAATTGCCGCATATTCTGCTTAACAGCCTTCATAATTCTAAATAAAAGGCCTAAGATGACATGCATTTTTGCATGTCATCACACTCCCAAACATAGAATTATGCTTGTCCTCAAGCATGCGTTATACTCAAGAAATTCTTAACTCACCTTCTTGCCTTCCTTTGCGATGACCCGTTCTCAGAATATAATTTATTCATACCTCTAACCTTCGCCACAATGCTCTCTTCCATTTCAGCTGCTTCTTCAAAAAGATCTTTTCTAAGTTTAGATCCGACAAGCCTTTGCTAAAAAACTTTTTATCCATTCACCACAACTTTGCGTTTAGCTTTTGAGAATGCATTCGTCCAAAACAATTCAAAACTTTGCGATTACTTATTAGAATACGGCGTTGAATCTGCTTATACTCTTCGTTTTGGCTTACCCCCACGTGTGTCATGCAGGCATCCAACTTCAGTTGCATTCCATATTCAACTGAACTCTTGTCTTGCTTGATTTGGCTTGCGCCGGATAGAGAAGTTGTGCTTATGAGTTGATCCTGGCGACTTAATTTTGTTTTGGCTTGCCCCTACGTGTGTCATGCGGACATCCAACTACGGGTATGCCTTTCACAACTTAACTCTTATCAACATAGGTTTCCCCATTGCGTAGACAGTGGAGTTGTTATTCTCAAAATTCTCTCTCTCTCTTTTTTTTTTTTTGATAAATTCACACAATGTAATGAACACAATTCTCCGAGACTGCTGCCACCCCCAAACTTAGAGGTTGATAGCGTTCTCACCGCAAAGTTAAAAACAAACTCACAAGAATGCGATAATAAACGTTTGAGCGAAGGTTTGCATAAAATAAAACTTAAGACTTTCAAATTTTGAAGAAGCTAATAAAAGTAGGGAGTGCCTTGCGATGTTAGTTAGCGGATGTGGTGAATTATACATACCATCATTGAAACACCGCAAAGCAACGCAATCGAACAAGGAGAATTTCAAAAGGATAATGCATAAAAGATAAAAATAAAAGACCTTAGGCGGAATAACGCATGCAATCATGCGTTGGAATTCACGCGATCGAAGCCATGCGTTGAAGGATGGATGGAATTCTTCCTTTGTATTGCACACCAAGGAGACTTATTGTTGCACCTACAAGGAACAAACACACCACAACCAAGGAAGCAGCCGCATATCCAAAATAAGAATAAAAAAAATAAAAATAACTAAACTACGAAAGCAAGGTAAAGATAGAGTGGAATACGTCCTCGGAGAAATTGGAGTGTCACCTCAAGGAGTCTCCCGTGCAGGAGATGGCTCTCAACTACTTGGGTCAAAGAGCTTACCCTGACCATTGGAACTTTCGACAATTGTTGGGCACATGTTGGCCACCATGTACTTAGAACTTCCTTTAGCTCTTGCGACTGATTGCCCTTCTATCTTAGGATCAATACTGGCCTTCGGCGCATCGCCTACAGTTCAATATTGGTTGCAACTTGGTCGTACAACCTACAATATTCCCAAGATAAAAAGGTTGCCTACAGAGACATAAAACTCAACAAATTATTAGTTGCCAAGTCCCCAGCAACGACGCCAAAAACTTGGTGACAAAAATTTAGATTACCAAATCATCAAGGACTTGGAGACTAAAATTAGGTGAACGCAATATGCGATGCTTGTTCTTAAAGTATGCGTTGATTATCATGCGTTAGTGGCTATGTGTTGGAATGAAACTATGCGTTAACGAATGTATGCGATGACCATGCATTCCTGCCACAAGTTTTCTTGCGTTCACGCCAAGTATAACGCGAACGTAAGTTTCTCGGGTCATCCGAGGTCGAATTCTGGGACTTATAGCTAGACGTATGAGATAATGTGTATGCGACAGTTGAATAAAAGAATGATGGAGGGGTTTTTATGCTAACACTACTCCTACTCCTAACTAATAGACAACGCAATGAAAAGTATGAATGAGAGGTAGAGACACGACAACTGTTGACACGTAGTAAATGGATGGGGAAAATAGATAAAATGTGAAGATGTCTTCATCACAACCCTTAGGAGTGACCGCAAGGGCAACCTCAGCCAACACAAGCTATGCGATCATGCTACACACACTAGAGCCTAATTCAGGACGCATGCGATGTGTATGCAAAAGGGTCAAGATGACCGCATACAGCCACCATATCCTACTTCCTAGATGCAGACATTGTCCTCTCTGTAGGGTGTATATGCAGTGTAATAGCAAACGAAGCTTATTCCTAAGTCTCCATTCTTGCTTATGCAAACCTAATCTAGCTCTCTCAAACATCGATTCTAACCTAGTTCTCTTAAGTCTTAGGTTCTTTCTTCAGACTCTCTCTCGAATAGCTCTAAAGGTGTGATGGACGCATACATAAGACAAGGTAACCACATAAACTTGGCTGACGCAAGATTATTCCTATCTCTAGTGAACAATAGCTTACATTGCTTGATGCGTCCAACCACTTACCCTCCCGGACAGTTAGTTGTTGCTGACTTTACTTATAGATATGCGTTGCATTCGCCTATAGACAGGCGTTGCTACAACTTCACACTAAACAAATTAGGTTTTCTCACACACTCACGCAACACACACCTCTCGGTGGTTTGCTACATGCTTCATATCTCTAATCCACATGAATAAGTATGTGATACTCTAGCAATCTCACTAAGTGATGAAATGAAAGTTAAGAATTCTAAGTAAAGAAAGATAGAGTTGGAATCGAAGGAAACATAGAAATGCATTGAACACATAATGTATTAATTCCTTAATCCTAAAATGTAATACAATACAATATAAGAAAAGAAGAGAAAATGAAAGGACCAGCTGGAAGCAATGTGTTGCCTCTAGCAGATGTGTGTCAAGGCTGCCAGTGGTGCCATGGAGGGGCAGTGAAACTGACTCTCTCGAGATCTAGCTCCAGTCGAAGGCTCTGGTTGTCACTCGGAATGGATGAAGGAGATGAAGAACTCCCAAGCTTTTCTTCTAACGCGTTCGTCTGGATCACAAGGATCCACCCTAAGGCGAACCTCAGGCAAAAACCTTGGATAAGTTGAAATTCTGCTTAGCGGCTTCTATTAATAGAGCTTAGATCGCTGACAACATTTATGGATTGCTCTGATTCTGACATTCGCGACGCATTAGTCCTTTTCTGAATCTTTGCTGCTAATGGCGTGGTAGGTGAAATGTCAACATCATCTTTTGATTTTCCCGAGATATGCGTTGATGCATTCATTCCACCAACCTTGTGTTGATCCCTCTATTATGCGTTATTGTGTAGCCACAATCGTGTAGTGACTGCATTCGCTTAATACTGCAACTTCTACACGATGATTGCAATCGCTTGACAATCGTAACTCCTATGTGATGGACGCATGCGGCTGATCACCGTAACACCCATGCGTTGATCGTATGCATTTGCCTTTGCGATGGAGAGTTTCTCCGCATGCGTTCGTCTATGCGGTAGCCCGACTTCCACATTTGCGTCCATTTCCTGCGTTAGCTACAAAAATAGACAATTGAACGGATAATAACGCATAATAATGGGTTAGTCGAGATTCTCAATGCTGAACGTCGCAAACTTATTTTCTCATGAATTCCTACCATAATTGCCGCATATTCTGCTTAACAGCCTTCATAATTCTAAATAAAAGGCCTAAGATGACATGCATTTCTGTATGTCATCACAGGGCCACTCCAATCCTTCAACGTTACGATTGCTCTCTTTACCATTCCTGTAATAGGCAAGGCCGCAGAGTTTACTTCTTTCATTTTACCTGCGCCTCATTCCCAATGGAGATTCAACCGTCTTGATTCTGTTTCGAACATAGAGTTATGGATGGCTCCTGAGTCAACCATTGTACTTTTGGTTGACCTATGGTTGAGCCAAGCATTGACATACATCAATCCGCCCATTAGATGTTCCTTTGTATCTCCCACATTTTTTTGGAGGGCAGCTAAAAATCTTAGTGCCCCAATTTGTGGGGTTCCATCTTCCTCGGCTTGCACAGTCTCATCCTCTATTTGAACAACCTTGCCTTTCCAGTCTGAGGCTAGGGAGGCTTAAAAAGTGTTGAAGGTTGCTCGTTTCAAACATTCGTTCACCTTGTGCTGCCCCTTGCATATATAATAGGATAGAGGCCGATTGAAATTTTGCTGATTTTGTCTCCGACACGTATTTCCAGTCATCTACTAAAGTGGTTTCCCATCTCCACTAGTGTCTCCATCTCCACCACTATTCCTCAATGGACTTGACCAATTGCTCATTTTCCCTTTATTAGGGGACCTTGAGTGTTGCCTTATCTCTTGAGACTCAACAATTAAGTCGAACAATCATTTGGTTGCCGAATATGCAGCTGTGAGATCCTGTATTCTCTGTTCATACAGTTTCATCTTTGCCCATGGTTTCAAACCCTCGACAAAACATAACACTTTGTCTTTTTTAGACATATCTCTTATGTCCAACATCAACCCGACAAATTGTTTCACATAGTTCTTGGTGGTGCGAGTATGTCTCAATTCCCATAACTTATGTCTTGCCAAAATCTCAATATTCTTGGGGAAGAACTGAGAGTGCAACTCTTGTTTCAGTCTCTCCCAAGTGTCGATGGTGTACCGACCCTCTTGGACGTCCATAAGCGGGACCTCCACCATAACTTGGCATTCTCTACTAGATGCATCATTGCTAGAGTGATCTTCGACTCTTCAGTTGCTTTGTTCATAGCTTTGTAATACTGCTCCATGTCAAAGATAAAATTTTCTAGCGCCTTCGCATCGCGAGCCCCACAGAAGGGCTTGGGCTCGGGTACTTTTACCTTGTTGAATTGGACTACGCACGCAACTGGGGCTTGATTTTCCACCGCTCTCATGGTGAGGTTAACTCTTGCACTAATTTCTGTAATCTCTGCCTAGATGACATCAATGGTGGCTTGAAAGTCCTCGAACAATTCAGTCACCATTTGATCACTTTCTATGAGTTGTTTAGTTCTCTAACATGCTCTTCCATAGGGGCAATAGAGCCCGAGAGGCCCACTTCTCGTAGCTTTTACCTCTAGGGTCTCAACCCTTGTCATCAATTCCCTGACGGGCATCCATCTAAGCGGCCAGCCACCGCATCAATTTCATCGACCTTGCTAGCGACTTCTTGGAACCGAGTTTCTAGGAACCAAACTTGATCAGGGAATTATATTATATAGAGCATTCACTCTACTATCTCGACCAATCGGTCAACATGGGACTTGTTCAACTTCTTTATAGCAGACATGATCACAACTTCTCAACTTCGCGAGCCGACTTGGCTCTGATATCAACTGTCACAATCGCACTTTCAGAAGCTTGACTTAGCGATTGTGCGACACATGTTCCCGCTCATAAACAAGTTAGCCAATTCGAATACGGAACGCCGATGGCTCACTGGGTGCCTCTCGCAACCTCTAACCTCATTTTAGAGAAAACGGTTTTAGAATACAGGTTTGGAGAAAAAGGTTTTTGCAAATGTTTTGAATGTATGAATAGAAAAGAGAAAGATTGTAGTAGGCTAGAAAGCAATAAGCAATAATAATGATTTTATAACATACCACTCTGGGTATGGAGAAGTGATAGTTAGTCTTATCCCCATATTGTGCATTCTGAACAAAAGTACAGTTGTCACCCTTACATATTGAAATGGGCGAGCGGTCACACATTAAGAAAAGTACATATAAAGTAAACTACCTAGCAAAAGAAAATACATAAGATGTAAGCATAGTAAAATGAGGTGGAAGAGAACATACGGCCATGGGCAACACGCCCTGGACAAGCATGACCATGACAGTCATGGTCACAACTCTGGCCTATATTCATGCTGACTAGATTATTTGGACAAGCACACTTAATAATAATCTTCTATTATTAAGTGCCTCTCAAAATGCTTGCCCACGTGTCATGTATACAAGATATGTAGCCAAAACCTTGATGGGTTGCACTTCCCCTTGTCCCAGATCAAACATGTCTCACCTTGAGTACATGTTTGACTACTTGTGTCAGGATGGCACGAAAACTACATCTCTCACACACTGTGTGCATTCTGCCTTACCGCTCGCTACTTGGCACATGCCTGTGATACCCTGCATCTATCTAGCCTTAGTGCGTCCAACGCCCTTACCCGTGGAGTGTGTCGTAGCTTGTGTGGAGTGCGCATGCGCACATGTTTGCTGTTGTTGTGCCCTGCACACATAACTAAGCACATGTCCGTGTTGCATGCCCTGTTAGCCTCAGTCACACCCCGACACTCTCGTGTGCGCCACTTGCACATCGAGTGCTTGTGCTAACCTTTAAGCACGAGGAACGCTAACCTCTTGTTAGCATTGTTAGGATTAGTGCCCTAAATTTCACGGGTCTTGTAGTTTATAATTTGTAAACATGAATTATTTATTTAATAAAATAAGAAGTATTTTATTCGACATTTAGAACGCATTAACTCAATCTAATAAACTAAAATCCAAGGATATTTTATGTAGCTTGGACGGTATGTGGTAGACATACAAGTGGATCTTATTCAATTCTAACTTAATTAATTATAACTTTTATAAAAAATGAAACAATTAAAACTATTCAACATTGCTAGATAGACATACATAAGTTATTTATAACACTTATAAATTAACCTAAAGTAGTGTCATGCTTCATGCAATGTTCATTCATTACAAATAAATAACTTTTATATAATAAAGTAATGAACTAAGCTTTAGCACACATTTCATACATACATACAACCTTATATTATAACATTTATAATATAAATGATGCATGGATATGCTGTAATGCATGCATATATTATAACTCTTATATTATATGATGCATGAGCATACTTTAAGTAATTTAATCATGCATACTAATATATTATAACATTTATAATATAAAATGATACATGAAGAAATGCATAACCTATGGTGGGTTTTAAAACTATATGACATACAATATGGCATATATAATAAACATACATCACATACATATTTAATAAAAGTTGATGGATCGGGATAATATATCTCAAAACCGCAAAGTAGAAGCTAATCTATTACAAAAGTTTTAGCTAATCTATTACATACATTATGGCATCTTGCAGCTTGATCGTGTAGCAAATCCTTTGATCGTCGAGAAACGAGCGTCGAGTGTAAACGATCGATTAGCAACGATCGCGTAGCTTTGGACTATGCGATGAGCATGAAAGTCCACGCGCTCATGCAGTATGCGTCGAACCATGCTATTGTGTAGCTAAAGACTATGTGATGAGCATGATAATCTACATGATCGAGTAGCATGCGCTGAGTATCGTAGACTATGCGATTGTGTAGCTATTGACTATGCGATGAGCATGATAGCCTATACGATTATTTAGCATGCATGCCTTGCTTCGAGTATCAAATACCGCGTGACTGTTTACCCCTCGAGCGCCTACGCGATCATGCAGCCAATGTAACACGATCGAGTAAACACTTTACACGATCGCATAGCATTAGCCATGCAATCGTTTAGCAAATGCTACATGATCGTATAGAAAATTCTACACGAATGCACAGCCAAATCTAAATGATCGTCTAGCTCAAGCTACACGATGCGACCACCATTTTGTCTTCTCCATCGAAAGGAATTGCAACCTTTGCGTCTGCTGCTTCTTCACAAACGACTCAAAAACTCTAAACAAATACGACTCGATTGCAAGATTTATGCCTAAACATGCAGGGGCCCTTACAAATAACTTTTGTAAATGTAAAAGGAAAGCCATCACTAGAGACACCTATCTCGAAACATCCATCAACAACATCCACATACATTTAGTAGTTAAACGCAATGCAGAAACTTAAATCTCACCAAACTATAAAAGAATTCAATACAGAAAATGGAATTTTAAAATCAGAACACAACCTGGCTCTAATACCAATTGAAGGAACACTTTTGACAGAGAACCTATGAACAGAAGCGGATCGTCCAAATCCCATTTCGATTGAAACAAATATCTACAGTCAACAATATTGATTATGCATAAAAATAAATTACAACATGCTTTCTAATTAGAAACAAAGTTTAGAGATTATACATTTGAAGAACTTTTCTTCAAGTAAATCCCTCAAACTAACTCATTCACGAACGCATCGAACAAGCACGAACTCTCCTCGAACAAGTAGAAACCAAACTCGAACCAAAAGGTAGAGGACACTACCACTTAGTTACCTTGGTATTCTTGGTGTGAGAACTCATGAGTGGTGGGATTTGGCTATTTTGGTTAGGAGGGAGTTTAAGGTTTGGAGGAGGAAGATGATTGAAGAAGGAAAGCACTATCGCATAGAGTTTCTGTCAATTGTGTAGGTGATTAAGTCTATCACATATACTTTCTAAGTTGATCATATAGTCTCTCAAGGAAATTGTGTAGAAGACTTGCTAATCGTGTGCCATGGATCTAGAATAATAAAAACCATATTTTTATTTATCCCATTTTGCCATAAAAACTAAATAACTTCCCATTAAGGTGGTTAGAGAGAAAAGGGAAATTAATTATCAAATAATTAATAATTATAAATAAATATGATAACCAACTTATCATATTATATTTATAACCTATAGTTTTAATATTGCATTATATACAATATATAAATCATAGTTCCTTTTCTCTATTTTATGGTATTTAATACAAATCATATTTATATTAAATTTAACAACTATGAATCTTATTCATAGAAAATATATTTGAATCATATTCAAATATTTGTTCCTCCAATCAAACTATAATGTATCAAATACATTATGTCAATTATATCATATATAATTGAATTAATTTCATTAGATCATATATAATTAAATTCCCTCTTATTAATGTGAACATTTCAAATTAACCTAAAAACCAATTCTCAACTAAATCCTTTGAGCTATCAAAGGGACCTTATGGACATGTAGCTTGAAGCTCCAACAGTACGTGACTAAATAATTAAACTCTTTAATAACTTTATCCATCATTCGTTAACTTTCGGGTACTTCACTAAAGATCGACAACTGAACTCTTCGCGTTACAGATATATTTCTGTGTTCATTGGATATAACCAATCAACAATATGATGACCTTTCACAAATTGCTCCTAAGTATAGCTGGGTCAAATTACCGTTTTGCCCCTGTAGTTACATCTAACTCCTTAAGTACCACTAATCTCTCTAATGAACAATAGATCATAGTCCCACTATGATTAAACCCCTTTTGGGCCAAGAGAGGGTGTGACACCACATTGTTCAAGACCTAGAATCAGCCCTTAAGGAAACAATTTATCTACGTACCCCTGCTTCAAGGAATGAGTGAATTCCATCTTGTGTAGCTGAGTTCCCAGCTCTCCAATCAGATGAATCCCCAAAATGGTAGGCTTGTTGAGTCGGCGATTTGCCACTCTTACCCATGCAAATCAAAGGACCGCCCTCATAGGCAGGAGTGCACAATTCACTCAGGATTAAGGTCATGTTACCTATGGTCATCCTAGTGAAATGAAAGTCTCTATTATGAACAACGTTATATAATGAGACTAAATATTTTGTGGTTCGGTCTTATACAAACTCCTTTGTATAGAATATCCCCACTTGCATGTCTAATACATGAATGATCAGGATCAGATCATTTGTAACACTTTACAATATTCGTAACACTTACAAGGTAGACCATACTCGTAGTGTCACTAGGATAAGGTACCCAGCCTTATCCATATACTACAGACCATTTAGGTTATCACTTAAACATGATTCACCTGTATATCTCCACATACATGTTTAAGTTACAATGATAACCGTGGATGTTAGTTTATTGGTTTGTGGTTAATGCAACTAAAATATCATATATTTTTCACAGACATAGTGAATAAAATATCAAATATTATTAATCACAGAAATGTTTGTTCATAAAAGGTTTACAAACTATAGGACTCTACAAGATTTAGGGCATCAACCCCAATACTATTCTCTTGTCTATTGCCACATATTATGACTATGAAATATGGCAAATGGATGTCAAGACTGCCTTTTTGAATGGTATTTTGATGAGAATCTCTACATGAAACAGTCAAAGGGATTCATTGCTCAAGGTCAAGGGTAAAAGGTTTGCAATCTTAATTAGTTCATTTATGGATTGAAGTAAACATCTCAATCTTGTAATATAAGATTTGACACCGTGATTAAATCTTATGGATTTGACCAAAATATTGATGAACCTTGTGTATATAAGAAAATCATCAATAATTCAGTAGCTTTCTTAGGATTGTATGTGGATGATATCCTACTCATTAGGAAAGATGTAGGTTTATTGACTGATGTTAAAAAATAGTTAGCTGCTTAATTCCAAATGAAAGATTCGGTTGATGCACAGTTTGTTCTAGGGATCCAGATCATTAGGGGTCGTAAGAACAAAATGTTAACCTTGTCTCATGCATTGTATATCAACAAAATGCTTGTTAGGTATTTAATGCATAATTCCAAGAAGGGTTTATTATCTTTTAGGCATGGAATAATCTTGTCTAAGAAACATTATCCTAAGACACCTCAAGAAATTGAGAAGATGAGACAAATTCTCCATGCATCTGCAATGGGTAACCTAATGTATGACATGTTGTGTACTAGACCAGACATATGCTATGCAGTAGGGATATTCAGTAGATACCAATCCAATCTAGGATTTGATTACTGAACTGCGATTAAGATCATCCTCAAATATCTTAGGAGAACAAGGGACTACATGCTTGTAAATGGTGCTAAGGATTTGATCCTTATAGGATACATTGACTTTGATTTTCAGACTCATAAGGATTATAAGAAATCCACATCAAGATCAATGTTCGCTTTCAATGGAGGAGTTGTAGTATGGCGTAACATCAAGCAAGGTTGTATTGTTGATTCTACCATGGAGGCAAAATATGTAGCTGCTTGTGAAGCTGTTAAAGAAGTTGTTTGGCTCAAGAAGTTTTTGACAAATTTGGAAGTGGTTCCAAACATGTTAATGCCAATCACCATTTATTGTGATAATAGTAGAGCTATGGAAACTCCATGGAGCCTCGAAGCCATAAAAGAGGAAAGCATATTGAGCACAAGTATAATCACATTCGAGAGATAATACAATGAGGAGATGTGATCGTCACGAAGATCACTTCGGAGCACAATGTTGTTGATCCGTTTATGAAGGTTCTCACGGCTAAAGTTGTTTTAGGGTCACCTATGGGTCTATGAGATACACATCATCTTGTCTAGGGAGAGTGGTAGTTTTATGGGGCATATAGTGTGCCCTTGTTTCTTGTATTGTGTATGAAACTTTATATATTGTATTTTTATTGTAGACCCCACCCACTTTAGGACAAGTGGGAGATTACTGGGATTAGTGCCCTAAATCTCGTAGGTCTCGTAGTTTGTAATTTGTAAACATGAATGATTTATTTAATAAAATAAGAAGTATTTATTCGATATTTAGAATGCATTAACTCAAGCCAATAAACTAAGATCCAAGGTTATTTTACATAGCTTTAACAATATGTGATAGACATATAAGTGGATCTTGTTCAAGTAATAACCTAAAAGGTCTGTAGTATATGGATACGGTTGGGTGCCTTATCTTGGTGGCACTGTGGAAATGACCCACTTTGTAAGTGTTACAAACGATTTGATCCAAATCGTTCATGTGGAGACATGTGAGTAGGGGTATCCTATACAAACAGTTTATATAAGACCAAACCACAAAATGTTTGATATCTTTTTATAACACCATTAATTGAAGAGACTAAAATTTCATAGGATGACTATAGGTAACATCTCAAATTTAAGTGGGTTATGGGCTCCTATATATGAAGGAAATCCTTTGATTTATATGTGTGAGAGTGGTGTTGGGATTGGTGTCCTAATTCTCCGGGTAGTCTTGTAGTTTGTAAACACTTTGTGAATATATTGTTATTTATAAAATAAGTGTTATTTTATAAGCATTTACTAAAATCCAATAAACTAAGATCCGTGGTTATTTCATGTAACTTAAGCATGTATGTGAGACATACAAGTGGATCATGCCTTAAGTAATAACCTAAATGGTCTATAGTATAAGGATAAAGAAGGATACCTTATCCTGGTGACACTACGGATACAACCCGCTTTGTGGATGTTATAAGTGTGGAGACATGAGAGCGAGGGTATCCTATATAAAGAGTATGTATAAGATTGGACCACGAAATGATTAATCTTTTTATATAACACCATTGATAATTGAGAATTGCATTTTACTAGGATGACCATAGGTGACATGACCTTAATCCTGAGTGAGTTGGTAACTCTTGCTCATGAGGACGGTCCTTTGATTTGTATAGGTGAGAGTGGCCAGATTGCCAACTCAAAAAGCCTACCATTTTGGGGATTCGTCTGATTGGGGAGCTGGGAACTTAGCTACATAAGACATAATTCACTCCTTCCCCGAAGCAGAGGTAAGTAGATAAATTGCTCCCTTAAGGGCTGATTCCGGGTCTTGAACATAATAACCACACCATCTCTTTAGAAGAGAGGACTCAGTCGTAGTAGGACTATGACTTATTGTTCATTAGAGGAATCAGTGGTACTTAAGGAGTTAGGTGTAATTACAGGGGCAAAACGGTAAATTGGCCTAGTAGTACTTATGAGCAATTTGTGAAGGATCATCGCACTATTGACTGGTTATATCCAATGGACATAGAAATATATCTGTAGTTCAAAGAGTGCAACTACTGGTCTTTAGTGGAGTGACCAACAGTTAGTGGACGGCGGATCTCGTAATTAAAGAGTTTATTCAGTTATTCACGTACCGTTGGAGCTTCAAGCTACAGGTCTATAAGGTCCCCTTGGTAGCTCAATGGGTTCAAGTTGAGAATCAGATTTTGGGTTAGTTTGAAGTGTACAAATTAACAAGAGGAAATTTAATTATATGTAATATAATAATATAATTAAATTAATTCAATTATATGTGATACAATTGATTTGATGTATTAGATACATTAATTGGAGGAATTAATATAAATATGATTTATATTAAATACCATAGCATAGAAAAAGAACTATGGTTTATATGTTTCATATGATGAAATATTAAAACTATAGGTTATAAATATAATATGATAAGTTGGTTATCATATTTATTTATAATATATCAATTATATGATAATTAATTATTTTTCTTTAATAACAGATTGAGTGGAAGGTTATTGGAAGTTATGGTAACTTTGAGGTAAAAGGAAAATCGTTTTCCAAAATCAGTGGTTGATTCATTGGAGATCATTTATTTTTGTGTTGTTTGACAAAAGAAAGGTCTATCAAGTAAAAACGTTTTACTAAACGATAATGTCTCACAATCTACATGATAGAGTACAAAGTTTACTATATGATAGTTACTCGTTTACTCGTTGCTAAACGATCGAGTAGCAAAGTCTATACGATAGGCTGCTTCTTTTTAAACGATTGACTATTAAAGTCTATATGATAGACTTCATACATCTCCCAATTACTCGATTGTCTACCTCCTTCATTCATCTACCAAAAATCATACAGAGCTCACAACTCCTGGATTCTCACATCGAGAATACCAAGGTAACCATTGTGGTGGTGTTCTAGTTTCGTTCGAGGATCGAGTCAAACTAGATTATGATCGAGGATTCATCAGTTCGTGTTGTTGGTTATTCCATTCATTGAGATCGTGTACTGATCAAATTGTTGAATGATTGAGGGATACTTAAAGAAAGGTTCTTCAAAGGTTTGCATACTCTATCACTTTTTTGTTCTTTTATAAGTAGCATGCTATAATTTATAGTTGATGCATAATCGTTTTCGTTTAGACTGTATCAGTAGGATTTGGAATGATCTGCTTCCACTCACTAGATGTATAAGTTTAGATTTCCTTCAATTGGCAAAGCCAGGTTGTTATGATATTCCAAGTCGTATTGAACTTATTTTATAGTTTTAGGAGTTTTAAGTTTGTTCTACAAAGCATTTAAGTGTTAAGTGTGTTTGTGGATGGTTGATGGATGTTTCGGGATGATTGCCTCTGTTTTAAAGCTTTCTTTTACATTTTAAAGTTAATTTGTAAGGGCCCTTGTGTTTTTGGCATAATTAACTTGCTATTGAGTCTGTATTCAAAGTGTTTGAAGTGTCTTGAGTCGTTCATGATGAAGTTTCACAGAAGCATGAAGATGTTGTTCTCATCGAGGAAGAAGAAGACCAAACATTGGTCGTATTGTGTAGCTTAGGCTAAACAATTGTTTAGATTGGGCTAAACGATCGAGTAGAAAATTTCTAACTCGATCGTGTAGCATTTACTAAACAATAGTATGACTGATGCTAAACGAACGAGTAAAGAGTTTACTCAATCGGTTTGTGTTGGCTACTCGATCGTGTAAACGATGGGGGTAAACGATTGCATAAACTATATGATACTCGTTGCATGGTAGGCGCGCGCATTAAACGATCGTGTAGTCCAACATGCTTCTTCGCATAGTCACTGGCTACTCGATCTCCTGGTATATGATACTTGAAATTTGCTCTGCAATCGTTTAGACGATCATGCTTCATCACATAGTTGTCGTCTATTTGATCATTTAGGCATGTGTTACTCGGTGCATTGCACAATCGAGTGACCTTCATTCTTTATCGCATAGTCAAATGTACTCGATCATTGCTACACGATCGTGGTTACTCGACCAACTTTACTAGACGATCACAAGGAAAAGCTACACGATCAATGGAATGAGGATTTCCTTGGGCGGTTCAAGATCCAGTTTGCTTGTTTGAACCGGTCGACTCGATGGTTCAATGTAATAGTTAGTTTTATTTTGGATTTTAAGGCATATTATCCCGGTCCATCATTATTTTTAAATGTACATGAGATGTATGTTTGTTTATATGCCATAATGTATAACATATAGATTTAAAACCCACCTTAGGTTATGCATTTATTCATGCATCATATATTATAAGTGTTATAATATGGTGGATTGCATGATTAAATTACAAGAAAGCATGCTCATGCATCATATAATATAAGAGTTATATTTATGCATGCATTAAGCATATTTATGCGTCATCTTTATATTATAAGTGTTATAGTATAAGGGTGTATGAGAGCATGTATGCTTGGTTCATTACTTTGTTATATAAGAGTTATATGAAAATAGTAATGAATGAACAATGCATGGAGCATGACACTTAGGTTTATTTATAAGAGTTATAAATACCTTAATAATGTGTTGCTTCGCATTGTGGATGGTTTTAGTTGTTTCCTTTTATAAGAGTTATAATGGAAATTAGAACTAAAATCAATAAGAAAAAGTTGCATGCGAGGTAAAATCATGTTTTAAAAAGGTTTTAAAATTTGATTGAGATAGACCTAAGTTCATGGTTCTAATGAGATTAGAAGCCTAAGTTTAATCTTTTAAATCGGTTTAATAGGATTAAATTGATTTCCATAAAAGATTAAATTGTAATAAATCTATCTATAAGGGTCATTTTTTTTAAGGCGGGTTCTTGCTAGGCTAGGGTATTTATGCTGACGGAAACAGAACACCCTTACTTGGGAACCTACCTGGAAAGGTGAATTAGATAGATCTTTTTGCAAGCATGTAATATTTGATCAAAGACTCCGTTAAAGAGTTTAATAGATGATGATCAAAAGTTGTTTTAACTATCCAAGATAAAAGTTACTCTTGGGCAAACCTAAAAAGTCACTTAGTTAAAATGCTTACCCCTGTTTTTTCTAAGTAATCTAAACCCTAGGTTTTAAAATACTTAGTAGGAGGAAAACATATATATGATTGTTAATTCAACTCATGTTTCACCCTAAATGTTCATGTCGTGAGATTCATGCTTGGCCTCGTGGTGCTCTGGGAGCATCCCTCTTCGGATGGTGTTTGCATGAGTCAATATCAAGGTGAACGAAGAGAGTATTTATAGTAACTGGGTGAAGGATGTGTGTCAACATATCCTACAGTCTCCTTCATTGGTTTGCATCATGAGATCTTTTTGCACAGCCTCATGGCACCCTGGGAGCGTCTCCCTTCAGATGGTTTGTGTAGTTGGTCAATATCAAGGTGAACTCCAGAAATGAATAGAGTTGCTTTAGTTTTTGCCCCAATCAGACTTTTTTTTCCTTCAGATTGGCTGCTTAGGGCGGAACTCTAGGATCTAAAATGAAGGGTCACACTTACATGTTAAGCAAGTTAATGATTTCTTGACTAAATCAATGATGGCTAGTCGTTATAGGAACAAGAGTTGTTCTGGTGTAATAATTGGTTGAAAGTGTCTAAATTCAGAGGAGGGATAAATTGACTACTCTTCGGTGGCTTTTGTCCTAAACCACTGAAGTATCATTGCAAAACTAGATGTCACACGGGGTTCATTTAGATTTTGCTAAACTAGATTGGATTTATTTTAAAGAGTATTTGCTAAAATCTAATGTAGATAGATTTTTCAGCAACATGTCATTGTATGGTTTTCCATTAGTTGCCTTTTCTAATTTGGCTGATTACATACATTGGAAAGATTATATTAAAATGTATTTCGTGGTAAACGACCTCGAGTTTTTCATAGTTGAGGAGTGTCCTCAAGTCCCAACCCCTGATGCACCGTGAAATGTTCGTAATGTATATGAGGTGTGGATGAAGGCTAATTCGTTGACATGACTTCACATTTTGGATAGCATACCTGATGCACCTAAAAGGTCATTGCAGTGAGATCATGGACTCGTTGCAAAAATTGTTTTAACGTCAGTTCTCACTTTTTAAGCAAAATGGGATTGATGACAAAGAAACTAGCAATGTCAATTCCAAAGATAATCTCCAGTCTTTCTTGAATGTCAAGGGACTAAAAGAGAAATAAATTGTTGCTGACTCAGATGAAGTCATCGACGAGAATTATTCTCTTAAATAGAACTTGGAGCTTATATAGGTTCTGATACTGATCCCACTACTCTCCAGAAGAGGAAGAAGTCTAAAGGCAATAAATGTGATTTATTTGTCTTGGAGACTTGTTTGGTAAAGAATGATGATTCTGCCTAGATACTTGATTCAAGTGCTACTAATCACGTATGTTCTTCCCATCAAGGATTTAGTTCTTGGAAAAAGTTGGAAAATGGAGAGATGACTCTTCAGCTGATACTGGTGAGGTTGTTTTAGCTATTGTTGTAGGCAGGCTAGGACAAGAAACGTTATCTGTTATTGGATAATGTTTATGTAGTTCCTCATATCAAGAGGAACTTAATTTCAGTTTCTTGTTTGATTGAACAAAGTTATTCCATCTCCTTTTCTGAGAATAAAATGTTTATTTTTAAGAAGGGTATAGAGTTTGGTTTTGGTTCAATGGAAAATAACTTATATGTACTAAGACTGTTAGTCATAAAAGCCTTGCTTAATATTGAAATGTTCAAAATAGCAACAACTGTAAAAAGACCAAGAGTTTCTCCTAAGGAAAACGTGAAGGAGATTGAACATGAGGATTTCCATGAGTAGCAGAATGATCATTCCAAATTCCATTCGTATTTGAACATTAACAATTACAATCAAGAAACGGAAACGTACAGGCTATGCATAAAATGAAATTACAGCATGCTTTACATAAGATCAAGGGATAGAATTAACATACCTTTGAAGACTCATCTTCAAACACTCTCGATCTCAAATGCTCGAACAATCAACAAGATTGCAAACCCGAATGCTCGAACAATCTTCAAGACTACAATCACGAACACAACGAATTCCAAGACCACGAACATAGCGAACAACCTCCAAAAACCTCGACTATGTCGAGTTGAGTACGACACCACCACAATGGCTACCTTGGTATTATCGGTGTGGAATCTAAAAGTGTGGGCTCTGTGTGGACTTGGTTAAAGGAAGAGACCGGAGGAAGAACAATCGTATAAACGATTGAGCAAGTGGGAGATGACAAAGTCTATCGTATAGACGATGCTCAATCGTTTAACAAAAGCTCCACAATCGTTTAGCTATCGGCTAGCTGAGTGAACTATCGTGTAGTGTCACTCCATGATCGTATAGTCTTTCTTTAGCTATCGTTTAGTGAATCTCATTCACTTGACAACCTTTCCATGAGTAACTTGTCGAGAATAGAAACTTTCTCAAATTTACTAAATTTAGGAAAACATTTTTCCTTTTATCTCACGGTTATCATGAAACTACCAATAGCCTCCCACTCAATTGGTTATTAGAGAAAAAAGAGATAATTATCCAATAATTCATATTATTATAAATATATATGATCACCGACTTACCATACTATATTTATAACCTATAGTTTCAATACTTCATCTCATGAAACATATAAACCCTAGCTCTTTTTTCTATTTCATGGAACTTAATATAAATCTCATTTACATTAATCTTTCACTTTATGTATCTCATATATCACACCGATCATATCATATATAATCGAATTATCTCTTGTCAGTTTGCACATTACAAATCAACACTAAGAACTAATTCTCAGCTTGAATCCATTGAGCTACCAAGGGGACCTTATGGACTTGTAGTTTGAAGCTCCAACAGTACGTGAATAACTGAATAAACTCTTTAGTCACGAGATCCACCATCCGTTAACTGCCAGACATTCTACTAAAGATTGACAGTTGAACTCTCTTTACTACAGATGTATTATGTGTCCATATCAACCAATCAACAGTGAGATAACCCTTCACATATCGCTCGTAAATACAGTTGGGCCAATAACCGTTATGCCCCTGTAGTTACATCTAACTCCTTAAGTACCACTGATCCCTCTAATGAACATAAGTCATAGTCCTACTATGACTGAGTTCTCTCTTCCAAAGAGAAGCTGTTGCCACTATGTTCAAGACCCGGAATCAGCCCTTAAGGGAGCAATCTATCTACTTACCCTTGATTCGAGGAAGGAGTGAATTCCATCTTGTGTAACTGAGTTCCCAACTCCTAAATTAGACAAATCTCCGAAAAGGTAGATATGTTGAGTTGGCAATCTGGCTACACTCACCCATACTAATCAAAGGACTGCCCTCAAAGGCAAGAGTTCTCAAAACACTTAGGATTGAGGTAATGTCACCTATGGTCATTTAGGTGAGATGCAAGTCTCCAGTATCAACGGTGTTATATACAGAAACTAGTCATCTCGAGGTCCGGTCTTATACAAGCTCTTTGTATAGGACAACCCCACTCGCATGTCACCACATGAATGGTCAGGATCTACCATCTATAGTAGTTCACAACACTTGCAAACCTCTACAAAGCGGGTCGTATTCGTAGTGCCACCAGAATCAGGTATCCCATCTTAATCCTTATACTAAAGATCTATTTAGGTTATCACTTAACGCATGATCCACTTGTATATCTCATATACATGCTTAAGTTTACATACAATAACCATGGAGCTTTGTTTATTAGATATGAGTAAATCCAAATAAAATAGCTCTTATTTTATTCATAACAATGTGTATAGATTACAAACTACGAGACTCCAGGAGAATTTGGACTCCAATCCCAACAATCTTCCACTTGTCCTAATGCCTTGGGAGACTAATGTACAATAGAAGATAAATACATGTACAATATACAATAAACTAGAGCATACCCCAGTATCATATCCCACTTGCCCTAGATAAGATACCGCATGTCCCGCAGACCCAGACTTTATAGGTGACCCTCGAACACTTTGGCCGCGAGAACCTTTGTAAATGGATCAACAATGTCATGCTTTGATGCGATCGTCGTGACTATTACATCACCATGATGCATAATCTCCCGATCAAGTTGTATTTTTGTTTGATATGCTATCCTTGATGATGACTGAGGATCCTTCGAATTTTCCACAGCCTCACTGCTATCATAATAAAGAGTGATTGGCAAATCCATATTTAGAATAACTTCCAAATCTGTAAGGAATTTCCTCAGCCAAACAACCTCCTTAGCTGCTTCACAAGCAGTTACATATTCGACTTCCATAGTGGAGTCAGTGCTGCATCCTTGCTTGATGCTTTGCCACACTTCAACCCCTCAATTCAAGTAAACACTAACCCTGATGTCGATTTAGGAGAATCTCTATTTGTCTGAAAGTCAGAGTCTGTGTATCTTGTAAGGATCAGATCCTTATCTCCATACACGAGTATGTAGTCCCTCGTTTTCCGAAGATACTTTAGGATTGTCTTGACTGCCGTCCAGTGATCAAATCCTAGATTGGACTAATACTGACTAACAATCCCTACTGTATAGTAAATGTCGGGTCTGGTACACAACATTGTATACATTAAGCTTCCAACAGTTGAAGCATAGGGAATCTGTCTCATCTCCTCAACTTCTTGAGGTGTCTTAGGACATTGATCCTGAGACAAAACGAATCCATGCCTGAAGGGTAATGACCCCCTCTTGGAATCTTGCATCCTATACCTGATCAACATTTGATCGATGTACGATACCTAAGACAAGGTTAACCTCTTGTTCTTACGATACCGAATAATCTGGATCCCTAGAACATACTATGCTTCACCCAAATCTTTCATTTGGAACTAGACAGCTAGCCACTTTTTAATGTCAGTCAGAAACCCTACATCATTCCCAATGAGTAGGATATCATCCATATATAGTACCAGGAAAGCTACTGAGCTATTGATGATCTTCTTGTAAACACAAGGCTCATCAATGTATTGATCAAAGCCAAATGACTTGACTGCACTATCAAATCTCACGTAAAACAAGCTTACTTCGTGGCTTATGATCTCTAATATGCTCTTCTTCCAAGAAGATAGAATTTATAGAAACAAACACTTTATTCTCACTCAGATTATAGAAGTATCCACCCCTCGTTTCCCTGGGGTAGCCTACAAAGAGGCAAACTTTCAAACGCGGTTCCAACTTCTTCGAGTTAATCATAAGCACGTGTGTCGGACACCCCCAAATCCTGAAGTGGAGTAAACTACCTTTACGGCCTCTCTAACACTCAAAAGGTGTTTTAGAAACACTTTTCGAGGGAACATTATTCAAAATGTAGCATGCAGTCTCCACTGTAAAACCCCAAAACGAGTTTAGAAGATTAACATAACTCATCATAGACCGAACCATGTCCAACAAGGTTCTATTTCTTCTTTCTGATACACCATTCTATTGAGGTGTACCTGGGGTCGAGAGTTGGGACACAATCCATGTTCTATGATATAGTTCTTGAATTGGAGGTCCATATACTCTCCACCACGATCAGATCGTAGTGTTTTTATCTTCTTACCTAACAAGTTTTCAACTTCAGCCTTATACCCCTTGAACTAGTCAAGGGCTTCAGACTTACCTTGCATTAGGTAAAGATGTTCGCACCTTGAATAATCGTCTATGAAAGAGATGAAATATTCATACCCACCTCAAGCCCTAACACTCATCGGACCACAGAGGTCAGAATGTACAAGCTCCAAAGCTTCCTTGGCTCAGTAACCTTTTCCAGTAAAAGGTCGTTTGATCGAGCCTTCGAGGCATGATTCACATACTGGCAATGAGTTTTCTTCTAAACTCTTTAGAAGTCCACTTTTCACCAACTGTTCAATCCCATTAAGGTTGATGTGACCTAACCTTAGATGCCAAAGATGGGCATTTTCCTTAGGATAAACCTTTGGTCTTTTAGCTGTTGTCGTTGTACTGAACATTTCAATATTAAACAAGGCTTTTATGACTAACGACCTTAGTACATGTATGTTACTTTCCATTGAACCAAAACCAATCTCCATTTTATTCTTGAAAATAAACACTTTACTCTAAGAAAAGGAGACGATATAACCTTGTTCAATGAGACAAGAAACTGAGATTATGTTCCTCTTAATATAAGGAACTATGAAAACATTATCCAGTAACAGATAACGTTTCTTGACCAAAAATAACTTCATCTTGCCTACAACAATAGCTGAAACAACCTCACCATTACCGACTCGAAGAGTCATCTCTCCTTGTGGCAACGTTTGTCAGGAATTGAATCCTTGGTAAGAGTAACTGACATGATTAGTAGCACCCGAATCAAGGATCCAGGTAGAATCATCATTCTCTACCAAACACGTTTCCAAGACCAATAAATCATATTTACTATCTTTAGATATCCTCCTCTTTTGGAGAGTAGTGGGATCTGTACCAGAACCTAAATAAGCTCCAAATTCTATGTCAGAGAACACTTCTCTTTTATGAACTTTAACAGACAACAATTGCTTCCTCTTCCTGGAGTTTAACTTGGGAACTGACACTACTGGTTTTGTCATCCATCCCTTTGTGCTCGAAAAGTAAGAACTGGCGTTCAAACAAATCTTGCAACGAGTCCATGATCTCATGTGCAATGACCATGTTCTCAACCCTTTTGGCCAAAACATCAAGTATGCTAGCCAATATGTGAAGTCGAGCCAATGAATTAACCTTCATCCACACCTCATATGCATTACGAACACTTCGCAGTGCATCAAGGGTCGAGACTTGAGGACACTTCTCAACCATGACAAATTCGAGGTCGTTTACCATGAAATAGTTTTACAAGACTCTTTCCATCGTATGTAACCGGTCAAATTAGAGGCATTAAATGGAAATACAAACATGTTGCTGAAAATAAAAAACACATTGACCTACGTTAGGTTTTAAGCAAATACCCGTTGAAATAACATACAACATCCAATAAGGTTTAGCAAAACTAACATCAACCCCGTGTGACATCTAGTTTCACAATGATGCTTCAAAGGTTTAGGACAAAAGCTGCCAAAGGGAGGTCAATTATCGCTCCTTTGAATTGAGAAATTCTCAACCAATCATTAATACCAGAACAACTCTTGCTCCTATAATGACTAGCCATCATTGATTTGGTCAAGAAATCATTAAATTACTTAACAATTTTTCATAAGTGTGACCCGCTATTTTAGGCCTTAGAGTTCTGCCCCAAGTAGCCAATCTGAAGGGAAAAAATCCGATTGAGGCAAAAACTAAAGCGACCCTATCCATTTCTAGAGTTCACCTTGATTTTGACCAACTGCAAAACTCTTCCGAAGGGAGACACTTCCAGGGTGCCACGAGGGAGTACAGAATGATCTCACGGTGCAAACCAATGACAGAGACTGTAGGACGTGTTGACACACACCCTTCACCCACTTACTATAAACACTTTCTCCATCCACCTTGATATTGACTCATGCAAACACCATCCGAAGAGGGATGCTCCCAGGGTACCACGAGGTCAAGCATGAATCTCACAGCGTGAACATTCAGGGAGAAACGTGAGTTGAATCATTGACATATCATATATATCTCTTCCTCCCATTGAGTATTTTAAAACCTAGGTTTTAGTTTACTTAGAAAAAACACGGCTAAGAATTTTAACTAAGTGACTTTTTAGGTTTGCTCAAGAGTAACTTTTACCTTGGATAGTTGAAACAACTTTTGATCATCATCCATTAAACTCTTTAACGGAGTCTTTGACCAAATATCGCATGCTTACAAAAAATCTATTTAATTCATCTTTCTAGGTAGGTTTCCAGGTAGGGGCGTTCTATTTTCGTCAGCTTAAGTACCCCAACCTAGACAAAACCTGCCTTAGATAAAAGGTCCCTTATAGATAGATTTAATAAAATTTTAATCTTTCATGTCCATCAATTTAATCCTATTAAACCGATTTAAAAAAGATTAAACTAGGTTACTAATCCCATTAGAACCTTTGAACTTAAGTATATCTCAATCCAATTTTAAACCACCCCTTTTAAAACATGAGTTCACCTATACAATTGATTTTAGTTCTAATTTCTATTATAACACTTATAATAGAAATAACGAAAACCATTCACAACGCAAAGCTAACACATACAAGGCATTTAAAACTTTTACAAACAGCCTAAGTATCATGTTCCATGCATTGTTCATTCATTGCTACCTTTCCATATAACTCTTATACAAACAAGTAACGAACCAAGCAAAACATGCTTCCATTCACCCTTATACTATAACGCTTATAATATAAAGATGATGCATGAATATGCTCACTACATGCACAAATATAACTCTTATATTTCATGATGCATGCGCATGCACTCTTGTTATTTCATTATACCATATTATAACACTTATAATACATGATGCATGAATAATTGCACAACCTAAGGTGTGTTTTAAATATACATGTCATACATTATGCCATATAAACCACATACATCTCATGTATATTAAAAAGAACTTGATGAACCGGGAAAAATTGCCTCAAAATCCTCAAAACTAAAGCTAACTATTACAAAAACAAAGAGTCTCCGGTTCAAACAGGCGAACTGAGTTTTGAACCGTCTGGGTGAAGTCCGCGTCTCCACTGGTCATGTACCAAACTTCCCTGCGATCGTCTACACGAAAGAGTAAATGCTTTACTCAATCGCTTATCTACGCTTCCAGAGCTAAATAATCATTTAGCAACGATCGTGTACCTTTTATTATGCGATGAAGCATGAGGTACGCGATCGTGCAGCACGCTTTGCATTACGCAATCTCTAAATGATCGTCTAAATGACAACGATGCGTTGAAGCACAATCGTCTAAATGATCGCTAAGCGAGTGCCTAAGTATCATATATCGCATGATCGTGTAGTCAGTGTACCTCCAACATCTACGCAATCGGGCAACCAGTACTACGCGATAGAGTAAACGATTTACCCCATCATTTAGCATTAGCTAAACGATTATGTAGTAAATACTACATGATCGCATAGAAGAAAAACTACACGATCAATTTACCCCATCCACTTGTATATCTCATATACATGCTTAAGTTTACATACAATAAACATGGAGCTTTGTTTATTGGATATGAGTAAATGCCAACTAAAAAAACTCTTATTTTATTTATAACAATGTGTATAGCTTACAAACTATAAGACTCCAAAAGAATTAGGACACCAATCCCAACAAAACACCCATCTTTGGCATCTAAGGTTAGGTCACATCAATCTTAATAGGATTGAAAAATGGGTGAAATGTGGACTTCTAAATAGTTTAGAAGAAAACTCTTTGTCGGTATGTGAATCATGCCTTGTAGGCAAAATAACCAAATAACCTTTTACTGGAAAAGGTTATAGAGCTAAAGGAACTTTGAACCTTATACATTAAAATCTCTGTGATCCGATGAGTGTTAGAGTATGAGGTGGGTATGAATATTTCATTTCTTTCATAGATGATTATTCAAGATATGGGTATTTATACCTGATACAATATAAGTCTGACGCTTTTGAAAAGTTCAAGGAGTATAAGTTTAAAACATGGTAGGTAAGAAGCTAAAAACACTACGATCTAATCGTGGTGAAGAGTATATGGACTTAGAATTTTAGAACTATAAGATAGAACAAGGAATCACGTCCCAACTCTTGGCCTCAGGTACACCTCAGCAGAGTAGTGTATCAGAAAGAAGAAACAGAATACTGTTGGACATGGTTTGGTCTATGATGAGTTATGCTCATCTTCCAAACTCATTTTGGGGATTTGCAGTGGAGACTGTAGTTTACATTTTGAATAATGTTCCCTGGAAGAGTATTTCTGAAATGTCTTTTGAGTTATGGAGAGGCTGTAAAGGTAGTTTACGCCACTTCAAGATTTGGGGATGTCCAGCGCATGTGCTTGTGGCTAACCCTAAAAAGTTGAAACCTCATTCGAAATTTTGCCTATTTGTTGGTTACCCCAAAGAAACAAGGGGTGGATACTTCTATGAACCAAGTGAGAACAAGGCGTTTGTATCGAAAAATGCTATGTTCTTGGAAGAAAACCACATCAAGGATCATAAACCACAAAGTAAGATTGTTTTAAATGAGATTTCTAATGAGACTGCTGAGAGTTCAACAAGAGTTGTTAAACAGGCTAATAGATCAACAAGAGTTGTTGACGCTGGTTCATCTAGTCAACCATCTCAAGAGTTGAGACTGCCTCGACGTAGTGGGAGGGTTGTGAACCCATCAGAACATTACATGGATTTGACTGAAGCCCAAAACATCATATCTGATGATGGAGTTGAGGATTCATTGTCTTATAAGCAAGCAATGGAGGATGTGACAAAGATGAGTGGATTAAAGCCATGAATCAGGAAATGGAGTCTATGTACTTCAATTCCGTCTGGAAACTTGTGGATCAGCCTGATGGGGTAAAACCTATAGTTGTAAGTGGATCTACAAGAGGAAAAGAGGTGTAGATGAAAGGTGCAGACCTTTAAGACTAGACTCGTGGCAAAGGGTTATACCCAGGTTGAGAGAATGGACTATGAGGAAACTTTCTCACATGTTGTCATGTTGAAGTCTATCAGGGTTCTACTATCCATAGCCACATTTTATGATTGTGAGATATGGCAAATGGATGTCAAGACTGCCTTTCTAAATGGTAATCTTAAGGAGATCATCTACATAGCTCAACTAGAAGGATTCATTGATCTAGATCAAGAGCAAAAGGTTTACAAGCGTAATAGGTCCATTTATGGGCTGAAACAAGCATTTAGATCTTGGAACATTCGATTTGATAGTGCGATCAAATCATTTGGCTTTGATCAGAATGTTGATGAGCTTTGTGTTTATAAGAAAATCATCAACAACTCAATAACTTTCCTTGTGCTTTATGTGGATGATATCCTACTCATTGGGAATAATGTAGGTTTAAGAAATGGCTAGCCACCCAATTCCAAATGAAAGATTTGGGAGAGGCACAGTTTGTTCTAGGGATCAAGATCATTCGGGTAGTAAGAACAAAAGGTTGGCCTTGTCTCAGGCATCGTACATTGACAAGATTTGATCAGGTACTTGATACAGAATTATGAGAGGGGTTTATTACCTTTCAGGCATGGAATTATTTTGTCTTAGGAATAATATCCTAAGACACCTCAAGAGGTTGATGAAATGAGACAGATTCCCTTTGCTTTGGCTGTTGGAAGCCTCATATATGCAATGTTATGTACTAGACCTAATATTTGCTATGCAGTAGGAATTGTCAGTCGATATTAATCCAATCCAGTATGGAGATAAGGATTTGATCCTTACAGGATACATAGACTTTGACTTTCAGACTAATAGAGATTCTCGAAAATCGACATCGGTATCAGTGTTCAATCTTAATGGAGGGGTTGTAGTTTGGCAAAGCATCAAGCAAGGATGCATCGCATACTCCACTATGGAAGCTGGATACATAGCCGCTTGTGAAGCTACTAAAGAGGTTGTTTGGCTTAGGATGTTCCTTACCGATTTGGAAGTTGTTCCTAATATATCTTTGTCGATCACACTCTATTGTGACAACAACGGGGTTGTGGAAAATTCTAAGGAACCTGAAGTCACCGAAGAGGCAAGAACATAGAATGGAAATATCATTTGATCAGGGAGCGGTGATGTGATAGTCACAAAGATCGTGTCGGAGCACAACGTTGTTGATCCGTTTACAAAGGCTTTCACGGCTTAAGTGTTCGAGGGTCATCTAAAGAGTCTGGGTCTAGGAGACATGCGACACCTTTTCTATGTTAGGTTTTATATCCAAAAACTCGTGGAATGTAAAAAATGGAGCTTATTCTAAAAATTCAATAAAGATGTTACTGAATAGATCTATTGCTTGAATAGAAATCCAATAAACCTAAAAGTCCTTTGACTATTGGATGAGTACTTGAACTTTATGTGGAGACATAAAGGTGGATCAGGTTTGAGTAAATAGTCAAAATGATCTATAGTACATGGATAAGGTTGGGTACCTTATTTTGGTAACACTATTGGATATGACCTGCTCGTAGTTATTACAAGGAGTTGTAAAGTGCTACAAATGAAGTGATCCTAATTTGTTCATGTTGGACATGAGGAGTGGGGGTATCCTTGTGCAAAAGATTTTGTACAAGATCAGACCATGAAATGAGTCACTCTTACTTTAAGACTAACTATTTCAAAGCGATGACCTAGGTAACTTGACCTTAATCCTGAGCTAACTGTGAACTCTTGTTTATTCGAGATTGCCCTTAGATTTTCATAGGTGAGGGTTGGCTCAACAGTGCCGGCTCAATATGACTACCATTTCAGGGGTAAGACCCGATAGATAGCTGGGGACATAGGGTGCAAGAAGGAATTCACTCCTACTCGCTTTAGGGATAGTAGAGAGGTTGTTCCCTTAAGTGCTGATTCTGGGGTTTGAATAAGGGATCCCGCCTGAGAGGGACTTGGTTTTGTGATTGGATCACAAAGAAATTGTTCATTAGGGGATCAGTGGGGACTTAAGGAACAAGAGGTATTTTCGGGGATAAAACAGAAATTTTACCCAGCTGTTATTACGAACAACCTGTGAAGGGTTAACTTACTAATCATGGTTATATCGAGTGAACATAATATATCTACGTGAGGGGAGTTCAACTATGGGCTTTAGTGGAGTGACCCATTAGTTAACGAATGGGGGTTAGATCGGTCTAATGAGTTTAGCCGATTAATCTTAGATCGTTGGAGCCCATGATTTGTAGGTCCATAAGGTCCCCCTACTAGCTCGAAAATAGATTAGCTTTAGAGTAGCATGATAAGTTAATTTAAAACGTTCAGATTAGAATCAAATGGAATTGGAGAAAATATATTTAAATATGATTTAAATATATGAAGATGAATTTTTGTAAAAAAATAAATTAATATTGGATATTAAATTAATTAGAATTATTTAAATTGTTTAAATAATTATTTATTAATTTTATTAGAAAATTAATTTGTAAAATTAATAAATTTTGATTTTAGAAATAAAATATGATTTTAAAATCAAAATAGATTTTGGAAATTGAAAAAATACACAAAATTGAAAATGGGTTTTTCAAAGTTCATCTTCAACTAGCTTACAAGGAACCCACTACCTCTTTCTTTGATTTACTCTAAGCATGAGCTGCATCCCATGCAGCACATCTCTTTGTATGATAGTCTGCAATATATTGAAGAGTTTGGAGTGAATAAAGGATGATGAACTAATTGAATTTTTACTGAAAAATTTGGATGAAGAAGGTGTTCTTCAATGGGTGGGTTCAATGAGCTTTCTTCATATTCCCTTTGATTCTAGCTTATTTTGAGTCCCACAACTCGATCTAGAGGATAGTAGGAAAGATCTTGTGGTGGTCTACACAAGGATTTGGAGGATTTAACAGCGGAAATAGAGATTTCGAAGGTTCGGCCAAGGTATGTTCATGAAACCCATCATACTATGTTTTAGCATGTTTCTTTTAAACCAAAATTAATGAATTAGAATGCTTATAGATCTTGAACTCTTCCACTGCATATTGGTGTTGATCCAACAATTGGTATCAGAGCATCTTATAAGCATTCAATTCAGATTAATTCTGGTTTGGTGAGTGTTTTGTATGAAAATATGAAACTACTGTAATGATATGGTTTTCTGAGTTTTGGCCTATAATTTCTCTTTGATTTCCCATTTAAATTTGTAATTAGCTCTTGTTTGATGAGCTTTAATGTCTTCCCAAGAGTCTGTAATTTATTTGGAGTAATTAGAGTTGAAATTAAGCTGTAATTTGAAGAAACAAGCGAATGGGCCGAGTTGTAAATTCCAGACGATTAGCCTCTGTTCATATCGTCGTTGAGCTTCAGTAGCTAAACAATCGTTTAGCTTCATGTTTTAGATGATATGAAGGAAAAGCTAAATGATCGTGTAGCTTCGGGTGTTGTATTGCTATACGATGGCATTGCACGACAATTGTCTACCTCGGGAGCTAAGCGATGTGTTGTATTGCTATACGATCGTGTAGCTTCGGGCATTCATATCGTCATTGCACGACAATCGTTTAGCTTCGTTTAGGCGTTGTGCGCTAGACAATCGTCTACCTCGGGAGCTAAGCGATGCGTTGTATTACTATACAATGGCATTGCACGATCGTGTAGCTTTGGGTGGAAGCTAAGCGATGCGGCGAAGAGCTATGCGATGGCACTGAAGGATTGCTTACATGATCGTTTACCTTTGATGAGGTAAGCGATGCGGCGAAGAGCTATTAGAGGCGCTGAGCGATCGCTTACACGATCGCTTATCTATGAGTGGCAGCTGAGCAATGCGCCAATTGCTATGCAATAGCACTAGGGATTGGTGTCCTAATTCTTCTGATAGTCTCGTAGTTTGTAAACACTTAGTGAACATATTGCTATTCATAAAATAAGTTTTATAAACATTTACTCAAATCTAATAAACGAAGATCCGTGGTTATTTCATGTAACTTAAGCATGTATGTGAGACATACAAGTGCATCATACCTTAGGTATAACCTAAATGGTCTGTAGTATAAGGATAAAGGAGGGATACCTTATCCTGGTGACACTATGGCTACGACCCGCTTTGTATATATTACAAGTGTTCTAAAGTGCTACAAATGGTCTGATCCTGACCATTCATGTGAAGATATGCGAGCGGGGTATTCTATACAAAGAGTTTGTATAAGACCGGACCAAGAAATGATTAGTCTCTTTATATTTCGTTGTTGATAATTGAGAACTACATTTCACTAGGATAACTATAGGTGACATGACCTCATTCCTGAGTGAATTGAGGACTCCTACTCATGAGAATGGTCCTTTGATTTGTATGGGTGAGAGTGGCCAGATTGCCAACTCAACAAGCCTACCATTTTGGGGATTCGTCTGATTGGGGAGCTGGGAACTCAGCTACACAAGACGGAATTCACTCCTTCCTCGACGTAGGGGTAAGTAGATAAATTGCTCTCTTAAGGGCTTATTTTGGATCTTGAACATTGTGAGCACACCCTCTCTTTAGAAGAGAAGACTCATCGTAGTAGGACTATGACCTATTGTTCATTAAAGGAATCAGTGGTACTTAAAGAGTTAGATGTAACTATAGGGGTAAAACAGTAAATTGGCCTAGCTGTACTTACGAGCGATTTGTGAAGGGTCATCGTACTATTGACTGGTTATATCCAATGGATACATAAATATATCTGTAGTGCGAAGAGTGCAACTGTTGGTCTTTAGTGGAGTGACCAACAATTAACGAATGGTGGATCTCGTGATTAAAGAGTTTAATCGGTTATTCACGTACCATTGGAGCTTCAAGCTATATGTTCATAAGGTCCCCTTGGTAGCTCAATGGTTCAAGTTGAGAATCAGATTTTGGGTTAGTTTGAAGTGTTCAAATTAACAAGAGGAAATTTAATTATATGTGATATAATTGATTTGATGTATTAGATACATTAATTGGAGGAACTAATATAAATATGATTTATATTATATACCATAACATAGAAAAAGAAGTATGGTTTATATGATTCATATGATGAAATATTAAAACTATAGGTTACAAATATAATATGATAAGTTGGTTATCATATTTATTTATAATATATTAATTATATGATAATTAATTCTTTTTCTATAAGAACCGATTGAATGGGAGGTTATTGGAAGTTATGGTAACTATGAGATAAAAGGAAAATCGTTTTCCAAAATTAGTGGTTGATTCATTGGAGATCATTCATTTTTGTGTCATTTGACAAAAAAAAAGGACTATCAAGTAAAAACATTTCACTAAACGATAGTATCTCACAGCCTACACGATCAAGTAGTAAGTTTACTATATGATAGTTACTCATTTACTCGTTGCTAAACAATCGAGTAGCAAAGTCTATTTGATAGGTTAGTTCTTTCTAAACGATCGAGTGGTAAAGTCTATACGATAGACATCAAACATCTTCTAGATTCATCTACCTAAAATCATACAGAGCCCACAACTTCTAGATTTTCACATCGATCATACCAAGATAACCATTGTGGTGGTGTTCTAGTTCCATTTGAGGATCGGGTTGAACTAGATTGTGATTGAGGATTCATTAGTTTTGCTATTGGTTGTTCTGTTCATTGAGATCGTGTACTGATCGAATTGCTAAACGATTGAGGGATACTTGAAGAAAGGTTCTTCAAAGGCTTGTGTGGAGGTGAAATTAAACCCAAATAGCATAATTAAATCCAATTTTTAGGTAAAGGCACTTGAGCTAAGAAGGTGGACTAAGGAAAGCCACCAAGATAAACAGGCGACCTGAGAGTGGAAGCCAAGCTAATAGACTTTCAAATGGCTTTTGGCTAAAGCAATATTGTATCTTGTGCATATGGAATGATATATGCATAAATAAGAAATATATATGTATATTTATATTTAAGTAAAGAAATATATATGTATATGTATATTTAAATAAAGAAATATATATGTGTATATATATTTAAGTAAAAAAGTATATATATATGTGTGTATATTTTAATAAAGGAATATATATGTATATATATAAACGAATGAAAAAAGGGGCTGGCAGCCGGGTTGTAAAGCCTGCCTGGCAAAGAAATGAAGAGGGGGAGGGCTACCCCTCTGGGCTGGCAGTTGGGCTCTAAGGCGCAACTAGCCTCAATGTGGCCAGCTAAATATATATATATATATATATATATATATATATGTATGTATAATATACTAATAAATATATGTTTATGGGTAGTCAAACTCATAGCCCATTTCTACCTTCGATTGGGCTTGTTTTTCATAGACTTTTTTTGGCTATGCATTAGGTTTTCAAGAATAGGAAAATTAATGGAAATATCTTTTAAGATGGTTAATTTAAAGACTATTTATTTACCCAATTTCGTTTGTGTAGCTCAATTATTACGTTATTAGAGAAGCATAACGCACTAAGGATAATTATTGGTAAATCAAAAGTTATACTTCCACCCAAAGGTCGAGCATATTAAGGGTTGATGTTCATAACAGCCCGGATAATGATGGTTCATGTGGAAAACGGATAAAATAATGATTAATGATGACTTGGAAGCTGAAGAGATAAGCTGTGCTCGGTTATTACATGGACGACCTATATAATTCAAAGGGTATCGTCAAAGAGAGGGATGCTTTTCAACCTATGCTAATTGTTACAAATTGACTCAAATTCAAACTCGATTCTAACTTGAGCGTCAGAGTGGATTTGTCTCAACACCACACTGGTATTAGCTTTACTCACTTTTTTTTGCAGGATATCTAGTTATTCTCTTCCAAATACAAATTTACCGTTGATGCAATTTCCGGTATCAATAGTTGGTGTCGTTTGTGTGGAGAAAAACAATATCTTTTAGCCTTACCACCATACTCTGTGTTCGAACAATGAGCAGCAATGTGAATAGAGAAAATTTCCCAATTGATGGGGATAATTTGGATCATGAATATCACCCAAGGTGACAATCCACACGTGTTTAGTAAGCTTACGTGGGGGTATCCCATCGACTTGCAAATGAGCCAGCTCCGAAGTATGTGACTCTAGCCGCCAAGGTTGATAGCTTAGGTCAGATTTTGAGCCAAATCATGGAGATGCTCAGACGACCAAACCCCATCATCGAGGCCATCAAGTAGAATGCGATCCTATCTCCTGATAAAAATAAGCGTGGTGGGAAGCAAAGGCACAATTTAGGCCAAAGCACCACCCAAGTGGCCTGAGACCTAGCCAAGGGTAAAGGTCCATCAATTGAAGGGATAGGAGAACATGAGGTTCCTGGGCCAAAGGCGTCAGAGAGGTTGGTACTAGGAGGAAATGGCCGGCGTATAGACGGATCAGGTTTGAAGAAGTAGGCACTCGTTGTTCACCACTCTCAAACCCCTACTATTTGAAACTATGCTCTGGTTAGGAGCCAACCTAGGAGGTCTCACACATAGCAGTGGTGATCAACGACCCAAAAAGGTGACCAAGTGGAAGCTCAGAAGATGGAGCAGGCTGAAAAATTTGACCTAGGTACAGACTTACAGGATCTTATCAATCAAAGCGGAGGAAACAGGCCGAGGATGACAGAGAAGTGGATAGCCGAGCTTGGGCAATCGAGTTACAATGCATTCAAAACCAACTAGGAGATATTAAGAAGGCTCAGGATCATGAGGGGTTAGACCTAGATATATTGTTGGATTAGGTAGACCCACCCTTCATAGATGAGATCATGCAGGAGTCAGTAGCCCCCAAATTCAAATTGCCAACCATAAAACCCTATGATGGATCGAAAGATCCAATAAAGCACCTAGATACGTTTCAGTCATGGATGGAACTCCATAGAGTCCAAGATGTTATCAAGTGTAGGGCATTCTCGTTCACATTGGCAAGACCCACCCGAAAATGGTTTAGAAAGCTAAAAAGGAAATCGATAACTTCATTCCGAGAGATAGCTAGGGAATTCATTACTTAGTTCTTAGAAGGTCGAGATTGAAGAAAACCTCCCACTCATCTCCTCACCATAAAGAAAAGAAAAAATGAATTGCTGAGAGAATATGGCATAAGATTCAATAGTGAAGCTTTGCAAATTGAAGGTTATACTGACAGTGCAGCTCTGATAGCCATTATAGCAGGACTCAGAGACGAGAGGTTCCTTTGGTCTTTAGGCAAGAAAGTTTAGACCACTTATATTGAGTTACTTTATAGGGCCCAGAAGTACATGAGTATCGGGGAGCTTCTCCACTCGAGAGGTGTCAGGAAAGAAAAACCACTCGCCTGAATCACCATAGATCGAAGGGTCAAGAAGAGAAAGACCGTCATGAGAACAAGAAGAGAAGAACAGAAAAACGACCTATAACAAAGGATAAAACAACACGAAAAAGCTTGCAACCTAGTAAGTTTGAGTGTTACACTCCTACGTTGGTTCCCATGGAACAAATATTAATGGAGATCCAAGATAAGGAAATGCTGAAGTGGCCTGGAAAGCTGAAAGCTGGGTCACATCGAAGAAATCGAGACAAATACTATCTCTTCCACAGGACCATGGCCATAACACCGCTGAATGCTTTGACCTCAAGGAAGCCAAGGAACATATGGGAGAAAGTGGAGACCAGAATGGTAATTAAAGCAAAATAACTCGAAGTAGAAGAACCACACGTCGACTCCCCCCAGAGAAATTAAGACAATTATGGGCGGATCGGTTGGGGGCGATTCTGGAAGAAAGCGAAAGAGTATAGCTCGGGAAGCCCGACTGCCTTCGAGAGCCCAAGAAGTATGTTCTACCACTGTGGTGGATCAAGTTATTAGCTTTTTTGGGGAGGACATGGCAAATCTACATCAACCTCACAATGATGCCCTAATAGTATAACCATAGCGAACATCAAGGTACATCGAATCTTAGTGAATGAAGGTAGCTCGGTGGACATCTTATCTCTCCATGCCTTCGATGCCACGAGGTTGGGACAAGAGCCTTTAAAAAGAAACACGACCAGAGGTATACCCCGAGGGTGGCATAGAACTTCTGGTCACCTTCAGCGGGGGCATGGCTTGCGTAATAGCTATGGTAGAATTTTTGGTGTTAGATGACAGGTCGATTTATAATGTCATCCTAGGGAGACCGTCCTTACATCAAATGAAAGCTGTTCCATCATCTATCATCAATTATTGAAATTTCCAACCCTAAGGGGAGTTGGAATTGTGAGAGGGGAACAACTATGTCGTGAAAATGTTATAGAACTACCATGAGAAATCCACAAGGCAAAGTAGAAGTTGTGCATGTCATTAGTAGTGTTACCAGAAAAGGAAATTAGAAGGTGCATCACACTATAGTAGAGTCCAAAGTCAAAATTTGAACCTCAACTCCCATAGTGAGTGACTCTTTCATCAGTGGGGTGGTGCCAGATGGCGTTATCGGTCCCAAACTGACAGCTGAACCCAGGCCCCGTGGCGAGCCAGCTAAGCTGTTAGAATCTATTTCGTTGTTGTTTGACACTCAAAGAGTTAATATCGGGACAAAGCTAAGACTTGATGAGAAAGAAGCTATTATAGTTCTTTTGAGAAACAATGTAGATGTATTTGCCTAGTTTGTAGACAATATGTCGGGGGTGGACCCACAAGTAATGGTGCACCACCTCAGTATTGATCCAAGCTTCAAACCAGTGTGCCAAAAGAGGGGGGCTTTTAATCAAGCTCGTAATGAAATAATAGCTAAGCAGGTTGACAGCTTATTACGAACGAAGTTTATCCGAGAAGTCCACTACCCACAGTGGTTGTCCAACGTGGTGCTCGTCAAGAAAGCAAATGGAAAATGGAGAATGTGCATTGATTTTACTGACCTCAATAAAGCTTGCCTGAAGGAAATTTTCCCACTCCCAAGAATAGAAAAACTCGTCGATGCTACTGTCGGCCACGAGTTATTGATCTTCATGGATGCATCCTCAGGGTATAACCAAATTAGAATGCACCCCTCAGATCAAGAAAAAACCTCTTTTGTTACTAGCCGGGGACTTTATTGTTATTCTGTGATGTTGTTTGGGCTCAAGAATGTAGGAGCTACTTATCAATGTCTGGTGAATAAAAGCAAAAAAAAAAGACATGCTGGTTAAAAGCAAAAAAAAAAAGAACAACCATGTAGATGATCTGGTTGAGGCCATTGGAATCTTGAGAAGATATCAAATGAAGCTAAACCCAGAAAAGTGTGCTTTCGGAGTGGCTTCTGGTAAGTTTCTGGGCTTTATGGTGAACCAGAGAGGAAGTGAGGAAAATCCAGATAAAATACGAGCTATTCTAAAGATGGAGTCTCCCAAAACGGTAAAATAACTGCAAAGCCTGAACGAGAAGATAACGAATCTTAATCATTTTGTAAGTCGAGCTACTAATAAATGTCTTCAGTTTTTTAAGGTATTAAGGAAAAAAGCTAACTTTGAGTAGACGGAGGAATTTGAACAGGCATTCAAACAACTAAAAAATTATCTCAACTCGATCCCACTCCTTTCCAAGCCTGTGCCAGGTGAAGAACTTTTCTTATACCTCGTAGTATCGATTCCGTAGTTAATTCTATCCTAGTCAAGGAAGACAAGGGTTGATAGTCATCGATATACTACACTAGCAAGTCGATGGTAGGGGCAGAAACGAGATACCCTCAGGTAGAGTAGCTTGCCCCCGCCTTAGTGGTATTTGCTGGAAGGTTACGCCCTTATTTCCAAGCACATAAATTGATGGTTTTAACCAGTTTTCCATTACGACAGGTGCTGCAAAAGCCAGAAGCATCTGGTAGACTAATGAAATGGGCAATTGAGTTAGGCGAATACGACATCCATTTGTGCCCCCGAACTTCAATGAAGGGCCAAGCTGTAGGCTACTTATTCGCTGATTTGTTCTTTCTTATCTTAAAGGGATCGTATTGACCCTCTTCAACGCCTATGGGAGAAGACTGGGTAAAAGAAGCTTTTAGCCCTTGCTTGTGCAGTGCTATTTCCCGGTCAACCAATGGTCTTTAGTCGTTATTAAGCCTGGTATGCCTCCGCCCTGTGTCCACAATTCCAGACCTTCAATCCTCGATCATCCCCTGGGCAGAAGTGGTTGAAATGGAATTGGTCATGCACTAAGTTCTACGCGAAAGCGAAAGCCTATGGGGTCCTTTCTGTAATTGGATAACCAGCACTGAAAACCGTCTTTACATTGGATGGGATATCATTGAGAAATAGGAAGAAGTGTTATCAAAGGATTCACTCCATGTGCCTCACTGGGGGATAGCATGGAGGTATGCATGACAGAAATATGCCAAAAAACTGAGAACTGTAACGACCCTCCATGGGAGCATTATGTGGATGGATCTTCCAATAGAAAGGGTTGCGGCGCTAGATTGCTGTTGTTGTCACCAAAGGGAGGGTGTCTTGAGTATGCCCTAAGGTTCAAGTTTCAGGCTTCAAATAACGAGGCAGAATATGAAGCATTATTAGCTGGACTACAACTAGCTATTGAAGTTACAGTCACCAACCTGATTATTTACAGTAATTCCCAACTCATTGTCAATCAGGTAGCAGAGATGTACCAGACCAAAGATCGTAGAATGGCTATTTATCTAGCAGAAGTTCGGAAAATGCTAGGTTCATTTAGCAAATGTGAGATAAAGCAGATACTGCGATCTCAGAATACCAATGTCGACTCTTTAACCCGATTGGCAGTAACTTATGATGTTGACCTAGGTAGAATGGTGCCTATAGAAGTTTTGAATGATCCCAGTATATTGAGAGAAGAAGCTATGGAGATAGATGAGCAAGCGCGAATCGAGCATAACAGTTAGATGACCCCCTTAATCAAGTTTCTGGAAAAAAGGGTATTGCTTGATGAAAAAGTTGAAGCTTGACGATTAAGGTGCAAGGTTGGCCACTATGTAATAAATAATGGAAGACTATACAAGAGAGGATATTCTCCCTCTGCTAAAATGTGTTGATGCAGAGGAAGTTGATTACATCATGCGGGAAATTCACGAGGGAGTGTGTAGTAATCATTCTGAGGCCCGATCCTTCGCAAAGAAAATAATTCGTCAAGGTTATTATTGGCCCACACTAGCTCGAGATGCATGTAAGTTCCCCACATCTTGCGATCGGTGTCAGCGATTTGCGATCGTATCCAAAAAGCCCTTTGAACCTATCACAAACATCATGAGCCCTGGGCTGTTCGCACAATGAGGCGTCGACATAATTGGACCCCTACCTCCAAGTAAGGGGAAAACCAAGTTCGCCCTTGTTGCGATTGATTATTTTACCAAATGGGCAGAGGCTAAAGCTCTAGCAGCAATTGTCGAGCAAAAAATAACCAATTTCATTTGGAAGAACATCGTATGTCGATTCGGCATACCACATATGCTGATCATTGACAACGGTTGTCAGTTTGACAACACAACATTCCGCAAATTTTGCACTAGCCTCAGTATCAAACATTATTTTTGTTCTCCACCCCACCCGCAAGCTAATGGATAGGTCGAAGCTGTCAATAAGATCATTAGGCGGAATCTCAAGGCTAAGTGATGACATGCAGAAATGTATATCATCTTAGGCCTTTTATTTAGAATTATGATGGCTGTTAAGTAGAATATGCGGCAATTATATTAGGAATTCATGAGAAAATGAGCTTGCATCGTTCAGCATGATGAATCTCGGCTAACCCATTATTATGCATTATTATGCGTTCAATGTTCTATTTTTGTAGCTAATGCAGGAAGTGAACGCAAACAGGAAATTCGGACTACCGCATAAATGATCGCATGTGGAGAAACTCTCCATCGCAAAGGCGAACGCGTTCGATCAACGCATGGGTGTTGCGGTAATCATCCGCATGCGTCCATCGCATGGGAGTTGCACTCGTCAAGCGATTGCAGTCATCGTGTAGAGTTGCGGTATTAAGCGAATGCGGTCATTGCATGATTGTGGCTACACAATAACATATACTAATGGGATCAACGCAAGGTTGGTGGAATGAATGCATCAACGCATATCTCGGGAAAATCAAAAGATGATGTTGACATTTCACCTACCATGCTGTTAGCAACAGAGATTCAGAAAGGACTAAACGCACCGTGAATGTCAGAATCAGAGCAGTCCATTAATGTTGTCGGTGATTCAGACTCTATACAAAGAAGCCGATGAGCAGAATTTCAACTTATCTAAGGTTTTCGCCCAAGGTTGAATCCAAGGTTTTCGCCTGAGGTTCGCCTAGGGTGGATCCTTGTGATCTAGACAAATGCATGAGAAGAAACTTGAGAGTTCTTCACCTCCTTCCTCCATTCCGAGTGACGACCGAAGCCTTCGACTGGAGCTAGATCTCGAGAGAGTCAGCTTCTTCACCCATCCATGGCACCACCGGGAGCCTTGACGCACATCCGCTGGAAGCAAGTCATTACATCCAGTTGGTCATTTCATTTTCTCTTCTTTTCTTATATTGTATTGTATTACATTTTGTGATTAAGAAATTAATACATGATGTGTTCAATGCATTTATGTGTTTCCTTCGACCTCATCTCCATCTTCTTTACTTAGCATCTTTAACTTTCATTGCATCACTTAGTGAGATTGCTAGAGTATCGCATACTTAGTCATGTGGATTAGAGATATAGAGTATGTAGCAAACAATCGAGAGGTGTGTGTTGCGTGAGTGTATGAGTAAACTTTATTTGCTTGGTGTGAAGCTGTAGCTACGCCTGTCTATAGGCGGATGCAACACTTATCTATGAGTAAAGTCAGCAATAACTAACTGCTCGGGAGGGTAAGTGGTTGGTCGCATTAAGCAATATAAGCTATTGTTCACTAGAGATAGGAATAATCTTATGTCAGCAAAGTATATGCGGTTACCTTGTCTTATGAGCGCATCATTCATCATTTAGGCATACTTAAGAGAGTAGTCTAAAACCCAAATCTAAGACTCGAGAGTGGATTGGAACGCATAGGCAAGAATGGGGAACTTAGAGATAAGCTCCGTTTGCTATCACACAGCGTATGTACACTACGGATAGAATATTGCATGTGTCCAGGAAGTAGGATATAGTGGCTATATGTGGTCATCTCGACACTTATGCATACACACAGCATACATCCTAGATTTAGGCTTTTAGTGTGTGTAGCATGATCGCATGGCTTGCGTTGACTAAGGTTGCCCTTGCAGTCACTCTTAAGGGTTGCAATGAAGACATCTCCACATTTTATCTATTTTTCCATCCATTTACTTCATGTCAATAGTTGTCGTGTCTCTACCTCTCATTCCCATTCTCATTGCGTTGTCTGTTAGCTAGAAGTAGGAGTAGTGTTAGTATAGAAACCCCATCCAACATTCTTTTATTCAACCGCCACATACACATTATCGCATTCATCCATCTACAAGTCCCTGAGTTCGACCTCGGATCACCCGAAAACTTGCATTCGCGTTATACTTTGCGTGAGCGCAAGAAAACTTGTGACAGGACGCATGGTCATCGCATACATTTGTTAACACATAGTCATTCCAAAGCATGACCATTGACACATGACAATCAATGCATACATTAAGAACATGCATCGCATATTAAGTCCCAGAATTTTAGTTGTCGAGTAATCGACATCTAATTTCCCATCATCAAGTTGCTGGAAGGATTAAAAGGATTGTGGCATGAAGAGTTGCCAAATGTGTTGTGGGCCTATCAGAAGAATCTCGAACCGACGAGAGAGACACCATTTTCATTAGCCTTCGGAGCAGAAGTCGTGGTACCTGTTGAGGTTGGAATCCCTTCCCCAAGGGTCAAGCAATTTGAGTTAGCTGAGAATGATGAATCACTCCATCTAAATCTAGACCAATTCGAAGAACATCGAGAGATGTTAAATCTAAGGGTGGTAGAATATAAAAATCTGGTGGCACAATACTATAATTCCCGTGTGCACAAATGAAGCTTTAGAGTGGGAGACCTAGTCCTTAGGCGAGTCATGCCTAACACTAAAGATCCAAGTAGTGGAGCTTTAGGACCAAACTGGGATGGTCCTTACCAAGTGGCCAAAGTCATTTGGCCTGGAACATACAACTTAACTGACCTAAGCGGGAAAAGCTTACCCCACCCATGGAATGTTGAACACTTGAAAATTTATTTTCAGTAATTTCTTGATAAATGAATTTATACTTCCTAGATTTGCTTCCAAAATTTTAGCAAAATATTTGTAATTTCTTTTAATTTAAGTATTAATATTTGTAACTTTTGAAATTGACAATGAGCATTTTGAATCTTAGAGTTTACTCAATGACATCCTTTCTTTTATGTATAAAGTTGCTCGTGTGTGAGTGAGGGGCAAGGAGAAATAATAAAGAAAAGCTGGAATATAGCAGATTTTGATAGGTAAGCTAGAAGCTTGACTTACGAGCAAAGTCGAGCTACAGTTTTGAATAAGTAAGAGTTGGATAAGTAAATTCCCATAAGTCGAGTAGTAAACAAAAAAAAAACGAGTATAAAACTCTATATTAAGCATTGGAGTTTCAATTTTTGCTCAACTAAACTGCAAGCTCAAGCCATCAGCTTGAGCTGTGATTAAAACAATTACATGCTCTAATAAGAATGACAATAAATCCAAAAAAAAAAAAAAAAAAACAAAACAAAAGAAAGTATATTCATCTATGTGACCAATATCACCGAGCTCTGAAAGAGTCCTCGAATCAGGAAAATCAGAAACACCTTGGAGAAGATCATCAAAGGCAGGCTGAGGGGCAGTTGGCAAGGTTGGCTAGCAAAGATACCCACACTATCAATCCCTCGAGTCTCGCCATTACACTAGGCCTCAATTTCAGATTGGATAAAATCACCATCAATAATAGGGTATTTTGCCTTGACGATGGCCATAGCCGGCATAACCTCACATTGAAGGCAGTCGTCCTCCATCTGGCTGTATGCCTCTGTTTTCTGAAAACTCTCGACCAAGTATTTAGCGTTTGAAAGCTTGGTTTGAGCCTCTTATAACTCAGCTTTAACCACCAAAAGCGTCTCCTTCAACCCATTGACTGAAGTGTCATGCTGAGTTTGAAGTGTAGCTAAGGATGCTTGAGAACAAGCAAGCCGAGTAGACGTCTCGGCATACAAAGTTGAAACTTGATCAAATTCCCTATGACAAATAGTATTTCTCCTGAGGGTCTCCACCTCTTCACGCAGCTTCGCATGATTCAGCCTATGAAACTTTGCTTCATTGCTTAATTTTTGGCAAGACATCATCATTTCATAGGATGCCTGTGAAAATGAGAAAGATTAGAACGGATAGACAGGTACACTGAAGAGACAAAGATCTAATCCAACAGAATTACTTACTAAGCGAAGATGTTGTTGGGCTTGTGTAACACACGACCTGGAATCAACATGCCATCAGGTTGGTACTTTCTTGCTCACTCCAGTCCATTGAGCCATAGCTCAAGTTAGGAAGGCAGTCTCATCACCGTCAGACTCATATGGCTCGTTGATGTCAAAAGGGTATGAAGAAGACGAGGTAGAGCCTTCAGTAGTTGAAGGGGTTGGAACTATCACGGTAGGAGTAGAAGGGTTATAGCAGGGTGAGGTTCGAATACATGGACATTGGGAAGATGGCTCATCAGGGAGATTTTGTGCAAGATCAGATTCTCTTAGCTCACATGTGCAACACATGGAAAGAGGGTTTGACAGGTGAAATTGGGTGGCACGTGCATTGGGCCCCTAATCCATCACGTATCCTTTGACGCAAGCTCTTACGAGGTGCCATTCCTAAAAAGGAAAAAGCGAAGAGTAAACTTCAAACTAATTCTCTACAAGTTTTTTTTTTTTTAAAAAAAGAGAACATGAATCAGACCTATGCAGATAGACAGGTCGAGTTCAAAACTGTCTAAGAACTCTTGCTAAACCAAATTGGGACCATAGCAAAGCAAGCTGTTAGTCGAAAGAGTTGAGTCTCGAAACTTAATAACCGCACGAGTCAAGGTAGACTTTGTAGGAAACTACAAAAAAAAAATTAGAATAAATTATAAAAATAGGTTCCGATCGAGCGAACATGCCAAGAACTTACTAAAAGTTCGAAGCTTAGTTGGAACTTGTAAAGAGGGCTCTCCGTAGTTCGAGATGAGCCAGTCACCACTGACGAAAAACCATTATTTGTTCTAACCCTTCATGGTGGTTGGACAAGAGACAATAGAGTTCCTCTTACGAATAGTGACATAATAGAAGTTTGATGAGGACTTTATTTTCTTAGAAGTATGAAGCGACATAAATTCCTCCATAGTAATAGGGTTTGAGTTACCTAGTTGAAGCCAGAGGACATAACACCTTAACAACACTCTACGTTTAAATAAGTTAAGAATTATTGAATGACAAGATGAAGGGGAAGTCTGACTCCAAAAGTGAACATGGCTGGGTAGAAAGCCACTTCGCCTAGGAGTGGATTAGATGGATCCTCACCTAAAGAAGGAACTCTTATCTGAACCGAATCGAGAATTTGGAATTTGATCCTAAGAGAATTTAAGGCGTTTATGGTTAACAAACACGAAGAGAAGTTAAATTGTCACTTTGTAACTCACGTTCCCTCCATGTACGGTTTGGAGCCATTTGATTAGGAACGAAGCCGGAATCGTCAAAATCGATCGACACATCAACCCTTGGAAATAAGGCTCGGGTATTCTCCATGGATAAAAAAAAAGGGAAATATAAGTCAAGTGGTAAATTTCCTTAAGGAATGAGGGATTAAAGATGAAGGTTGGAGTGTGGTGAGTTTGGTGGCCAAGTAAACCCTTTTTATAAGGGATTCTGGCACGAAAAACGGAACTCTTCACCTAAGCCAAGCTAAGACATGGACACTAGGAAAGCTTGAGAAGTAAGTCTCGAGCTAGGCTCCAACTAAAGGATTTCAGTTACCCAGTTCGAGAGAAGGGTAACTGTGGAGGGTGAAATTAAACCTAAATGGCATAATTAAATCCAAATTTTGGGTAAAGGCAGTTGAGCTAAGAAGGTGGATTAAGAGCCAACCAAGCTCGACAGGCGACCCGAAAGTGAAAGCCAAGCTAATAGTCTTTCAAATGGCTTTTGGCTAAAGAAATATTGTATCTTGTGCATATGGAATGATATATGCATAAATAAGAAATATATATGTATATGTATATTTAAGTAAAGAAATATATATGTATGTATATTTAAATAAAGAAATATATATGTACATATATATTTAAGTAAAAAAGTATATATATATATGTGTATATTTTAATAAAGGAATATATATGTGTATATATATATATTTAAGTGTGTATATATATATATATATATATATAAGAATGAAAGAGGGGGTGGCAGTTGGACTGCCCACCCCCTCCATGAAATGAAGTGCCAGTCGTGAGGCCAGCTAGGCCTTAGCAGTTGGCCTTTAAGGCCTAGCTGACCTCAATGAGGCCAACTAAAAAAAAAAGATATATATACATGTATAATATACTAATAAATATATTTTTACATTTCTACCCTCAATTGGGCTTTTTTTTCATAGCATTTTTTGGCTATGCATTAGATTTTCAAGAAAAGAAAAATTAATGGAAATCTCTTCTAAGATGGTTAATTTAAAGACTATTTATTTACCCAATTCCATTTGTGCAGCTCAATTATTACATTATTAGAGAAGCATAATACATTAAGGAAAATTATTGGTAAATTAAAAGTCATATTTCCACCCAAAGGTCGAGCACATTAAGGGTTGAAGTTCGTAACAGTTCGGATAATGATGGTTCAGGTGGAAAATGGATAAAATAATAATTAATGATGGCTTAGAAGCTAAAGAGACAAGCTATGTTCGGTTATTACATGGACGACTTATATAATTCAAGGAGTATCGTCAAAGAAATGGATGCTTTTCAACCTATGGTAATTGTTACCAGTTAACTCAAATTTAAACCTGATTCTAACTTGAGCATCAGAGTGGATTTGGTTCAACACCACATCAGTGTTATCTTTACTCACTTTTCTTGTAGGATATTCAGTTATTCTCCTCCAAATACAAATTTATCGTTGGTGCAATTTTCGGTATCAACAGTTTGCATACTCTATCCCTTGTTTGTTCTTTTATAAGTAGCATGTTATAATTTATAGTTGATACATTATCATTTTCGTTTAAACTGCAGTTGTTCATGTTCTTTCTCAATGAAATTTGGAACGTTCTGCTTCCACTCACTGGTTGTCTAAGTTTAGATTTCCTTCAAGTGGCCCATGTTGTCGACTCAGTAGGCCTACCATTTTGGAGATTTATCTAAGCAGGTAGCCAGAACATAGTTCCACAAGATGGAATTCTCTTTCAGGTAAAGTAGATGAATTGCTCTCTTAAGTGCTGGCTCTAGGTTTTGAATAAGGAGCCCCTTCCTCTCATTGGCCAGAGAAGGATTTGTTTATGGTTCTTTATGGCAAGAGATTTGAAATTTGTTGTAAATATGTCTATTCTAATCACCCTTCATTGTGATATTAGTGATATTGTGGCAAATTCCAAAAAGCCTCGAAGCCACAAACGATGGAAGTATATCGAGCGCAAGTATCATCTCCTTAGAGAGATTTTACAACAAAGAGATGTGATTGTCACGAAGATCACTTCGAAGCACAATGTTTTTTTTTTATCTATTTACAAAGGCTCTCATGGTTAATGTATTTAAGGGTCACCTAAGAGTTTGAGTCTAAAGGATATACGTCATCTTGTCTAGGGATAGTGAGAATATTATGGGTGATCAACCAAATGTATATGAGTGATGAAAATGGAAGTCAATATGATCTAAGTGCAAGTATACACTGTCGATGAAGTAATAAATCTTGAAGTATTCCAAGAGTTGAATCCCACGAGACTATTTATGCATTTCAAATTTTCTAAGAAATAGCTTTTTTGATGCAAACCAATGGGTAACTAATAAATAAGTGATTATGAGGTTGAATGTTGATAAAAGTAGTAAACAAGAGTGTTGAACAAGGATACAATTATGTTCCAACCTTCCAGGTTCTATGCCAAAAGTGATACGGTCGCATCACACCAGGATAGTGAAATATATATGGGCAAAAATCTACACCTATTTGGTCTTGCATCAAGTTCCTTTAAGAGTTCTAAGCAGCTACTACCTAATGTTCTCGTGGGTAGCTAAATCTTAAACTAAGATTGGTTTCTTTATCGTACAGTGTCCCCTTTATTCCTAAGGTGATGCGACCCTCCTACATCTAGATTCTTAGTCTCACATTCCTTTATGACACCAGTATATATCCTAACCTTCTCAGCATTAGGACTCCACTAGATTGGTAAATTAAGTGATCAGTTTAACTTAACAATATTTTTCCATAAACTCAACAAAGAAAATTCATAAGTCAAAGAAGTATGAAACATAAGCATTGCTCAAGCCATAAAATCCTAGGGTATTCACATAACTGAACCCCCTAGGGAATTTAGCTCATGACTAGTGATAAAATAATGAATTTCATTAATTCAGAAATAATAGCTACAAGATGATGTCCAATGGGTAAATGAAGAAAAGAGAAAATTTCAAGAAATGAATGAATAATAAATGGTGGAAAAATAGAACAAAAATAACTTGGGATAAATTCTCAAACTTCAAGTCTTTCCCTAGAATACTTCCCCCTTTTTCAAGGTGAAATCGTACCACAACATGCACTTCTGTGGGAATAGGTATTCTAAAGCTACTACACCTCAGAGGAACTTCCGTTCTTGAGGCTACTGACTTGAAACACTAAGAAGAAAACCAAAGGGCTAGAACATGGCCGAAATGGTGGTGATTTCGGTAATGAAGAGTTGTTTTATGAAGGGGAGGCTTACCATCCTTTATATAGGCCCAAATTGGTTGAGGAATGGCCTTAAATTGTGGTATGGACGTTCACACATCATTTTAAGGGCTGAATAACAGTTTTAACCAAGAAAATAGCAACCATAATTGATTGGACATGCATATGAAAAATTAGGGTTTTCTTATGCGAGCACATCATTTTACTGTTGCGAGCGCGTTAGTTAGAAAATCGACAGAAACAACAAAAAATCTTCCAAAATTCACCAAATCAGCACAAAATCAGCAAATAACATATTTTAAGCTCATTAAGACACTCCAAAACTCATTTTAACTAATTTAGGGTATCTCAGTATCAGAATATCACTAAAAGTATCTTTTTACTATAGAAAAAGTATTAAAATAGATGATAAAGACATGCACTTTTTGACATCAGTCACACCCCCAAATTTTAATCTTTGCTTGTCCTCAAGCAATCAAATATATATTAGATATTAAAAGTAATTTAACATGGTTAGTCGAAAGTAAATGCAATGTATGTAACTTTTAGGAGAGGTCTCAAACCTTAGTGCCTTACTTGTTCAATTTTCTAAAGGGCCCTCACAAGAGTTTCTTTTGAAAATAGGCCCAAGTTCCCTCAACTATCTAACCAACATGCCAAACTAACTCAGCTACCAGTCATGGAACCTAGTGAGATCCCTAATGAGTTATAGGTTTTGCCACAGCTTCATACCTAAATAAAAAATACATCCCTCCAAACTTGTGATTTTTTTATGCCGTAAGGCTTCCATTTTACAAGCCTTTATACTTTTCTTTTCTTTTCTTTCTCTTGTCTAGAAAAGATCCTTAGTGCCACCCTTATCTTCGTTCCAGCTTGGACTCATGGGTGTCATGCGATATATCTGACTATAAGCAAGGTTCACACTTGAGGAAAATACCCACTTCCTTCATTAACCATTTTGCTACAAAATAAAACACGGGTGTCATGCTCGCCTCTGGCTACTTTAACTAAAAAAGGAGTGTCATCCTAGCTTTATTTTTCTTTTTATTTTCTTTTCTTCTTCAAGACCTACCACAATTACATAACATTTCATGGAATAAACATTGAAGCTTATAAGCTCTCCTCCCAAACATAAGGGAAGCAATGTCCTTATTAACTAGAGTATGAGAAATGGTATAAAAACAAGGTACATACTTTAGCTAGATTGCAAACCAAAGGGCTAGGCTCTTCTAGTATGCTAGATTGTGTGAACATGTGGAAGACTAGCCTAAGAAGGTTTTGCACACAAAAAAAAATGATACTCTTGGTTTTGTACACTTTAGGTTTGATAGCAAGACATGTTAGAATGAGATATGCTCTAATTATTATCATCAAGGACTATTTTGCAAAACCAAAGACTAGCATGCTCATTTACTTACATGATCATTAATATTTTCGTTTGTTCTTATGTTTCCTAACTCTAAAATAAAAACATTTTAAATCTACCTAACTCTAACTTAAAAGCAAAAATAAAGATAAAAAAACTATGCAAAAATATACTGAAAACAATAAAATAGAGAACTGATAACTCCCCTATTAGCTTTGGAAACTCTATTATCTTCAAAAGTAGTGGAGAAATAGGATACTCGGGGACTTGATGGAGGAGTGGTCTTGCTCACCAAAATTAGAACCTCAGTGGGTTATCTTTCTTGGCTCTTCTTCCACTACTTCCTTCCTCTCAGCCTCAATATTCCATTTCATGCTCCACTTTCCTTCGCGTGTGGCTTTGGTGTTGCTTGAGGGGTGGAGGTGACCGATATTAAAGGCTCGCCAAGATTTGATGAAATTATTTTATTCTAAGAATTTAGTTGATGCAGACGCGTCGTTCTAGTGATGCGAGCACATTGTCCTTCCAAATCTTTAACTTAATTGTCTTTTCACGTCACTTCACTTCTCAACTCTTTTTTTGCACCTGAAACACTTAAAGCAAATGATTAAAAAGTTCAGAAATTCCATAAGCACTTTAGGTTTTTCTTCGTTTTGAATATCAACTAAATAATTTAGCAAATTCAACTCCCAAGTAGGTCTCCAAGTCGAGGTATTCCTAATGGTCAGCTTAAATACCTCTTACTTAGACAAGACCATCCTAGACAGAGTTCCCTCTTTGTTAAGACCATTAGTTGATACTAAAAAACTCTTGAGTTATTCTCTTTATTATTATTATTATTATTTTGCCTTTTTTTTTTTTTGTAATAAGAATGTTAACTAACAGAATTTCAGTCGCGAGATAGAGGTCTTATTCTTTCATTTTGCACCTAGGTCTTGATGATGGACATGATTTGAGTCTAAGTTAAGGTGCTTTAATCACGAAGGGCTTTCTTGACCTAAATTGTTCTTTCACAAGCTCAAGTGATTGGCATATGCTTACGAACATAACTCTAGTTGCATCTTCACTACTACAAAATCTACATTACTTGATACTTGTAGTTTTTAATTATTTAATGTTTCTTTGGAAAAAAACGTCAAGTAATGATATTTTATAAAAGAAAATATCAAGTAAAAGGATTAAAAAAGTGGAGATTAACAGAATGTTTTGGATATTTTCACGCGAATCATTACTTGACATATTTTTCGTGTTAAGTGATATAAGGTCTTGCACATGTCAAGTATAAGAAGCTCTTACTTCACATAATTTTTCGTGTCAAATAAAATATAAAAAATAATATTTTTTATTTTTTATTTCTTGTTTTTCTCCCTCATCATTTTCATTTTCCTCTCAAATTTAGTTTTCCTCGTACAAAAATCATCACATAAAATATAAAAAATAATTAACTTCTCCCCTAGTAAAAAAAAAAAAAACCAGACACCCCCTTTCCCCCTTCCTCGTTCTCTCTCTCGCAACCCCCCTCCCTCGAAACCCTCTCTTCGCAGCACCACCAGATCCGCGCCCAGCCTTCACCGTACAGACGCCCAACCTCGTGCCAGACCTCGGTTCACGCTGAATCGCAGACGCACCGATCAATCCTCCACCGTACCGTATTTTTTATGATCAGTCGGAGATTTGGCACGGTGCAAAGTGGCAAATGCTGCTTGAGATTGACAATACAAAACCATTCGAAAGAAGGCTATCTCTTGGTACGATCGGTACATCTCTTTCCTTTGCTTTTTATTTTCCCTCCATTTTTTCTTTTGATTTTAGTACTTAAAGCTCACATGCTATGCTCCTAACAGTATCTGTATCTGCATTTCTTTTGATTCTTTCCAATGTTCTTGGTTGTGAATTTACCGTCGGATTCTGGGAGTTACTTAATTTGACATCTCAAATTCTAGGGTTTTGATTTAACTCTATGCTTTAGCATTTTGTTTCTATTTTGTAACCGAATTATCTGGGATGTAAGGAGAAATTCTTCCGTAATGGGGGAACCTAACCTACAAATTGGACACTATGTTCTCCTTGATGCTTCAAGCTATTAGTTTCTACCTCACTTGTCTCCAGCCTGAATTTAATTTAGAAATGGAGCTGTATTGTTTTGATTTTTAACTTTCGCTTATGCTAGTTTTAGTAGATGTATTTTTCTCTTCATATTTTGTTATGATTTTGTTCACTCTACATGGATTCTGCACAGGAAGGTTTTTACCAATGGAGCTCTTATCGTCGTTTATATGTCTAAGATCTTCTACATTTTTAATTACTAAACAAGTATAGTCTTTCATTTCAGCTGGACATGGTATAGTTCCCATCTGTTCAGTTGAGTTTCTTTCTGCATAGCAGTTCTTCACAATTAAAATGACTGCCATGTTTGATACTGGCTGTGGAAAATTTCGAGTACTATGGAGCATGGATACTTCTTTTATTCATTTGAAGTCTGCATGCCATGTTTTCACACTAGATTAAAGAATGATTTATAACAGCAAAAACATAGTGTGAACAAAGGGAGTAGGCACTCCTGTATTTATAACATTATTCCCATGCTAACTGTGTTTGTTGACGAGTTGTGTGCGTTGGGCTCTTTTTTGATAAAAGGGCTTTATGTAGATAATTTTTTTTTTCCACTCAAGTCCAGAGTTGCTCTCAATATTAGGCTCTTGTTGCTCAGGTGCTTGTGAACGCATACGAAAGTCTCGACAATATTAGATTTTTGGAGGACCACCATGATGATGTCTCATCGAAAACGGCATGTGGAAATATAGATTTTGTAGTTGGATCAATGCACCTCAACCTTTGCTGGTCATAGAAAAATAGTTTGTTTTCTGTCAAAGAAGCATGCTTAACACAACCTATAGTGTAAAAGGCATTCATTCCACATCTAAACTAAATCGAGGGTAAGGGTCCCTACTCTCTCTTTCGCTATATCCAGACATTATATTGGTCTGTTCCTATTCCTAAATCTGGTCTATCAATCATGGTGGAAGTTAAATGTATAACAATTAAGCTATTAACTTGTATCGATGGTCCCATTACACCATTCTATACTTGAGTTCATCGAATTGCATCAACGTAAGTAATTTGTCATCATGCGAAAATGTTTTTTTTTTTTTCCCCTTTATAAACTTTGATATAGATCAAACTGTCAAATGCTTCATCTGTTCTAGACTTATATGAGTAATGTATTTTGAAATTTGATGTTATCGCCCTTTATTTTATTTTGCAGGTTGATTTGTTAAACATGGCTTAATTGACCCTTAGTTCTCGATCTTTAGACTTCAAAGTGCAACGTATAGATTAAATAATGTACTTTGTTGAGAGTTTACTTATTAAACAATTTGTCACTTTTGTGTTTGTTGAAAGTTGAGTTTTGTATACAAAAGCAGTAGTTGAGATTTTATTTTGTACATGTACATGTGAAAGAGAAATATTGTTGTAATTTATGAGGAGTGTCATATGAAAGGTCATTATTGAATGAGAAATTTTGGACTAATCACAAGTCACCACGTCGTTTGCTAAATTAACGATGAATTTCTAAATCATTGACTTTGGGTCCAATTAGAAGTTGACACATGTCCTGGATTGAATTGAAGACAAGTTTCGATGGCTTCACGCGACAAATTAAATTGATCAAATTTGATATTACTATTTGGGCTTAAAGTTCAAACTACAAAAAAAGTTGAATTAGACCCAAATTTCAGATCAGGCCCAAAACCAACTAATTGGACCCAAGGGTCAGGCCCATGGACCAACCAAGCCCACAAAGCCCACCTGAGAACTCTATAAATAAAGAAGTTCTCTTCATTTGTAAGGGCAGCATTTTCTACACTCAGAAGACCCAGAGAGAATTCGCTAATAAGCAGAGGACTCCTGAAGACTCATGAAGCTTCCAAGACTCCTCAAGCTACACTCACTCTTCCAAGACTTCTACTTCAAGCTTCCTAGACTTCTAAAGCTGCACTCCTACAAGGCAGAAGACCTTTGAAGACACAAATACTCTTCCAAGACTTCTACTTCAAGCTTCAAAGACTCTTGAAGCTGCACTCCTATAAGGCAGAAGACCTTTGAAGACACAAATATTCTTCCAAGACGTCTACTTCAAGCTTCCAAGACTCCTGAAGTTGCACTCCTATAAGGCAGAAGATTTTTGAAGACATAAATACTCTTCCAAGACTTCTACTCCAAGCTTCCAAAACTTCTACTTCAAGGACGTTCGGTCCTTTTCTTCTCCAAGTCAAGCATATTCACCCAACTGAGAGAGAATCAGAGGATCAAATATTAGAGATCGAGCCACATCGCATTAAATCAACTCCAACATCAACACCAACTCAAGTTCAACTCCACGAAACACATTTCTCCGGAAACCTCGTGCGAATAAATTGGCATGCCCAATAGGACCTCTCTACCTCTCATCTCTTTCCCAGCATTCAAACAAGCCAAATGACGCCTAAGAAGGTGGCATCCAAATCTCCTAAGAAGATGGCATCCAAAGCTTCCTCCGCAAATGGCTCATACAAGGGACCGGTCACCCACGGTTGCTCAAAAGAAATTACGCAGGAGCAAGAGCAGAGCTCCCCCATCGCCCACGACATCTTGAACCAAATGATGGAATCCCCACAAAGTGGGGTTGTCATCAAGGAAAACCCCTTGTTCGACAACTCTACATTCGCACCCGACGAATCGGAAAGAGATTCACCGCCAAATGTGATTTCTGTCATGATGGCGGATGTGACGGCGGAAGTGGCCATGGCTGAAATGGAAAGGAAGATTAACTTCCTGAAGCGTCGAGGAGCGAGACCACGAGATCGCTGCCCTGAAGGAACAAATGCAGTCTTAAGAGGCTGCTAAATCAAGCCTAGCACCCACGATGAAAGCAATTGACAAGGGGAAGACCGTGCTACAAGAAAGCCAATCGCAACAATCAGCCTCGGTGGCCTCTTTGTCGGTCCAACAACTACAAGACATGATCTTGACCTTCATGAGAGCTCAATATGGAGGGCCGAACCAAACTCCTTCATGTATTCCAAGCCATACACTCAGAGGATCGACAACCTAAGAATGCCTACTGGATATCAGCCCCCAAAGTTCCAACAATTCGACGGAAAGGGCAACCCAAAGCAACACATCGCCCACTTCGTAGAAACATGCGAAAATGCGGGAACAAGAGGAGATCTATTGGTCAAACAGTTCGTCAGAGCCCTCAAAGGGAACGCTTTTGACTGGTACACAGACTTAGATCCTGAGGTGATTGACAGCTGGGAGCAACTTGAAAGAGAATTCTTGAATCGCTTCTACAGCACCAGACACACCGTCAGCATGATGGAGCTGACAAACTCCAAACAACGGAAAGGGGAACCAGTCGTCGAGTACATCAATCGATGGAGAGCTCTGAGTCTGGATTGTAAAGATCGACTCACTGAGTTGTCTGCTGTGGAAATGTGCATGCAGGGTATGCACTGGGAACTCCTCTATATCTTACAAAGGATTAAGCCCCGTACCTTTGAAGAATTAGTGACCCGCGCTCACGACATGGAGCTAAGTATTGCCAATAGAGGAACGAGGGACTTTATGAACCACGAACTGAGGAAAGACAAGAAGAAGGTGAAGGGTGCCGAGAAAATTGTGAAGGGCGCCGAGAAAACTGTGAAAGGTGTCACGAAGGAATCAATGGTCATTAATACAACCCCATTGAAGTTCTCCTCAAAACGGAAAGAAAAGAAGATAAAGAAGAAAGACCAAGAAGGCGAGAGACATCACCCAACCCTGAAAAAAAGACAGACGAAGGTTTATCCATTCCCTAACTCTGTCGTAGCGGACATGCTTGAACAATTACTGGAGAACCACCTTATCCAACTGCCAGAATGTAGGCAACCGGAATAGGCCGGCAAGGTGGATGACCCCAATTACTACAAGTATCACAGGGTCATCAGTCACCCAGTCAAAAAATATTTCGTACTGGAAGAATTGATCCTCAAATTGGCTCGTGAAAGGAAAATAGAATTGGATCTAGACGAGGTGGTCCAAACGAATCACGCTGCAGTGACAGTAACTCCGAGCGTGGCGCCACCAACCATATCTTATGAAGAAAGGAAGTGCGGTTTCAGCAGGAGGTCCAAGCTACAGATCCTCAAAAAGAGGAGAGCACGCTGACGATGACGATAACAAAGGCTGGATTCTTGTGGCACGCCGTAAGAAGGGAAGATTGAACTCTATCCAAAAAGAGCTACGCTCTCATAGAAGCTACAAGAGAGAGAGCAAGACACAAAAAAGGAAGGGTAGAAAAAAGGCTCAAAGGCCCAAGTCTGTCGACAGGGAAGATGAGGATGTTTCTCATCCTAGACGATAGATAACCTTAGCAGATTTCTTCCCGAAGAACTTCTGCAATTGGGGTTTAAAGGATATACCAGAGATTGTCGCATGTTGTGCTGTCAGTATCAGGGAGGAGGAAGATACTATTCCAAGCCCATTACGGTCGATGGGAGAACCAAAGGGTTCATCACTATCTAACATAGACGACCTGCTTCACTTCCGCGAGAGGCTAAAACGACCCTAATTGAAGCAATGTTAGAATCCAACACCTCTGGCGCACCGACCCCCATAGCACATGCTTATGCCTCGTATTGCACATCCATAGGCTTCTCAGACGAAGATCTGCTGTTGGGATCCAAATTTCATAATAGACCTCTGTACGTCTCTGGATACATTCGAGAACAGAGAATGGGTTGAATCCTCATTGACAACGGATCCGTCGTTAATATAATTCCTAAGATGACTATGAAATAGTTGGGCATACTCATGGAAGAACTATCAAACAGCAAATTAGTAATTCAAGGTTTCAATCAAGGCAGCCAAAGGGCGATAGGCATGATACGCTTAGAGATCCTCATTGGCGATCTAAAGGCTGACGCGCTGTTTCATGTGATAGACTCAAAAACCACCTACAAACTGCTATTGGGATGCCCCTGGATTCATGGGAATGGTGTGATTACGTCGACACTGCATCAGTGTTTCAAGTTTTACCAGGATGGGATTAAGAAGGTCGAAGCAGATTCTAATCTTTTTTCTGAAGTCGAGTCTCACTTTGCAGATGCAAAGTTTTACTTAAAGAGCGAGAATTTCGGTGAGACTATGCCAGTGAGGAATTTGCCGACGAAGAAAATGGATGGATCCCGATCGAAGTCGCCAGTAGACACGAGCAAGGTGCGAGCCTCCAGCCCAAAAGAGGATAGAATGTCCCTTGGCGTAAGAGAAACCCCTGTGGTGAGGGGCGGGAAAGCCTCAAAACCTCCGATTCTGCGCTATGTCCCTATATCGAGATGAAACAAGGGTGAGTTGCCTTTTCCGGAATGCTCAAAGGGTTTGCAGGTCGGCGACAGAGAAATTCTAAAGGAGAGTTTCGTCACACTCCTCACCTCGATAACGAGGCAGGAAGTCCATAAATCGGCGGCAGAAGTAAACGGAAGCTGCCCGAGAAGCAAACGGAAGACGGATTCGATCCCAAAGCTTACAAGCTGTTGGCGAAGGCGGGCTACGATTTCACAAGTCACATTGAGTTCAAAAGTTTGAAGATTTACAAGCAACCTCGACTCTTGCCAACCCAAAAGAAGCTCTTGCAAGAGGGACACGCTATATCCACGTTGAGGGCGGGTCTCGGATATGAGCCGTTAGAACCAGTCCACATAATTAGAAAAGCGAAGGGGAAAGTGGCCAACAACAATCATATCACTGCGGAAGAAGTTGATGATACAAGAGAAAATGAGCGCAAGGATAAAAGAGCCTCAGCCTTCGACCGTATCAGACCACCTGCCGCATGAGCCCTAGTCTTCGAAAGATTAAGCATAACAGAAGCAGAAAGGGGAAGCCTACATACTATCCCCAGAGATACTCGACGTTCAGTCTTTCGAAGGTTAACTCTGCCAAATGAAGAAAATGAGGAGATCATCTGTCAATCGCCGGTGGTGGTACAATTGTTTGCCCTTGAAAGACTAGGCGCAGTTCCAAAGGAACGTGAAAGAAAACCCTGCACTCCCATTTTCGATCGCTTGAAGCACGAAAGAGCTGAATGTCTCCTCGATCAATATGTCCCTAGTAAGACACAGGGAAAAGGAAGAGTCTGCACTAACATCCTCGAAACGACTACATATAGTGTCCATCTGGCGACGAATCGACCTTAAAAACGCTGAAGCGTTATCAGATCAGAAACCATCAGAAGAGGCAAAAAGTGATGGAGAAATCCGTAGTATCATCCCCTCACGCATGAAGAGAAAGACCTTCGTTACCACAAACATAAGCGAGGGTATGCTCAAAGTAAAGAGAAGCGACATCGTTTTCACCAACCCTCAGAACGGAAATCTAGAGCGGGAGGAAGTCGAAACTTCGTGCCACCACATCACCGTCACCAAAAGACCCAAAGAAGGTATGACCGAAGAGGAAGTGGAGAACGCTCCGCAAGGACTAGAGGACAGTGGTCAATCCATGGTGGACGAGTTAAAAGAAGTGAATCTAGGCATTGTAGAAGAGTCGCGTCCGACTTTCATCAGCGCGTCTCTCTTGGAAGAGGAGGAGAACGAATACATGAGTTTGCTCACCGAATACAGGGATGTTTTCGCCTGGTCATACAAAGAGATGCCGGGACTAGATCCAAAAGTAGCAGTCCACCATCTCACGATCAAACAGGGGTGTCGACCCATTAAGCAGGCTCAACGACGCTTTCGACCAGAACTTATCCCCCAGATTGAGGTTAAGGTCAATAAACTGATTGAGGCCGGGTTCATTCGTGAATTTAAATATCCAACGTGGATAGCCAACATTGTTCCAATTAGAAAAAAGAATGGACAGCTTCGTGTTTGCATAGGCTTTCGCGACCTAAATACCACATATCCTAAAGACGATTTCCCATTGACCATCATAGAAATCATGGTCGATGCGACAATAGGACATGAGGCCCTATCCTTCATGGACGAATCTTCCGGATATAACCAGATACGGATGGCCCTCGAAGACTAAGAAATGACGGCATTTCGAACCCCAAAAGGGATATACTGTTACAAGGTAATGCCCTTTGGGTTGAAGAACGTCGGTGCCACTTATCAACGCGCCATGCAGAAAGTGTTTGACAATATGTTGCACAAACATGTGGAGTGTTATATGGATGACCTTGTGGTCAAAACCAAGCGACGACATGACCATTTAAAGGATCTAAGGACCGTGTTCGATCACCTGCGAAAGTAACAGTTAAGGATAAACCCTCTCAAATGCGCATTTGGCGTAACTTCAGGAAAATTTCTGGGTTTCGTTGTGAGACATCGAGGAATAGAGATAGACCAATCTAAGATTGATGCCGTCCAGAAGATGCCAAGACCAAGAAATCTACATGAGCTGAGAAGTCTGCAGGGACGTCCGGCCTACATCCAGAGATTTATTTCTAACCTGGTAGGGCGGTGTCAACCCTTTCAAAGTCTGATGAGAAAGGGAGAGAAATTCGAATGGGACGAGGCCTGTCAGAGTGCTTTTGATAACATAAAGAGATATCTGATCAGCCATCTTGTCTTGGGAGCCCCGGTAGCAGGCAAGCCGTTGATACTATACATCACAGCGCAAGAGAGGTCACTGGGGGCAATGTTGGCACAAGAAAGACAAAAGGGAAAAGAACGCGCTCTCTATTACTTGAGTAGAACCCTGAATGGAGCCGAGATCAATTATTCCTCTATAAAGAAGACATGTCTTGCACTCTTCTTCACCATAGATAAGTTGAGGCACTACATGCAGGCCTTCACAGTCCACTTAATTGCGAAGGCCGACCTCATCAAGTACGTCCTGTCTAGGCCGGTCCTCTTGGGACGTTTAGCCAAATGGGCAATCATGCTTCAACAGTACGACATTGTTTATGTACTACAAAGGGCGGTTAAAGGGCAGGCATTGGCCAATTTCCTGGCAGATCACCCAGTTCTATCGGATTGGGAGTTAAGTGAAGACCTGCCTAATGACGAAGTTCTCTTCACAGAGACCTCAGGACCATGGGTCATGTTCTTTGACGGTGCGGCACGAAAAAGTGGCGCAGGGGCAGGTAACGTCCTTATTTCGCCAGAAAAGCACATGTTGCCTTATAGCTTCGCACTTGCCAAGTCATGTTCAAACAACGTTGCCGAATACCAAGCTTTGATAATTGGCCTCCAAATGGCCTTAGAAATTGAAGTAGCTTGTATAGAAATCTTCGGTGACTCAAAATTGATAATCAATCAACTCTTATGCCAGTGCGAGGTGAAGCATGATGACTTGAAACCCTACTTCACCTACGCTCGCCAGTTGATGGAGAAGTTCGAAAGCGTGGCATTGGAACATGTCCCGAGGATGGAGAATAAGAAAGCAGATGCCTTGGAAAACCTAGACACCTTTAACGAACCTGGATAATGTGCCCCTTAATATATCGCTTTGGCGGAGATGGGTTGCACCTCCGATTGGGACTGCATATAGGAAAACGAATGTGCTATCAATTTACCTAACCGATGAGGAAGACTGGTGGCAGCCCATCATAGATTTCCTTGAGCACGGAAGGCTCCCGGATGACTTCCGCCATAAAATCGAGGTTCGCAGGAGGGCTGCGCATTTCATTTACTACAAAGGATTCTTATACCGTCGATCCCTTGAGGGACTTTTCCTTCGATGCCTCAGTAAAGAAGAGTCAGCGAAGGCTCTGGAGGAGGTACACTCGGGCATATGCGGCGTGCATCAAGCAGAACCAAAGCTACAATTCCAGCTGAAAAGAATGGGTTCTTATTGGCCGGGAATGATCCAGGACTCAATGGATTATGCGAAGAAATGTGAAGCTTGTCAATATCATTCGAATTTCATTCACCAACCACCCAAGCCTCTACATCCGACCATAGCCTCGTGGCCTTTTGAAGCATGGGAGCTCAATCTGGTCGGCCCTATAACACCTAAGTCGACAGCAGGGCACTCCTACATCCTTGCAGCCACTAACTACTTCTCAAGATGGGCTGAGGCTGTCGCGCTAAAGGAAGCTAAGAAAGAAAACGTGGTGGATTTTATCCGCACTCATATCATTTATCGGTACGGTATTCCCCATCGGATCGTAATAGATAACGGAAGACAATTCTCCAATAGTTTGATGGATAGGTTGTGTGAAAAATTCAAATTCAAGCAGTACAAGTCATCCATATATAACGCCGCCGCAAATGGGTTGGCTGAGGTATTTTACAAGACATTGTGCAACCTGCTGAAGAAAATTGTCTCCAAGTCGAAGAGAGATTGGCAGGAGAAGATCAGTGAAGCATTATGGGCTTATCGCACCACTCACCGTACCCCTACAGGAGTCACCTCGTACTCTCTCATTTATGGGGTAGAAGTTGTCCTTCCTTTGGAAAGAGAAATACGATCGCTGAGAATGGCAGTGCAAGAAGAGCTGACAACGGAAGACAACGCCAAATTGCGGATCCAAGGGTTGGAAGCCTTGGATGAAAAACTGTTAGAAGCTCAGCAAACGCTGGAATGTTACCAGGCACGAATGTCTAAGGCTTTCGATAAACCTGTAAAGCCTTGGTCCTTTCAAGTAGGTGATCTAGTGCTCGCCGTAAGAAGACCCATTATCACAACGAGATATACGGGGAATAAGTTCACACCTAAATGGGATGGACCGTACATCATCAAGGAGGTCTACACGAACGGCGCGTAAAAGATAATCAATAAGGATAGGCTAAGGATTGGCCCAATCAATGACAAGTTTCTCAAAAAGTTTTACGCATAAAAAAAAAAAAATTGTCTATGAACTACGTTACGACTTGATCCCTGTCATTATACAGGGTACGTAGGCAGCTTAAAGAGATTTAAATTCAGTCACGTGATAAAAAAAAAATAATAAAATGAATACATAGAGAAACATAAATTTAAAGGAGGCTGCAAGACGCTAGAGAACATCATTGAAAAATGAAGGAAAAAAAATAATACTTCCATTCAAGTTGTATCAGAATGACAATAGTCGAACCTAGTAGCTATGACTAAGAGTGCGCCTAATCCAATAGAACGAGCAACATCAAGTCAAGGTATCCAGTGGTAGTTCCCCAGCTCTCACTGCATCGCTTCCAACACATGGCGTAAGACATCCAAAGCTTTGACATCCTTGTCAGAAAGGATTGGGGTGGTCTCGATTTTGTTTATCGCCCCCTGCATCTCCAAGGCCTCAAGTTTATGCCGAGTCAAAAGGCCTTCACTCTTAGAAATCAGTCACAATATTTCAACCCGCTCGGCCCTGATGGCCTCCAATCTGGCTAGTAGCGTCTCTTCTTCTTGTAAGGCCTGGGAGTCACATTCCAGTAGTGCCTGTCGTTTAGCAAAAGCACCACTTTCATCGTACAGTATCTTCTCCAGATCAGACTTAGCCTCCCTCAGACGTTCCTATCTTCTCCAGATCAGACTTAGCCTCCCTCAGACGTTCCTTCTTACTTGTTTGAGTTAATTGAGAGGAATAGGATAACTGGAACTGATTGTACTTCTCCACGCTTCGAAAGTACTCATCAACACGTTTTCTGGGAGGAGGGAGTTTGGTTCCGCAAATGTTGGAAATGGTTTGGAATATCTCATGTGTCTCTTTCTCCAGACTAAGAACCTTCTCGAAAGGAGTACGCATGATCTTTTTGTGCATGGTCTCCCACATGACCGAGGCTACGTGGCGTCGAACGTCGAAAACTACGGTGGCAACACATAATTCAGAAATCTCGGGGACAACCGGGAGCGATGCCCTATCTACTTGCATTGAGAACCCACTGCCACTTGGACTTGTCAAAACCTTCGACGCCTCTCCGGGTTGGAGAACCTTTTCCTTAGCTACGAAATCTGAAGCCTCGATATCCTTGATGACCACCGCCTCCTTGACGCAAGGGATGTCATTGGGGATAGCACGCACTGGACAAGACCCAGGTACAGGATCAACCGACAACACTTCAGAGATACCAACACCCTCAACAACTAAGTCAACGGCAAAAGGGCCCACCAAAGATTCTTCACTTCGTGAGGCTTCAAATCCTTGAAGAGAAAGGTTAAGGGGTGACTGTAGAGGCAAAGACTAAATGTAAGCCGTACAGTTTTAAAAAAAAAAATATATATATATATATATATATATATATATATATATAAATTAAAAAAAAATACTATACCAGTAGATGGAGAGCGTCAGAAGCCATTAGATCATTCTGAACCCTCTCAAGAAAATTGGCATCCGAGGGCCTGCGTTTTTTAGAGGGTCGGTTCCAACAACGGTCTCCGGTACTACTATGACTGTCCTCCTCAACTGGTTTGGGAACGTCTTCTTGTACAATCGTGCCCCCTCCTCAGTCAGGCGAAGCTGCTTCCTCCCATGGTTGATCCCTCTACCTTTGGGTAACCTTGACGGCGTTGGGGGAGGAATAGCACTAGTCACTAACAAATGACGATTCACTTCGAAATAGTCCCCGTGCTTTGTTAACCACCAATTCTTGAACCATGGGGTAACATGAGTGTGTGGATCCAACGTACGGGCCGGCAAGAATACCTGAGACGAGGGCTTGCGAATCCTGCATAATTTTCAATAATGTAAAATGTTCTTCGGCATAGGAGCGGGAGGTATTCCCCCCATATCATTCGGAATGTCCTGATGGAAGCCAAACTGTCGGCCGAAATGAAAAGGACTATACGACTCTATAGTTTGGACGTTCCCACGCTGAGAAGATAACTGGACTTCAGAAAAGACAGGCCTCTATCGTCAATTAAGCGTTCATGCCTGCTCCTATTCAGAATGCTCGCATGCCACTGAATATTGGCACCACCATGGATAAATTCTGGTGCCCCATACTCATCGAAGTAAATCGAGCCACCTTCGCCAGAAAAGCAGACCATTTTGGGGCCTCGAACAACAACAGGAATGGGGTAATGTGCGTTGAAGTAATGGGCTAGCCAACCATGGACATAATGCATGGGAAAATGAAAGTCCATGCGCCTGATCGGGTTCGAAGACTCTGCTATTAGCCCCAGGCCGTGATAGATGTTGGCCAAGACTGGAACGGCGAGACTATAAATAGTCCTGTGAGCCATCAAACTAGCTATCCTGAAAACCCCGGGACAGAGGTAACCGCCTTTCTGGGGAAATACAAAAAGGCATAACCAGTAGGACAGAAAAGCAGCCAGATAAGTTTTGTCTTTCAACTCATTTTCGACCTCTAACAACGCAAATAACATGCTCTCCTTGCTCGACCAATCTCGGAATGCAATCTGCGAGCCGTTAGGATTTTGTGTGGAACGAGACCAAGAGGATTTCTTCTACTTCCGTGTGATGGGCTTGTCATATTTGCGAGCCCCTAGGAACCAAATAGAGATCCAGGAGCTGATAGATACTAAGAAGTCATGTTTCGAGGGAGTTGCGCAGCTTTCTCTCTGGGAACACACTATCGAAAAATACGCCTGAAAGAGGTGTTCACATATCTTTGGCAAGTACCTTTCCTTGTCACGGTGACCGGTTAGCTCTTTGAGGGAAGGAACCACTTCCTCGTAAAAGTTTCCTCTAACCGGTAAACCTCTGAGCAACCAGAGGTCCCACAAAGAAATCGACACTTCACCTGCCGCGGTATGGAGAGTGTTGGTTGAAGGGCACCAGGCTTCAAACTCGGACTATGTCGCCATTGCGATCATACGTGTATAAGGAGGTCGTCACTATGCCAAAGTAAACTGGCGTCATGGAGGAATCGCTCTTTTCGACCTACTGCAACCTCAAGCCATTCCCAGTAATAGTCAACGAAGCCAAATTCTCCAGGGACTTTCGACACGACGGTCCAGCAGACCTGACCCTCAACTATGTGATGTTCAAGAGTCAACACTCGATCGGGATTCAGGGTCTCCTCATGAATAGAAGACCGCAGGATCCATGTGCGTTCTCTTTGGGTCAAAAGCACTTCCATCGATAATTTGGGAAGGATCATGTTGTCGTCTAAACTGGGCCAATGATCAACGAAAGGACCGGCTAATGATTTCCTACAAAAAGGCTAAGCCCCTCCTTCATGGGCTGACTCCGGTCTTTAAGAATCATGAGATGCTTCTCATTGGATGAAATATACTCGGTGTAGTGAACCATTGTTCTGCAAAAGAAAAAATATATATAAATAAATATCACAAGGGGGAATAGGTTTCAACTTTTTTTTTTTTTTAAAAAAAGAAGTAAATAAAAAATACAAAGGAGAGATAAAATCCCTATCCTTCATGACGACTTGCTAACAAAAATGGCCCAGAGAATCCGTAGTAGCCCCCTTTCTGAGATTGAACGAGCGAATTTTAAGCCTTTGCAGGAGCCTTCGCATAATGACTGGGATGCACGAGCGGCGCATAAGACAGACCTTTCGAGAATCCGCCCTAGGGTAACCGAATGGGAGAGTTGTATGCTTTTGCAAGGCCCCTCCCATGACGATCAGAATGCAAGAATGATACTACGAAGAAAACCTTTCAAGGATCCTCCCTAGGGTGATCGAATGGGAGAGTTGTAAGCCTTTGCGGGGCCCCTCCCATGACGATCAGGATGCAGGAATGGTGCTACAAGGTGAACCTTTCGAGGATCCTCCCTAGGGTGATCGAATGGGAGAGTTGTAAGCCTTTGTGGGGCCCCTCCCATGACGATCAAGATACAGGAACGGTGCTACGAGGCAAACCTTTCGAGGATCCTCCCTAGGGTGATCGAATGGGAGAGTTGTAAGTCTTTGCAGGGCCCCTCCCATGACGATCAAGATGCACAAATACGAGGAAGAACATGCACACCAAGGAGACGGACACATGGACATGAAAAAAAACCCACCCTGATTACTGACAGTCGGCAAGATTTAAAAAAAAAAGAAGAAACTCTTGAGTTATGCTTCAACTCCTGCAAAGAACAAGAAAGGGCAAGTTAGTAAAAAAAATAATTAATAAAAAAAAAGAGAGCAAAAAAAAAAAACAAAAAAAGAAGAATATATATGAAAACAAAAAAAAAGGAAGGGAAGCCCTAATTCCCCATCTTTCCTTCTTTCTCCCTTCTTCCTACTATTCAAGGCTGATTTGCAATCCGAGTCTGATTGACAAAGGATGTAAAGAACGTAAGATCGAAAGAGAATCACAATTCAAATTGCAAAGGTCGTAAGAACGAAGGAGATCACACTACAAGATGAAGAAGAGCATGTGTCCTGCCAGTATTTATATAGCTAAGTTCGATGGGATTTTTTTCTACTAATCAGTTAAAATCTAATAAAATCACGGGTTACTCGAACTGAATACTGTTTATTTTGTTGTGGAACTCTGATTCTTGCTAAAATTAGTTAAAAGTCAACAAAAAAGACCATGCTCGATTGGAGGCTACCAGAATTAAGGGTCACGGTGGAGTTTTGAATCCCCAAATTCAACGGCGAGGAGTTTTGAGCTTAAGACTTGAGAGAATCTGGCATAAGCCAACAATATGGAGAAGGTAATCTCGCTAAGGCTGGTATCGCTAGCCACAAAGCAGACGGCTGCCTGAGATTAAAAAAAATTATTAATAAAATAATAATAATAATAATAAGGGAGAATCTCGCTCGAAATGCTCTCCCAAAATCTCGCTCTCTCCCACTTTCTCGCTCACAATCTCGCTCTCTCCCACGATCTCGCTCTCTTCAGTGTCGCTCTCTCCCACAATCTTGCTCTCTCCAGTGTCACTCTCTCCTAAAATCTCGCTCTCTCCACTTTCGCTCTCTCCCACTTTCTTGCTCAAAATCTCGCTCTCTCCCATAAACTTCACTGCTAATTGCAAGCATTGCAAACAGAAGATTATGAAAGGAGAGGAACTCGTGAACTTAGTCACCACCTCGGTGCCTTCAAAGACAACAGTGTTTGGCTAATTCTCGAAGATATCGTTGATGAAGCTGTTCATGATACCCATGGCCTTGCTGGAAATACCGATGTCTGGATGAACTTGCTTCAGCACCTTGAAGATGTAGATCTTCTACGTTTCTACACTCTTCTTCGTCCTCTTCTTCTTGTCTCCGGCAGCAGAGTATCATTCCTTCTTCAGCTGTTAAACGAATCGAATTCGATTCTCAAATTAAGTTCCTGGTGAAGTTGGTAGGGTATCACCATGAAGTTGGTAAGGTATCGCTGGTAATGGCCTCGTATCACTAGTAATGGCTTGGTATCGCTGGTAATGGCCTGATCTCGCTAGTAAGGTTGTCTTCCAATACGTTGGCTCTCCAAAATCTCTTCCATTTAAGTTCAAATTCATATTCCATTCAAATTGTAATTAAAATCAACTATTATTCCAAATCTCAGTCTAAAGCCTCTAATCCAAATTTTTATTCTAAATTCAAGCCAGCCAAATCGGGTGAGATAAATGTCAAATCCGTCCTAAATTAAAATTTGGCCATATCCCAAATTTTATCAATATTCGAATGGTTAACCTTGATATTGAGTTATGAATAAAATGCCGAGTCAAAATTTGGCTATATTCCAAATTTTATCTCAAATTTAAATCAACCTTAGTTTCTATACGTAGTTCTAAGTAAAATTAAGTATATCCCAAATTTTTATCTCAAACCAAAATTGATCAAGATTCAATTTCACCCCAAATTCAATTCCGAATTCGAATTAAGTTAAATTAAATTTGCAATTAAAGTGGAACATAAATCCTACTTTAGTTCAAATTAAAGTTTACTTAGCGAAAGTGTGTCAAACGAACAAGATTTCAAATCAAAATTTTGAGTTAAATTCTCATATTTTGATCATGATGATGCATCAAATTAAAAGAGTAAAAAAAATCATACTTTGATCTCAAATTAATTTTTTTTTTCGAGATTCATCCACCCATATACGTGCATAAATCTCGAAAATGGGGCATCTGTTGAATGAGAAATTTTGGACCAATCACAAGTCACCACGTCGTTTGCTAAATTAATGACAAATTTCTAAATCATTGACTTTGGGTCCAATTAGAAGTTGACACATGTCCCGAATTGAATTGAAGACAAGTTTTGATGACGTCACATGGATGAATCAGATAAGATTAAATTGATCCAATTTGATATTACTATTTGGGCTTAAATTCCAAACTACAAAAAAAGTTGAATTGGACCCAAATTCTAGATCAGGCCCAAAACCAAATAATTGGGCCCAAGGGTCAGGCCCATGGACCAACCAAGCCAAGAAGCCCACCTGAGAACTCTATAAATAAAGAAGTTCTCTTCATTTGTAAGGGCAGCATTTTCTACACTCAGAAGACCCAGAGAGAATTCGCTAACAAGCAGATGACTCCTGAAGCTTCCAAGACTACTGAAGCTACACTCTTATAAAGCAAACTTCTACTTCCAAGACTTCTACTTCAAGCTTCCAAGACTCCTAAAGCTGCACTTCTATAAGGCAGAAGACCTTTGAAGATACAAATACTCTTCCAAGACTTCTACTTCAAGCTTCCAAGACTCCTAAAGCTGCACTCCTATAAGGCAGAAGACCTTTGAAGAAACAAATACTCTTCCAAGACTTCTACTTCAAGCTTTCAAGACTCTTGACGTTGCACTCCTATTAGGCAGATGACCTTTGAAGACACAAATACTCTTCCAAGACTTCTACTCCAAGCTTCCAAAACTTCTACTTCAAGGACGTTCGGTACTTTTCTTCTCCAAGTCAAGCATATTCACCCAACTGAGAGAGAATCGGAGAATCAAATATTAGAGATCGAACCACATCACATCAAATCAACTCCAACATCAACACCAACTCAAGTTCAACTCCACGAAACACGTTTCTCCAGAAACCTCGTGCGAACAGTCATAGTTGAACATATGGAATTTTTAATGAATATATTGAGTTGATAGATCTTGAATGTATAATGTTTATTTAGTTGATGTAATTGTATTGCTGGAATACAAGGCAGAAAATGAGAATATCAATTGGGACATTTAATTTTAAAAAAAAGACATATTTGACACATAAAAAACATCTAAGAGTTATCACATATGATATATAATCAATGTCAAGAATCAATAAACTTGACATACGACCAATGTAAAGTGTATTATCTTTCTTGACATGAAAATTGTATCAAGAAACATTTGTCTTGATTTTTTTCAGAGTCAAGTTATCACACTATACTTGACAGTCGAATACTTGACGCTTTTATAAGCGTTAAGTATATTCTTTACTTGACATTGGAAAAACGTCACGTAATCCAAAAGTGCTTGCATATGGTCCTCCTCCATGATTGTCTCTTCTACTCCTCTCCTGAGTCTTTTAATGCTTCCTGCAAGCTATAATAATTAAAAGTACCAATTAATCCAATAGTAGAACATTTTTTTCTTCTCTCAAGGCATTTTAATGCCAATGGAACATTGAACGTTGCTTATTACGAAGCTGCAGTCGCATGGCCCACTACGACTTTATTTTCTTGCTCCTTCCCTTTATTTATTTTTTCTGGTGAATTTTCTGACATCTCTTCTCTCTTTTCTGGATCTTTAATGCTTTCTAGTATTAGAGTGCTTCTTGCTTCATCTAAAAGTACTATAGATTCCTTTTCTAATCCACTTTTGAATGTTATTGCTTCACCTTGTTCTTTTTCTTCTTCATTCAAAGTTTATATATTGTCGAACAAGATTTCTTGTAGAGTAATTTTCAATTCATTTGCATAATCTTCCATCTAGGTCTCCAAATTTTGTTTAGATGTTGTTTAACTTTCAACCTTGATACCCATGTTTGCCTTATATTCCTTAACAAGCTCTTCAATGCTTTTTGACTCTTTCTCTTCATGTTGGACATGTTTATGTTGCAATTGAAGCATTGATTTAAAGCTATCAGCATCTAGTTGGGGTTCCTATCAAGTCTTAGGCTACTCCTCCAATCCTTGCTTATACTCATTCGGAAAAGGATTCAACAAGATCTGGCTACCTTCTTGCCCTATATAAAACAACGAGTCGGGATTATAAGGACAATTGTCAAACACATGTTTTCCTTTACAATAAATAGAAGACATAGACAAATATGAACACCTTCCACCAAATGATCTTCGCAATAAAAAAAAAAGTATCAGAAAGTTTGTATTTAGGAGTAATGGAGGTATTTTTTTCTCCCATATAGATTTTCAAATGTGTTGGTCAATTTTGCAAATTGTGCAGTCAATGTTGTAATGACATGTGGGAAATTTTCGTGGGTCATTTTGAATAATATATCTAATTAAAAAATGATAATTTTTTTTTTTTGCATATGCACTAACCTCAACCTACAAAATAAAATAAAATCAATATTAGATTTTAAGAGAAAGAGATGATGTAGTCGCAATCTAATCACAATTTCTTAAAAAAATTGAATTTGAAATAGTATCCAACAACGACACCAAAGACTTGATCGCCCAAATGTGTATGAGTGATGAAAATGGAAATAAATATGGTCTAAGTGCAAGTATACATTATCGGTGAAATAATAAATCTTGAAGTATTCCAAGAGTCGAATCTAACGAGACTATTTATGCAATTCAATTTTTCTAATAAAGAATTTTTCAATGCAAACCAATGGGTAACCGGTAAATAAGTGATTTTAAGGTTAAATGTTGATAAAAGCAGTAAACAAGAGTGTTAAATAGGGATCCAGTTATGTGCCAACCTTTCGAGTTCTATGCCAAAAGTGATGTGGCCGCATCACAACAAGACAGTGAAATATGCATGGGCAGAAATCTACATTCATTCGATCTTATGTCAAGTTCCTTTAGAAGTTCTAAGCAACTACTACTTAATGTTCCCATGGGTAGCTGAATCTTAGATTAAGATTGGTTTCTTTACCCTACGTTGTCCCTTATTCCTAAGATGACGTGACCTTCCTATGTCAAGGTTCTTGGTCCCATATTCTTTTCTGTCAACAGTTTATATTCTAACCTTTTCAGCATTAAGACTCCATTAGATTGCTAAATTAAATTATCAGTTTAACTTAACAATATTTTTCAAATAAACTTAACAAAGAAAATACATAAGTCAAAGAGGTATGAAACATAAACATTGCTCAAACCATAAAACTTTAGGGTATTCACATAACTGAATCCCTTAGAGAATTTAGCTCATGACTAATGATTAAAAAACTGAATTTCATTAAGTCAGAAATCATAGCTACAAGATGATGTTTAATGGGTAAATAAGGAGAGGAGAAAATTACAAGAAATAAATGAATAATAAATGCTGGAAAATTACAACTCAAATAACTTGGAATAAATTCTCAAGCTTCAAGTCTTTCTTTAGGATGATTCCCCCTTTTTCAGGGTGAAATCATACCTCAACACACACACTTCCGTGGAAAGAGATATCCTAGAGCTGCTACACCTCAAAGTAACTTTCATTCTTGAGGCTACTGACTTGAAACACTGAGAAGAAACCCAAGGGGCTGAAATATGGCAAAAATTGTGATAAATGGTGATGATTTCAGTGATGGAAAGTTGTTTTATGAACGAGGAGGCTTCTTATCCTGTATATAGGCCCAAATTGATTGAGGAATGGCTTAAAATCATGGTATGGACGTTTACCCATCATTTTAAGGGTTGAATAACATCCAGAGAAAATAGCAACCATAATTGACTAGCTGTGAATCTAAAAAATTAGGGCTTTCTAATGTGGGTGCATAAGTTTAATGGTGTGGGCGCATCAATTAGAAAGTCTACACCAAATTTTTTTTTTTTTTTAAAAAAAAAAAAAAAAAACCTACCAAAATTCACCAGATCAACACCAAATCAGAAAATAACATCTTTTAAACTCATTAAGACCCTCCAAAGCTCATTTTAACTAATTTAGGATATCTCAGGATCAAAATATCACAAAAAGTGTCTCTTTACTATAAAAAAGTACTAAAATAGATGGTAAAAAAGTATGCCTTAGTTTATTGATTGTGTACTTTATTTTATATCGTAAGTACTATACACCCCACTCGCTTTGTTGGATTTAATATTCTAAATCTCATGGATCTCGTAGTTTTTTATTTGTAAATACATATTATTTAATTAATATTATAAGAAGTATTTTATTCGACATTTAGATTGCATTAACTCAATCTAATAAACTAAAATCCAAGGTTATTTAATATAGCTTGAACAGTATGTGGTAGACATACAAGTGGTTCGTGTTCAAGTAATAATCTAAAAGGTATGTAGTATATGGATAAGGTTGGGTGCCTTATCCTTGTGACACTACGGATATGACCTACTTTGTAAATGTTACACAAGTTATAAGAGTTAAAAACGATATAATCTATATCATTCATGTGGAGACATATGAGTGAGGGTATCATGTATAAATAGTTTATATCAGACTGGATCGTAAAATAATTGGTTTTTCTTTATAACATCGTTACTTGAAGAAAATAACATTTCACCAGGATGACCATAAGTGGCTTGATCTTAATCCTGAGTGAGTTGTAAACTCATGCCTATGAAGGTGAAAAATCAAACAAAATGTGTGTTATTTACCCTTGATTTAGAATAGTTTCTTAGTGTAATTTTGTTAGATTTGATGTGTTTGCTAGTGATTTCAAGGTTTATGTTTGAGATGAAGAATTAATGTTAAAACGAGCCAAAAAGAGACTAAAAATGGCTAAAGAAGTCACACTAGAGCTATATGTTGAAAAGATAGAAGAAAAGAAGGGAGAAAACATAAAGATGTGTAGATTTTTGTTATCAGTCATCTTTTGCGTGTCACTAAAAGCAGGACAGTTGCACTCTTCTGGCACTTTAGACCCCAGAGTTGTTTTTTTAGAGTGCAACCCTACGTTACGATAGATAGGCCAGAGCCCCGCGGTGCCCCAACAGTTTTCAATTTTTTTTGCAACTTTTAGAAAATTTCTCCTATTTAACTTAGGGTTTTTGGCCAACCACTACATTGAATTTTGGAGTGTTTGAGGCCTAAAAAGAGGGTTTAGAGCAGAGTATGGAGTTTTCTTGATGTCGGAGAGATTAAAGATTGTTCGAAGGCCAAATTCATCTTGGAGACATGCTTGAAAGTCGAATAACTTCTTCTTTCCCTCTTGTTTATTGGATTATTTTCTATTTTTTGCATTCTTTATTTGGTTATGTCTATAAAGGCTATGTTAGGTTAAATTTCTCATAGTTCTAAGGATAGATGAATGCTCAGCTTTAAATTGTTGGATACTTTACTTCTTGAATGCTAATTTATATTTACGCTTTCTAGCATGACCGTTCTTAATGCTTTTGAATATTTGATTAGCATTTGAATGATTTTATGATCTAAATCTTTCTTGAGAGAGTTTGTTTTAAATTAGATCATGCATGCTAGACTATCATTTGAACACACAAAAAGTAGTCAGATAACAGTAGAGATTGTTGATAAACTAACGTAATGTCATGCTTCTTAATTTGGTTTCACGATGTTAGTTATCATTTAATTGGCACAAGAAAAGATTCTTTGCAAAAGATTCAATCCGGATAAAAGATTTCTAGATCTAGAAATTGTGTTAATTGCTTCAAGTGTCAAAGCATGTGTGTTTAATAATACCTTCGATGAAATCTATTCCCTAAAACGTCTCTTAGTTGATAACTTCCATATTTGATCACTTTCATTGCTTTCTTAGTTAGTTTCTTTATCTTACATCACAAGTCGGTCCCTAAATAAAATTGAAATGATCTCTGAATAGCTAGAAGGATATCAATCTGATTCTTAGAGGACGATACTTGGCCTTTTACGTCATTTTAATTTACTATAACTTGACCACATTCACTTGCGCACTTCATCAGAGAGCAATCCTTTGATCTGTACCGGTGAGAGTGACAAGTTTTTTCGATTCAATAAGCCTACCATTTTGGGGGTTTGTCCAAATAAGGAGCTGGGAACATAGGTATACAAAATGGAATTCACTTCTTCCTATTTTTAGGGAAAGTAGATGAATTCATCTCCCTTAATAACTTATTTCGGGTCTTGAACAATGAGGCCTCACTCTTTCATTGGCCTAAGAGGGCTTAGTTTATTGTTGGACTATGAACTATTTGTTCATTAGAGGGATCAGTGGTACTTAAGGAGTTAGATATAACTACTGGAGTAAAATAGCAATTTGGTCCAGCTGTAGTTATTAGCAATTCGTGAAAAGTTAACTTACTGTCGATTGGTTATATTCGTGGACTCTGAAATATATCTACAGTGCAAAAAGTGCAGCTGTCGGTCTTCAGTAGAGTGATCAACAGTGAAGGAATGTTGATTAATTTAATTAAAGATTTTAGTTAATTAATCTTGTATCATTGGAGCTTCTAATCTATAAGTACAGAAGGTCCCCTTGTTAGCCCACTAAGGATAAAAAAATAAGGAATAATTTTTTTTTGGAATAATTTGAAATTTTCAAATTGTTTAAGAGAAGTTAAGCTACTAATTATATTAATATGATCAATATAAAGTATAATGTATTATATGGTTAATTATAAATAGGCTTTATAATTAAAACTATAATATGCGAGAAATAAATATTTGAATGAGATTCAAATATTACTTATATGAATAAGATTTACATAAATACTATAGGGTAAAATTTAATTTGAATATGATTCATATTAAAACTATAGGTTATGAAATAGAATTCCATTTTAATATGATTATAATGCATATTATATGGTTTATTAATTAGTTAATTAACTACATTATACAAATATTATAGTATTGATATTATTTAAATTGATAACATAATATTCCAATATCTTCCCATTACAGGGGAGTTATTTTGTTGTACATGAGAGCGAGTTATGGTAATTCCCTTTCCTTCACTCTTCCTATTATCTATTGTATGAAATATAGAAAAAAAATATAGAGAGGAAATACATAAACAGCAAGAATTCTCTGAATTCTCTTAAAAAGATATCCTTTGCCTTTACACATTCTCTCTCACAAAAACCAAGAAGGAGCCTACGCATGTGTTCCTTATTTCCTTGGAATAACAAGATATTCGAGTGGTCCAATGGTGTTTGGTTGCTATTTCCATTGTTCGTGTGCAGAAGTGTTGAGTTCGTGCTCTTGGGGAGATTTTCGTGAAGAAGATTATTTCTATAAGGGTAGGCACTTCTTTTTCGTCTCCTCTCAGTAGAACAACATGTTTATAAGATTTATATATTTATCCTGTAATTCGCATTATGTATGTTCTTTTCGGTCTTTTGTACTTTTTAAATTGGAAATTTAAAATGCATGGTGTTCACACTCTTCTACAAAGGATTTCCATTCCTTCAACCATCATGCCTAGTTTGGCTGCACCCTCATAGAAATGAAGTTCTTTGTGGCTTCAGTGTCCAACATGGCAAAAACTTCGATGTCGTTTATCCTAATGACCATATGCATTAAGTTATAATGACAGGGCTTCGAGATAAACATTAAAGAATACAAAAACCAAGGGGTGTTAATCTGACAGTTGTCTTCCTTGGCCTCCCTCTCCTCAAGCATAGCATTCTTCTCTTGCCTTGGGTCGTTTCGTGCTCTATCCGGTCCTTTGCATAGGAAGCAGTTGTAGATAGAAGCAGGTGTGGTAGGTTTTTCCTTCCCCTTGTTGTTGCGGTCCCCTTCACCTTTGGACCCACCCTTCTAGTTGTTGGATTTCTTCCATTCCCTTCTTTTTCTTCTTAAGAGGAGTGGAAGAGGTCGTAGCCTGTAAATCCAATAGGGCATCTACAGTGGCTATGACAAAAGGAAAATCCTTCATAGCCTATCTCCAGAGCTTCGTCTGAGCCCATGGTTGGAGCCTTGAGATAAAGTTTAATAATTTAACCTTTTTGGACAAGTGTTGGATGTCAAGGGTTAGGGAGTTGAACTCCTTAGCGTAGGCTTGAAGAGAACCTGTTGCTTGAGCTTCTTGAGGGCCTCTCTAGCAACCCAACTCCTGTTGCTAGGGAGGAATTGGTTTCTAAGTTCCTCCTTTAGGGATGTTTTCCTGCATTCTTATCATCGAGTATCGGGATATGCCACCATAGTTTGGATTCCGAGGCGAGGTACATGCTAGCGATGCCAACTTGTGCTTCTTCACTTATCTTGGTGACCTTAAAGTATTCTTCGATGTCTCAAAGGAAGTTCTTCAGTTCCTTGGCATCTCTCTCGAACCACTAAATATTGATTGTTTAGGTATCTTCACTTTAAATTGGTGTCGGCCTTAGGTGAAGAATCGGCCAAAGCTTTCTTCACCAATGTTACTTCATTATTTGTCAGTTCGAGTTCCTTTTTCAGAGTCCTTATGTTGGAGGAAAGTTTGGAGAGTATGTCTTTTAGTTCTATAATGTTCTCGTCCAAATGCTTGCTCGTTTGGCCAATAAGTCCCCTAACGTTCTTCAACCGTCAGAAGGCTAACTTCATGAGTCATTGCCATTGGATGACCCTTGGGAAGAACATCTACATGCTTTTTCAATCGGTTAACTCGATCTCTCATTGGTTTTGGCACTATTGAAGTGGTTCTTTCTTTTTTATGACAATAAAATAGAAGGAGGTGAGCAACCTCCAACGAGGATGTCGGAGATCAGTCGAGGGAGGTTTTTCAACCCCTTAGAACTCAACATGAGCGCCAATGGAAGTTAAGGTGTGATTATGAGGGCCATAGGGATAGACTTCACAGTTGGCGATCATTGGCACATGCAGACCTAAGTCAAAGGACTTGGCGAAGACCAAGTTAATGTGCAAAAAACCCACCTGAGTGCAGACAGGTTGAGGGTTAGGCAGCACATCTTGGTCGAGAGGAACAATAGGACAGAAAGCACACACCCATATGGGTGTTGTAGGGCGCGGGGGCTAGCTAGCGATACTACGGACCCCAAGTTAACTTTTAAACACCTCGCACATAGACGATAGGCACGCACGACTGGACAGGTTTTATGCAGGCCATGTAGGGCCTTGCACACACATGTATCATGGAGGGCGGGCGTAAGCGCACGTGTCGATTGCACCCAAAGAAGCGTGGGTGCATGCATGGCCAACGCTCGCAGTAGGAGAAGGCAAGATAGGCAAACACACACACCGTTAGCACCCATGCCCAAGCGGACTTGACAGTTTGGTCAGCTTCAAGACTTGAGTCCACTAAGATGCAAATTATAGGGGACACATGGCATGATCTAAGTCGGTCAATAGAGGGACATGTGGCGGTGGATCCATGAACAAGGTGGCAAGTTTGAAGGTCAAATGGGCATAAAGAATTATTAGAATATTAAGGACCATGACCAAGCAGCTCCCCTAAATAATAGGGGGGAGTTACTAGTCATGGAGGAAGGGAGTGGCTAAGAGCTAAAGTAGTGGCCAGCTAACTCCCCACCAAGACCACTCCTCCTCTTCTTTAGCCTACAATTCCTCACATCCCTCTACTATAAATAGTAGGAGTTTTGAGAATGTCAAAACACTACTTCACTTCAAGGTAAAAGTGATATTTTCTCCATTGTAACTCTCTCTAGAGTTTATGGTCTTGTAATTAGAGTGCCTCCTGAGTGTTTGTATTGTGGTTTTTATAAGCTTTGATAATAAAGTGTTATTTCCATAATTAAGTTATTATTTTCTTCTCCCTTTCAACATGAGTCAAGCAAAAAAACCAACTCTAGGGTTCATGATCTTTTATAGGTGCCTTTTGAAAATTTTGGGTCCAACTTATAAGCTGGTCAAGGAAACCTCCTTTCTGCTGCACGAAAAAAAATTCTATCATTTATGCATACTGTGCTTCCACCCCGTGACAAGTGGTATCAGAGTCAAGTTTTTGTCATACTTCGATCGACCTTCCAACTCCAAATCATAGCTTACTTGCTTGAGTAAGCCGAAGAAAGAACAATAAGGGGCAAGATTAACGCACTAAAAGAAAGGATGGACGTCCCCCAAGGGCTCTTTACTGCTGAACTATAGCCACCTTAGGGTCGCCCAATCAATGAAAATGCTTACATGCACTATCTCGCCCGAGACCTTGATACGAGGATCTTGAATATGGAGGCTTCTATCGAGAGAATGGGTAATGGAACCCATAGGGGAAGCAACTCAACTGAAGGGGCCTCACATAATGTGCAAGACACCATTCGGCTAGCCACCAAGCCGTTAAGGAACGAACTCCATCCACTCTAGAGAGATAGGCCAGCTGGGGGTCTTGCTAGAAGAACATTCCTTGGCGATGGTGGACTAGAGCCTAGAACAATTTATCAATGCATTGGAAAAATTGGTGTATCAGGAAATACAAGTGCAAGCCACCTAGGTTGAGGTGATCCAGATCGATAGTGATAGTGATGATGATGATCCAAGCATATGCTCAAGCGATAGTAATGTCATGGAGTGCTCACTATATCACATCGATCACCTTTCTAAAGATTTCCCAGATACAAAAAATTGGGCATAAATGGACACAAAAGGACCACTTTTCTAATTCAACCTATGCAACAGGCTTCTAGAACAAGGCATCTGCCATTGCACCAACAACTTCGCACTAATAAGGCCATGTCGAGCACGAAGTCGGAGGCCAGATGCATCCAAGAAATTCTTATCTCTTTTCTTACCCAATTTTCTTTCCTTTTTGTGACAATAAAATAGGAGGAGGTGAGAAACCTCCAACAAGGACGTCGGAGATCAGTCGAGGGACGTTTGTTAGACCTCTAGAAATCAACATGAGCACCAATGGAAGTTAGAGTATGACTATGAGAGCCATAGGGATAGACTGACAGTTGACGGTCATTGGCACATGCGGACCTGAGTCAAAGGACTTAGCAAAGACCAAGTCAATGTGCAAGATACCCATTTGAGTGCAGGTAAGTTGAGGGTTAGGCAGCATACACCTGGGCCGAGAGGAACAGTCGAACAGAAAGTGTAACAACCCAAATTGTTTTTAGTATTTTAACTTAATTACCTTAAATTATTTGGGTGTTATTTTGAGTATTGAGGCAAAAACTGAATTTTGGGTTAAGATAATTCAATTTAAAATTGTATGGGTGTTATTTTTGTTAATTAAATGCCAAAACATAATTTGAGAATGTTGAAATTTATTTGAGGGAAGTTTGATAAATGAATGTGAAGGTTGAGATTTAATTAATTTGCTACATTAAATCCAATTTAATTATTTTGGAATTAATTGGAGTTATATGAATTTAATTTGGAGTTATTGTCAAAATTAAATTCAATTTGGAGTAGAAGTAGTTAATTTTGAATTGGAATTAAGAGATAGATGGTTATAGATGGATTTAGAGTTATTGTCAAAATTAAATTCAAAATTATGCAGGATAATTATCGGATCGTTAAAGATGGGAAGAATGTAACATTCCGTGTATTCATAACTTTGAATTAAATTCACATGAATTTATGTATTAGAGTATTAAATTCACATGAATTTATATCTTCCCTACCTCTCTCTCCTTCACGTGCGGCACACTCCCTCCCCCCCACCGCCCTGAATTCTTTCTCTCTTTTGTCTTCACGAAACACCCCCACCATCTAAGATTTTTCCTCCCCGCCATTCATCCTTCGCCCAGCAGTCGCGTTACCGCTCGCCTCCAGCCAGCGCCTCACCGTAGACAGTGCCGCCATTGGTCTCCAGCCAACCGTCGCGTCATTTTCCAGATCTGAGTGCACCGCTCGTCTGCCGCCATTGATCTACCGCATATATTTTCTTTCCTTCGTCACTGTTCTTGTTGGATCTTGAATATGGAATTGAAGTTGGTGTGGAATTTACTTGTTGTTTAGCGAGTCGATTCTGTTGGCATTTTCGGCACAGTTTGGGAATGTTAAGTTGAGTGCTGCTAGTGTTTGATTGCTTGAGCTAGTCTTGAAATTTCGACTCGAGGTAAGTAAGCTTACAACTGGAACCGCCTTTGTGCTAGGCGATAAGATTAAGGATAAATTTGTTGGTTCTGAGATTGAATGAAGTGCTTAGAAAAAATATATGAACATGTGATAATATGTTTGAAGCATGTTATATGTATGAGCATGTTTTAGAATTTTTACGAGGTGTATTAGCAGAACAATTAAGCTTGGGCCTAAATTATGAGATAAGTGACACAACCACTGAAATTCCATAGTACTAAACGAAAATTAGATATATGTTGATGTACATGTTTTCATGAGATTTTTTTTTTTTTTTTTTTTTTAGATCTATGAATGTCTGTCGTGCAATTTACCATGAAATTATGAATGATCCATTATGTGAATATTTTAAGGAGTCTAGTGCATGAAGGAGATGTACTAGGGTCGGTTCATTTTTACGAGATTACACAAGCTTGTCTAGACTGATCCACATGATATTATTTACATGATTTTATAGGACTCATGAACAGGTAAATGTTACATGTAATATGAGCTTGAATGCGATCTATTTTCCTTTTTAACATTTGATTTATTTGAGTGCATGAAAGTGATGTATGTCTAGGGGCACTAGTGCGTGAAAGAGATGTACTAGGGCATGTATGTATGAAAGTGACGCATACCTAGAGGGAGCTGATGTGTACAAAAAAGGTGCACGCTCAATGAGTTATGTGTATACGAAAGAAGTGTATACATAACCATGTATACGAAAGAGGTACACATCCCTGCATTCATAGAGAAGACCTAGGGTGTATGAACGTGATGCATTCCTAGAGGGTGCAATGTATATGAAAGAGATATACATTAGACCTGATGTGTGTGAAAGTAACGCACGTCTAAGGGAAAGGTAAAAGAGTGAGCCAGTTAATAGAAATCTTCAGATCCTACTAGTATAGAGTTTCAGTTCTTATAGCATTTATTGGATATAAGTGTGCTTAGCCTAACCTCGGTGGTGGAGTTACTTACTGAGTATTTTATACTCATCTTTTTCATGTTTATTTTTTAGGTAAGCGAATGACAAGTGGAATCTATGATCGAGACACTGGGACTAGTCTTATGCTTCCGCGCATGTTTTCGAGATTTCTTTTCATGCTTTCGATTTTAGTCTTGATGTTTAGAACCCTTCGTTTTGATATTCATTTTTTAGACTTGCAATTTTCTAGATTCATTTTCATGGTTATGGGTACCCTGTTACTTGGATTTTTATATTTAGTTTTAATGAAATCTTTTAATCGACTTTAAACATTTGGCATTTATTTCGCTATGAAAAGGTGTCATTTTAAATTCTATGCATGTGTGTGCATAGTAACGGCCTAGCTTGAGTCCTAGGGAGTTGGGTCATTACAGAAAATGCACGCCTACAAGGGTGTTGTGGGGTGCGGAGGCCAGCTAGCGGCATTAGAGACCCCACGCTAACCTCTAAACACCTTGCACGTAGATGTCAGGCACATATAACTAGACAAGTGCATGCGAGCCATGTAGGGTTACGCGTACATGCGCATGCCTTGGAGGCAAGCGCAAGCGTGTGCACGACCAACAGTCACAACAAGCGAAGGTAGGGTAGGTGCGTACACCAGCAACACTCATGCCTAAGCAGACTTGTCAGTTCAAAAAGCTTTAAGACTTGAGTCCACTAAGAGGTGATCTATAAGGGACACGTGGCATAATCTGAGTCGGTCAACAGAAGGACACATGGCGGTGGATCCATGAATAAGGTGGCAAATTTGAAGGCCAAATGGGCCTAGAGAATTATTAAGACATTAAATACCATGACCAAGTAACTCCCCTAAATAATAAAAGGGAGTTGCTAGTCATGGGGAAGGGAGTGGCCAAAAGCTAAAGTAGTGGGTGGCTAACTCCCCACTAAGGCCACTCCTCCTCTTCCTTAACCTACAATTTCTCACGTCTCTCTTGTTGGGGTGTATGCTCTAAAGCCTCATAGTTTTATGTTAGTTAAAACAAAGGTTGATTGATTTTATATTACTTGTGCAATAATCCATTAACCTAAGAACCAATGTTATCTGGTGTAACTTAAATATGTATGTGGAGACATATAGGCGGATCATGTTTTAGTGATAACCTGAATGGTCTGTAGTATGTGGATAAGGTTGGATGTCTTATCTTAGTAACACTACTGATACGACTCACTTTATAGTTGTTACAATTGTTGTAAAGTACTCACTTTATAATTTTTTTTTTATTATTTTTTTTTTTTTACATTTTGGGTGTGTTTGGAATACATTTTTAAGCACTTAATATTAAAAATAAGCCATTTTGAAAAAATCGGAGTGTTCAGCGACCACTCAAATAGCTTTGTAAACACTTTTAAAGAGTATTTTGAATAATTTTTTTTATCAAAAGAGTTTTAAAAAAAATTACTTTTGTGAAAACAAATTCCTCTAGCCAATCTGAATGGACTCTTTTATTCATATGTTTTTAAAATGTATTTTGAACATTGTAGTACAAAATGTTAGATTTGAATCTTATAAATTTAAGAAATAATTGTATTATTTTTATCCTTTTTTACCACAATTTGAGTACAAATATTATAACCAATGAATCTTCTGAAATATTACTAAAAATATGTATATCGTAATTTAATTGACATACACTACCTCTCTTTTCAAGTTGGAAGGTTAAATCTTCGTACCCCATCCACCCATACTAAAAAAGGAAAAAAAAAGAAAAAGAAAAGATGCTTATATCGTTATCCTATCAAAAAAAGACTTTCATAAGACAATGACATGAGTATCTTAAAAAAAAAAAAAAAAAAAAAAAAAAAAAAAAAAAAAAAAAAAAAAAAAAACATAAGAATTTTTGTGGACACGATGATTTTACTCATGAATGTTATGTGAGTCCAATTTTTTGAAATCCTAAAATGCCTTCATCGTCCTTTTTAATTGTAGTGTAATTAATTTGACATCTTTATTAATGGGACTATAATTAATTTCTCAACTATAATCGAACAAACTTTCAACTGTCAATTAATGTCGTCATTTCAAGCAGATAATTTGCCATAAATCTTACGATTTAATAGTTGTTTTGAATTTTTGAATCAGATTTAATAGTTGTTTTGAATTTTTGAATATTGTACATCAATTAATTTTTAAATCTTATTTTGAAATTTAAAATATCATATTATATTAATTACCCTAACTGAGAATTGTTATTTTTATTATACTTTCTATTAATCTTAATCAAGATTCATGGGTTTAAAATTATTTTGAACGTTATGTTTATTATTCTCTTGTTTCAAACATAAAGTATTAGAATATAACACGTAGTCCTAGCTTTCTTCCTTCTCTGTACTAAACGCTTTCTTGTTATGGTTGTTCAATGATTAAGAGTTTTGTTCCACGGTAAGTGGGATGAAAATAACTACTATCAAGACTTCCGATTTATTGAAATTTATGTTGCTTCGAACACATCTTTTTCAATTTTCATCTTTTTTTACTTATTGTATTTTTATTATCAATCGACAACAAGTCTACTTTAGAGATTGACTTAATCGACCAAATCTACTGGCGCATAGATGAAAGGCTCGACTTAATCAACCATCGACCAAGAGTTCAAGTCGTAAAGTCTCTTATTTCCAGAGTGATTCCTATCGAGCCATTATGAAAAGGTAGGTCAGGCATATAGACGGTGTTGGTATTAACCAGGTTACCTTGGGGGTCTTAAACCCACCTTGACAGATTCGATCAAGGAAGGATGTACCACCGTCGAATATTATTTATTTCTCTTCTGTTCATGAGATCTCCACGATTGACATCAACACCATATCGTAATTGGTTAGTTTTCAATTCACGATTTTTAATTGAGTTCATACTCCAATTAAAATCGATTTCTTTATTCATGAATACAATTATTTAGATAAAGTTTTTATCAGTCTAGCCCTCACAATCTAAACTTATATTTTGGGTCTACGACAAGAAAAAGTATTGTTACAGAACATTGGATGAGTTTCAAAACCGATTTAGATGGTTTGGTTAATTGATTTTCAATTGTAGTGTATTTGATTTTAAGGTTAGTGTATTTGTTGGACGTAGTTTCGAGACTAATTACAGTGTATTTATAGGTCACGTAAATATTTCATAAAAAATATCGCCAAAAATTTTCAAAGACCTTTTATGACTATAAAACCTTCATCCGAATTACAGTGTAACTAATTTTTTCCTTTGCACGTTTCTTTTATCGTATATCTTTATTTTCTGCGAAAAGATCTCCCATGTTTAAATCATCAAATTATATTGTTATTCTTTTTTCAAATATCAAAACTAAACCAGTTTTTTTTTCAAATATCATTTTATTTATTCGTTTTTATTTTTTTTAATCTTTTTTCAATTTATTTTATGTTTTTGCATTTTGATTTTTTTAATAAGTTTGAAAAATTTATACAATCAGAGATCAAATTATTTTAATTAGTTTGAAAATTTTAGAGCCAAGAGGAAGAAAGACCAATCGTATTTAAAGTAGTAGGGTAGATAAAATTATGGTTGCGATGATAGATTTAGAGATAATGATTCTACTCATGACAGCACCATTGTTAGGAGTTAAGGTCAGCGACGGAACCCATGTTGAAGATGTAAACCCCGAACCCTATTTCCCCTACTTAAGTAAGTTAATTAACATGTTAATCAAGATTAAGAATAAATTATTAATATGCTTGTAGAGAAAAGCTTGAAGAAGGAAATAAGGGAAATGTTCTAAGTGTTGAACAAGGTGACTCTCGAGTAGCAAGGCAATTGAGGTTTTTGTAGGGAAAATTTTGCTAAGTGTAGGCCGCATGAGGTGCCTTGCGTTGAGCAAGGGCATGACTTGGTAAAAGCCCATGAGAGGTTAGATGGCAAGGATGCTCACACGAGAGCATGAAGGCCTTAAGCATTGGGTGCTGCGCATATGCGTTGATGAGCGTGGGTGCATGATACGCCAAGTAAAGCATTGCCAAGATAAGTTTGCGCCGAGGAAAGGCGTACGTGCATTGGCTTGATGCGCAGCATGGGCAGATGAGTCTATGCAATGGAGATGGCATTAGGCTATGCGATGGCAATGATTAGGGTGCTATGTGTTGAAGTTTGAGTCATGCGTTGGTGAGTTATGCGTTGTTCAAGTAAAGGCCACGGCAAAGGAGAGCAGGCGTTGGCACTAGACCAAGCGTTGGCTAGATGCATTGAGGCCATGCATAAACCAAGAGTTATACACTGATTGTGCCAAGCAAAGGTGAAGTCATGCGTTGATCAAGTGGTGATTAGCAGCTTAGTCGCCTGTTATAATGCGTCAGCTATCGAAATTAAGGGAATTAATCCCACTTAGTGGATAATTTAGCAGCCTAAGAATGTTTAAAGACATGCAGAGCTTGGTATAAAAGGGAAGCTTCAGTTCAAAAGTTTAGTTTAAGCTCTTTACTCATGCTAATGAGATGATTCCATAGTCATTTGAAAGCTTGATGTGTGTAGTTTAAGCTCAAGGGCTGCTGAAAGGAAACTCTAAGGAATTTAGGTTGAAATCTGAAGAAGATTGCAAGAAGGTTAAGCTATTGGATGCATCTGAGCCAGTGATAAATATTTAAAGTTTTCAAACGACCCACAAAAAATTAGGAGCTCAAATTTTAAGGTAAGAAAGTTAAGATATTTTTAAACAAGTTTGTAAAAGGAAAGTTTTTAAGATAAAGCTTGAAAAATAAGTTATCCGAGCTCAAATTGAAAGCTAGGTTATGGTTGAGCAAGCAGGCAGCTGTAAATGTTGAGCAAGCAGGCTGCTCAAACCAGGCAGGTTGTAGGCGCGCACTAGGGGCTGGTTGGGCGTAAGGCATGGGCCGGAGCTGTGCGTGAGGGAATGCGTTATGAATGGTCGTTGTATAAGCGTGTTCTGAAGCTATGAGCGTAAGTGGGCGCAAGCAGTGTTGGGTTGTGCGGGCAAACACGCGAAGCACTGGGCATAAGAGGCACTGGTCATGCGTTAGCGCACTGGACCAACGCATAGGACAGGCAATGGAAGCATGGGTTGCGATATTGGCCACATGACTAAGGCTTAACTACTCAATATTTTCTAAGTGTTGGATGTATAAGAGGTATGCATTAGAAAGGAAAGAGGTGTTTTTAGCTGAATGTTAAGATAGTTTAAGTGAGTTAGTCTGAAAAGGAAGCCATAAGTGGCTAAACATGTTTTTTTCATTTCTACCGGGTTAACACTAATAGGTAGGACTTATCAACCCTAGGAGGAAACGCAAAGGCTATGAGTGACAAAGTTAATGTTTTTCAAATATTTTAGTAACACATGCTTAAGAAATGTTTAGACTTATGCTTGTCTATATGAATGATTAAAATGTTTTCCAAGCAAACTATGTTTCATAAAAGCCATTAACGCATGCTAGGTTTTAAAGGAATTTATGAGCATGACATAAGTATTTCATTACTTGTTAGTTCAAAGAGCATACGTTAAAAGTGATGCTTATTAACAAATATGTTGTGATGCTTATTAACAAATATGTTAAAGTATATGATTTGTGATGTTGTGCTTTCAAAGTATGATTTACTCTAAGTATGAGTTTTATGATGAATATTAAAACCCAGTACTGAATGTCAATGAGAAGGTATTTGAACAGTAGTACCTAAGGTATGACGGTACTTAGTAATAACCATGTGCCCATAGGTAGATTCGACATTGGTTATGTTGAGAGCACTCCACACCAACTAAGGTTTAATGTTGAGGGATTGAGCAAAAATGTTCTCTCTCAACTTAAAGACTATGAAAAACTATGTTTTAAGCTATGCTATGATGAAAGTTTTAAGTATGAGTTTGCTTGGCAGTTTTCAGTTTTCAAGCATATTGTTTATGATTTATTAGTCACTCACTGGGCTAGTAGCTCACTCGTTTAAATGTTTTCCTTCTCCTAGGTAGTGGTCATCTCCCTAGAGGATAACTGCACTGCTACTCTGCCACTTAAAGATATAGTTAAAAAGAAGTCTAGGTGTTTAGATATAGTTGAAAAGAAGTCTAGGTGTTTACCTTATAACTAACTGTACACATGTGTTGCATATTAGGGACTAGTTGTGAGGATGGGTTCCATTAAACCTTGTTTCTATATATATATATATATATATATATATGTATATATATATATATATATATGTTGTGAGTTTGCTATGTATAGAGTCCTGAGGTTGTTTAAATGTTTTAAGTTCTGGTAGCTTTTAAATGTTAAATAAGTTATTCCAGGATTTCTTGTCCGGTTAGTTAGGCAGTAAGTGCTATGAAAGAGTTGGTAACTGTTATCATCACATTCTCTTCGAGATTAAGAAGATAATCTGGAAAGAGGTCTGACAGAAGGAGTTGAGATAGGAGAAGATGGAGCTGGATTGATCACTAGTGGCTCCAAAGGAGCAATAAATGAAGTTAGTGGAGAAGGAGTCGAAGTCGAAGCTGATGGTGAAGTATTGGTTGAAGAAAGAGGAGCCAAGCCCGACGAATAAATAGATGAATACATTGTTCAAGTCGGAGGTGTTGCCAACTGTTGGTGGAGGAGTTGATTTCGGAAAGGAAAATGGCGGCAACTTGATTGGAGAAAAGGTTGATGCGGTGCTCAGAGCATGACCAACTGATAGTCTCTAGATGTTTGATTTAATTAGAGTGTAATTACAAATATTTCTTAATAAGTCAATTGCAATCTCATTTGTATAGCTAGGAGTAATTTAGACTTTTATAGATTCATTTATTTTTTATTTTTAATTTATTTTTCCATTTTTACTAAGGAAATGTTGATTTGCTATTATTACAAATGAAAAGTTAAAATTTGTTATTCTTCTTGTTAGCCTATAGCAATACCATTATTTCAAGCCCATGACTTAAGCACATCTCGCTTCACCCAATCATATAAATTTACAAGATTCAAGAGATTTACCTACTACGTAATTAATATTGCAAAAAGGTTCCAAAATTGAATAATTTTTCATAATTAACTTTTACGGTAATTGTTTTAAATCACAAAACTGTTGAAATATTTTCAAATATAGCAAAATATCATTATATATAATAGATATTGGTAGATGACTATCAATGTCTATCACTATCTATCACTGATAAACAGTAGTATTTTAATATATTTATAAATAAGTTGGTTCATTTGTCTATATTTGAAAACAATCCTAGATATTAACTACGTTATGAAACATTTTTTAACTTTGTGATATATTCTATCTCATTTATTAATTTCGTACATTATTATAAATATCAAAAAAAACTTGATTGACTATTAAATATTAAAGGATTTAATTTTTTGAAAAAATATTAATTATATTTTCTCTCATCAATAATCATTTTGAGGTTTCGTTTAATGATATATGATTTTGTCAATAAGAGTATAGCTCAATTGTATAGTGCTTGTACTATCGACCTCGAGATTTAAGATTCGATTCTCCTACTATTTGATTTTGTATTAAATCTCTCATATGTTATATTTCCTTAAATTATAGAATAATATTATCTTCTTCGTATGTGGTTCATTTTTCTTTGTATTCTTTCGTTCAACTTTTTTTTTCATTTTCCTCGTCATTTCAGTTGGATTCATTCAGCTTCTTCAAGATGTAGTCTTCCTTGTATTCTTTAGTGAATATAAAGCATTCAAATTATATTCAAGTTTCGTCGTTCGACTTTGTTCGTTCATTAAGTATAATATATCTTTGTTTATTTCTAAAAATACGAGTATATATATACTATTTCAGGAAATTCAAATATATAATATATCTAAGTTTTTTTTAAAAAAAAAATTCACTAGATAGAAAAAATGTCAAACTATTTACAGAAATAACAAAAAAATGTTTCTATCCGTCTCTATTAAAGAATATTAAAATTTTACTATTTAGTGTAAATAGTTTCCCTTATTTTTCTATCTTTGAAAATTCTCCTTTCTTTTCTCTTTCCGACTATTTCACCTCTTGTTTATTCAAGATGAAAGTGATTTTCAAAATGGGGAATAAACTTTCTTTTGTGCGTGACTTTTTAAAACAGTTTTGCACTATTCATATAAAAAATTAGTAAAATTTAGACATTTTTGTAATTGAACCTATTTATTTTAATGGTAATAGCAAATATGCATGAGGGGGCATCGGTTTTTTTTTAGTACAATGTAGATAATTCAAATCACATAAGTCTTAAACCCTAAAACATCCCATATATATCAGCTGAGTTGAGGATATTGAACTTTTCTGGGTGATGATCTCCACCCACATGCTAAAGAGGGTAAAGATGAAAGTGATCCTTAAAAATGAAGAAACATGCAAAAGAATAAAGTAGAAAGAATCTCTAAAGTAATTGATTAATTACATTTACTTTCTAGTTTTACTTTTATTAATAAATTTATATCTAATTATCCATATACTTTTCGAACTAGTTTTAATCAATTGAAACACAAAGCTAATAAACTGATCCAAAAACAGGTGACCTAGTTGGTACTACATTATATACCAAATCACTTTTCTTTTCTTTTCTTTTTAGAAATATATACCACATTACTTTTATTAATAAATTTATCTTATATACCACATTATCTAATTAGAATTAAAACCATAATAAAAAAAAATTTAAAAAAATTAAGCATAAAGGCAACGTATCTTTGTAGACATGTAACTATAGCAATATGCTACTCCAAATAATCTTTGTCATGAGATTTTCTTCTCTATGACTCTAACGATGATCCGACTTGCGGGAACTACCTTTAAAAGATGTGAATGAATTATGGAGAGAGAGTTTAGAGAACTTTTGTCTAAGTTTGGGAGTTCTTATTCCGAGAATTTTTTGCGGAATAATTGTAAAAATGCATCTCTATGAGAACTCTCTAAAAACCCCTTTATATAAGACTCACTAGGTTAATCCTAATCTCATTATAATAAACTTATTTAATTATAATTATCTATTTTAATATCTCATATTAAAATTATACTTGTAATTATCCATTTTAATATCTCATATTAAAATTATACTTGTAATTATCCATTTTAATATCTCATATTAAAATTATTAAACATTTGGATCATATTCAAATATAATAATTCTCCCATTTTCTCTTTAATTTGATTCTCTTTAAAATTAAATTATTAATTACTTGAAATATATTCAAATAAATTAATCCTCTCATTATCTATTTAATTTGAACCATCAGCAAGGGATCTTATGGACCTATACATTATAAGCTTCAATGATTCAAGATTAATTAATTAAAATTTTTATTTAATTAATCTTCAATTCATTCATTAACTATAGAGCAAACCATATAGAGTTGTAGTTGCACTCTTATACATTGTAGGACAAGTTGGGTTCATGAATATAACCAATTATGATCATAAATACAGTTGGATCAAAAGTTCGTATTTTACCCCTATAATTATCTCTATCTCCTTAAGTACTACTAATCTGTTAGACATATTTAAATAATAATATGTTTAACTAAAGTATGAGCTATGTATGTGGATTAATAATTTATTATATTGTGTTATTAGATTGGGTCATATTATGTGATCTAATTAATTAGGGTCCTAGATTCCTAATTGAGTACCTAATGGATAGAAGCTCATTCCTAGTTAATTAAGATTTAATGGGAACTATAATTGAACTAGTATATAATGAGAGCTTAGGTCTATGGTCCCCTATATACCAAAATAATACATACTCAAGTCTTTCTTGAATCCCATCTAGAGAGACCTCACTTAGGGCATTCGAAGTTTTGGTTGAGGAAGACAATAGCCGCCTTATAACTGCCATCAATTTTACAATAGAATCCAATATGTTATTCTTGACAATTTGGCATGAATAATGTGAAGGAAATCAAACTCGAGATTTCCATGAGTAGCGGAAAAAAGATCATTCCAAATTACAATCATGAATGAACATTACAAATTATAGTCGTATACAAAACATGCGGTTATGCAATCGATACAGAAATTATGGCATGAACAACTACAAATGAATAAGGAGAAATCTCTACGAACATTTGTAGACTCGTCTCCACGCTCCTTGCTCACGAATGCTCAAACAACTCAACCACACCACTGCACGAATACTTCGCGCTCGTCCTCAGTGATCGCCTCGGTCACGAACTCCTCAGCAACAAGAACGGCCTTCACAGAACCTCAACGGTGTCGATTTGAGTATGACACCACCAAGAAGGTTACCTTGGTATTCTTAGTGTGAGAATCTAGATGGTGGATTCTGTTTGGACATGAATTGAGGAAGACGAAGGAGGAAAGAATAATCGTGTACACAATTGGGCAAGTGGGAGAAGACAGGAACCTATCGCATAGGTCGATGCCCAATCGTTTAGCTAAAGCTACGCGATTGTCTAGCAAAAGCTAAGCGATCCTTTAGCTCATCGCATAGCTCAGTGTCTGTCACCTACAAACATTACACGATCATTTACTTTGGGCAAGCTGTCGTTTAGTAAATACTGCACGATCGTTTAGGTTGCCCAAGCTGTCGTTTAGTAAATCTATATTTACTTGACAACTATCGTGAGTTTTCTTTTGCGAGAGAAAATCTCAAAACAAATTTTTTGACAAAAATTTACTTAAATTAGAAAAACAATTTTCCTTTTTATCTCACGGTTACTATGAACCACCAATAGCCTCCCACTCAATTGGTTATTAATGAAAAAGAATTAATTATCCAATAATTAATATTATTATAAATATAAATGATAACCAACTTATCATACTATATTTATAACCTATAGTTTTAATATTTCATCTCATGAAACATATAAACCATAGTTCTTTTTTCTATTCCATGATACTTAATGTAAATCTCATTTACATCAATCCTCCACTAGATGTATCTCATATATCATACCGATCATATCATATATAATCCTAATACCTCTTGTCAATTTGAACATTTCAAATCAACACCAAGAACTGATCCTCAACTGAATCTATTGAGCTACCAAGGAGACCTTATGGACCTGCAGCTCGAAGCTCCAACGGTACATGAATAACTAACTAAACTCTTTAGTCATGGGATCCACCATTCATTAACTGTCAGACTGTTAGGCACTCCACTAAAGATTGACAGTTAAACTCTCCTTACCACAGATATATTATGTGTCCATCTTAACCAATCAGCAGTGCGACAACCCTTCACAGATCGCTCATAATTATAGCTAGGCCAATAACCGTTATGCTCCGGTAGTTACATCTGTCTCCTTAAGTACCACTGATCCCTCTAATGAACATAAGTCATAGTTCTACTATGACTGAGTCTTCTCTTCCAAAGAGAAGTTGTGGCCATTATGTTCAAGCCCCAGAATCAGCCCTTAAGGAAGCAATCTCTCTACTTATCCCTACTTCGGGAAAGAAGTGGATTTCATCTTGTGGATTGAGTTCCCAACTCCCAGATCAGACAAGTCTCCAAAAAGATAGGCATGTTGAGTTAGCAATCTGGCCACTCAAACCCATACTAATCAAAGGACCGCTCTCAAAGGCAAGAGTTCCCAAAACACTCAGGATTGAGGTCGCGTCACCTATGGTCGTTTAGGTGAGATGTAAGTCCTTAGTATCAACGACATTATATACAGAGACTAGTCATCACGTGGTCCATGTCTTATACAAACTCTTTGTATAGGACAACCCCGCTCGCACCTCTCCACATGAATGGTCAGGATCTAACATCTATAGTAGTTTACAACACTTGCAAACCTCTACAAAGCGGGTCGTATCCCTAGTGTCACCAGGATCAAGTATCCCACCTTAATCCTTATACTACAGACCTATTTAGGTTATCACTTAAGGCATGATCCACTTGTATATCACATATACATGCTTAAGTTCACGTAAGATAACCAAGGAGCTTTGTTTATTGGATATGAGTAAATGCCAGAATTAAATAACACTTATTTTATTCATTAAACAATGTGTATCTTTACAAAACAATGAGACTCCGGAAGAATTAGTACACCAATCCCAACAATCTCCCACTTGTCCTAATGACTCGGGAGACTAATGTACAATACAATATAAAAATGTACAATATACAATAAACTAGGGCATATTTCAGTATCATCTCCCACTTACCCTAGACAAGATGCCGCATGTCCCGCAGACCCAGACACTCTAGGTGACCCCCGAACACTTTAGCCATGAGGGCCTTTATAAAGGGATCAACAACATTGTGCTCTGATGCGATCTTCGTGACTATCACATCACCACGATGCACAATCTCCCTGATTAAGTGATATTTCCGTTCTATGTGCTTATCCCGACAATGACTCCGAGGCTCATTTGAATTTTCCACAACCCTGCTGTTATCACAATACAGTGTGATGGCAAAACCATATTTGGAACAACTTCCAAATCTGAAAGGAACTTCCTCAGCCGAACAGCCTCCTTAGTTGCTTCACAAGCTGCTACATATTTGGCATCCATAGTGGAGTCCGCGATGCATCCTTGCTTGATGCTTCGCCAGACTACAGCCCCTCCATTCAGAGTGAACATTGACCCTGATGTCGATTTGCGAGAATCTCGATCAGTCTAAAAGTTAGAGTTTGTGCATCATGTAAGGATCAGATTCTTATCTCCATACACTAGCATGTAGTCCCTCGTTCTCCGAAGATACTTGAGGATCATCTTGATCGCCGTCTAGTGATCAAATCTTGGATTGGACTGATACCGACTGACAATCCCTACTGCATAGAAAATGTTGGGTCTAGTACACAACATTGCATACATCAAGCTTCCTATAGCAAAAGCATAGGGAATCTATCTCATCTCCTCAACCTCTTGAGGTATCTTAGGGTATTGATCATTAGACAAAACGATTCCATGCCTGAAGGGTAACAAACCCCTCTTGGAATTCTGCATTCTGTACCTGATCAACATTTGATCGATGTACGATGCTTCAGACGGGGCTAACCGTTTCTTCTTGCGATCCCGAATGATCTGGATCCCTAGAACACAATGTGCCACACCCAAATATTTCATTTAGAATTGAGCAGCTAGTCAATTCTTAATATCAGTCAGATACCCTACATCATTCCCAGTGAGGAGGATATCATCCACATACAGTACTAGGAAACCTACTGAGCTATTGATGATCTTTTTGTATACACAAGGCTCATCAACGTTCTGATCAAAGCCAAACAACTTGACAGTAGTGTCAAATCTGATGTTCCAAGATCTAGATGCTTGTTTCAGCCCATAAATGGACCTATTAAGCTTGCAAACTCTTTTCTCTTGATCTGGAACTATGAACCCTTCTGGTTGAGTCATATAGATAGTCTCCTCAAGATTACCATTAAGAAAGACATTCTTGACGTCCATTTGCCATATTTCATAATCATAAAATGTGGCTATGGACAAGAGAATCCATATAGACTTGAGCATAACAACAGGTGAGAAAGTTTGCTCATAGTCAACTCCCTCGACCTGGGTATAACCCTTTGCCACGAGTCTAGCCTTAAAGATTTGCACCTTTCCATCTACACCTCTCTTTCGCTTATATATCCACTTACACCTAATAGGTCTACACCTCTCTTTCGCTTATATATCTAGTGGAGGATTAATGTAAATGAGATTTACATTAAGTACCATGGAATAGAAAAGGAGCTATGGTTTATATTTTTCATGAGATGAAATATTAAAACTATAGGTTATAAATATAGTATGATAAGTTGGTTATCATTTATATTTATAATAATATTAATTCATTAAATCTTTTTCTCTAATAACCAATTGAGTGGGAGGTTATTAGTGGTTTCATGGTAACCGTGAGATAAAAGGAAAATTGTTTTCCTAATTTTAGTAAGGTTAAGTTTTGTAAGCTTGAGTTTTTTCTCTCTTGGAATCTCACAAAATTTTTCAAGTAAATAATATTTACTAAGCGACAACTTGGAGCGAGCTAAACAATCATGTAGTGTTTGTAGGCAATAGACATGCAGCTAAACGATGAGCTAAACGATTGTTTAGCTTTTGCTAGACGATCGCTTAAACCGTTTACACAATAGGTTCAGCCTTTTCCCACTTGCTCAATTGTTTACACGATCATTGTTTCCTCTGTTTTCTACCTCAAACCAAGTCCACACAGAGCCCACCCTCTGGATTCTCACACTGAGAATACCAAGGTAGCCTTCTTGACGGTGTCATACTCAACTCGACACCGTCGAGGTTCTGTAGAGGCTGTTTGTACTGTGAGGTGTTCGTGACCGAGGCGATCGCTGAGTTCGACTGCGTGGTGTTCATGTAGTGTAGCGGTCTTGTTGGACAAGCGTTCGAGGTTGCTGTGTCGAGCGTTCGTTATCAAAGACCTTGACGATGAGTCTACAAATGTGTGTAGCATTTCTCCTTGATTATTTGTAGTATCATGTTGTAATTTCGAAATGCATAATTGTATGTTTCTATTTATGACTATAATTTGTAAAGTTCATATATGATTGTAATTTGGAATGATCTTTCCACTGCTCATGGAAATCCTCGTGTTCGATTTCCTTCAGTTGCATGCTTCTTATATTGGTATTTTAAATCTAAATGGCATAATGTATGCACATACAAAATTTATTTAATTATAACATACATCCAATGCATAAATAATTAAACACATATTGATATGGTTTTAGTTTTGGTGAAAACAAGCAAGCAAAAAACCTAACTATTACAAAAACAGCTTCAAGATCGCTCGAACCGCTCCAAAACCACTTGAACCTGACCCAAACCGTCTAAACCGGACTGGCAGAGTCTGAACCGGACTAGCCAAAAACCATTTGAGGATGAACTGGACCAGACCTCAAGAGAACCGATCGAACCGGCTGCTCTCGCTTTCGCTCTCGCTCAGAATCTCGCTACGTCTCATCATTTAGCAATGACGACCATCGTCATGCATTTGCCTAATCATTTAGTGTTTGCGTGATCGTTTAGCAGCCAACGCATATTGCCTGATCAAGGTACATGATCGTGTAGTGTCTGCCTACTATCGCATAGTGTCATCATCTAGTACCCAAGGACGCTACACGATCACTTAGTGTCCAACACTACCGTGCAGCTCCATCATCTGCCGCCATACATTTACTACACGATCGGTTAGCGCCATTGTATAACGCCTAAAGTTGATCGTTTAGCACGCGCAAATGTAAGCGATCGCTTAGGGCTATCGCATAGCTCTCGACGCATCGTTCAGCTGCCGCACATAGGTAAACGATCGCATAGTGCTATCGCTTAGCATCTCAACATATCATTTAGCTGTCGATCAAAGGTAAACGATCGTTTAGTGCTATCGCATAGCTCTCAACGCATCGCTTAGCTCCTATGCAAAGCTACACAATTGTGTAGTTTCATTGTATAGCAATACAACGCATCGCTTAGCTCCCGCAGGTACACGATCGTCTAGTGCACAACACCTTTACTGTCAATACCCGAAGCTACACAATCGTTTAGCTTCTTCACATCGTCTAACACATGAAGCTAAACGATCGTTTAGCTACTGAAGCTCAACGACGATATGAACAGAGGTTGAATGTCTGAAATCTGCAACTTGGCCTCTTCGCTTGTTTCTTCGATTTACAGTTTAATTTCAACTCTAATGACTTCAAATTATAGACTCTTGGGAAGACATATAAGCTCATCAAACAAGAGCCAATTACAAATTTAAAAGAGAAATCAAAGCGAAAGTAAAAGCCATAACTCAAAAAACCATATCAGTACATCAGTTTCATATTTCTCATATAGAACACCCACCAAACCAAAGTTAATCCGAATTGAATGCTTATATGATGCTCTGATACCATAACCGATAACTGTAATCTAATTTAAGGTGTCAGTGAATGATTCATCTAAGCACTAAAAAAATTTAAAGTTGGCTCCCTTGTTTTGAGAGTTTTTATCTTTCTCTTGGGATGTTGAATTGAGCTATTTATAAGTTTGTCCTCTAACACGAATCTATGATCACATGTGAAGAGAGGAGTGTCAGAAACGTTGTGAGACTTGAGATTATCTTTCCTTTGACACTTGTTTGGTAACATTGACGATGTCAAAAAATTACAAATCTCGAAATTGTAGAGTGTCCGATGGGTTCCTCAAGTCAGCCCACATATTGAGCTCAACTCGATTATTTGTTGATCTCATCTCGTTGGCTCGTGTTATCCCAAAGACTTGTTTCTTCTGTTATTCTCATATGTGTATTTCTCAATACCTCCTTTCGGTATCTTATGGGCTAGGACCGTCCACAAATTTTGGGCCGGCGACCCTCAACATTATCTAATAACATATTTATATATATATATATATATTCTGAGGAACGGAGTTTGGTATAGAACTCTGTTGAGACAGTTTGAGGAGGAGTGCACGTGGCAGAATGAAAGCTGAACAGCCTGGGGTTTGTATGCTGACACGGACACGCTTCCCTGCTTAGCCCACCGCCTCCCAATGTCTCCGACTCTCCCGGCTTGTTTCATTATTTTAATTTTAATTTGCGGTTACCCTTTTTCTTTAGAATGTAATACGTGTGATCATTCCAGCGTCCCCTCTTTTACCACTTGTTATTATTGCAACTAAACCCTCTTATTCTCCAAACACACGTGCTATAATCTCCAACTCCCAACTAATCACACGCCCATGGAACTCATCAAATTCTGTTTTGGTTTCAATGCCGCTTTCCTCCTACTTTTCGTTTTTGGTTTATTTTAGTTCCTCTCCCGTTAAAATATTCATTTAGATCCTTATATTTTTATTTTGATTCATTTTTATCCATATATTTTTATTTTCATTCTTTAATTTTAAAAAGACGATCATTTTAATCTTTTAAAAATAAAAATAAAGAGATCGAAATAATCACTATTTAAGAGTATCGCTTAACCTTCAAAATGTTAGGTTTTACATGCCTAAATTTTAGAGCTTAATTTTTACCTTTTTTATTTTATTTATTTATTCTTATGTAGAAGTTCAAACTTCTTAACTCTTTTAATTAAAAATATATTATCTTAATTAACTAAATATGGTTTAATTATTTAGGATCTGTTTAGTAGAGAAAGTGAAAATAATTGATTTAATAAAAATATAATTGTATTTCATATTTTTAGATATCTGTTTGATAGCAGATTTAGAAATTAAATTATAATTTAAATAATTGTGAACATGTATTTGATGCTACATTTATAAATCATAAAAATAATTGTAGTTATTCGTTGATAATAAATTATTATTAATTTTTTTATGAACATGTAAAAAAATTAGTATATCTATTATTTTTTTTTTATTCTATGTTATTCATTTTTTCGAGTAAGAACAATAAAAAGTGATTTTTAAAAAATTATTTTTCTTGGAATTTGATTGGAATTTAAATATTGCTTAAAAAATTTTGAAAAACAAAAATTTCGAAATTCAAAATCTATAAACAAAATCGTTATGAAAGGTATAACTCTAATTTATTAACTATAACACAGTAATCAATCCTACATTTGTTATTGTTTTGTTGCCTGATATCTGTTTATATTTTCATATCGTTAACTTATGTAGTTTTAAATATCTTCAATATATTAATACGCAAACCAATCATAGAAAGTTCAATTTATTGACGGGTGTTGTGAAGTTGGACTAGGTACATGAACTTGATGCAAAGGCGGCGTCAATGAGGTTTAGTCAACTTAAACTCTAATTAATAAATATGATATAATATTAAATTTGTTGTAATTTGTGTCTTAGGACATCGTAATTAATTAGTTATTTAAATAATTGTTTATATATAATATTAAATTATTCATTATCGTAAAAATATAAGATTATTAGATGTAATCTTGAACAGTATATAGTTGACCTAGAAAGCATGTTTAAGTAATAACAAGATGATCATATGTGACTCGATCTTAATCTTGGGTAAGTTATGAATTCCTGTATGTGAGGATTCGTCTTTTGATTTGCATGAGTGAGAGTAACTCGAGTCGGCGACTCAATATGCCTATCATTTTGAGGACTTGATTGAATAGAGAGTTGGGAATATAACTTCACAAAATAGAATTTACTCCTTCCCATATAGGATAAGTAGATGAGTAGTTCCCTTAAATGTTGACTCTGAAACTTGAACAAGAGGATCATGTTAGCATAATTACTTTAGATCTATATTGAATAGAGAAACCCTAAGATCACTCATGCCAAATTGTCAAGAATAACATACCAGATTCCATTGCAAAATTGATGGCAATTATAAGGCAGCTATTGTCTTCCTCAACCAAAACTCTGAATGACCTAAGTGAGATCTCTCTCTACATGGGATTCAAGAAAGACTTGAGTGTGTATTGTTTTGACTTCATATTGCTTCTGCTGTTATTGGAATATATCACTATCGACTTATTGTCACAAAATATTTAGTAGTTTTTTTATGCCACCCACTATCTGCAACCCAATGACAAAATTTCGCAATCATATTCCATGATTAGACGCCTCATAACTTGCTATAAACTCCGCAACCATGATAGAAGAAGCTATAAGTATTTGTTTAACACTTTTCCAAGATATAGCTCCTCTAGGCAACATGAAGATATAGCCTGAAGTGGATCACAAAGTGTCTAAACATCCAACATAATCAAAATCAGAATACTCAATGATCTCCAAAACTTCTGATCTCTGATAAGTGAGCATATAATCTTGTCCTTCTCTCTAAATACCTCATAACTCGTTTGGCTACTTTTCAATGATCCATCCTCGGGTTGCTCAAATATTTGCCTAACACTTCAACTATGAATGCAATATCTAGACACGTACATACTTAAGCATACATTAGACTTCCAATAGCCGATGCATAGGAAACCTTCTGCATTTCCTTAGTCTCGAGTACAATCTTGAGGCATTGACCTAAATGAAATTTATCACCTTTAGCGATAAGGGTATCTTCTAGTACATAATCTTTCATGCCAAATCTACTCAAAATATTTTCATTGTAGTTCTTTTATGACAATCTCAAAATACCTTGAGAACGATCTCGTAGTATTTCAATTCCTAATACAAAAAAAGCATCACCAAGATCTTTCATCTTTAAAATTTCTTTTAAGAAACCTCTTAGTGTCACGCAATAAACCTACATCATTACTTGCTATGAGTATGTCATCGACATATAACTTACGGGTGTTCATGAGTTGGGTTGAAAGACTTTTTAGACTCAGCCCAATTGTTTGGGTTGTAAACTTTTTAACCCAAATAACCCTTATTTAAAAATGAACCCAACCCAACCCAACCTAACCATTAAATATTTGGTTTGGGTTAGTTCGAGTTAATCAGGTCATTTATTTAAAATTTTGTTCTAAAAAGAAACAAAACTTAAATATGTAAAAATCTAATTTAGTTATTTTCATATATTTAATTAAGATTAACAACTCAATTTCAATTTATATAGTGAAAATTTTCTTTCTAAAGGGTAAAGAAACTACTGAGTTGTTGAAGAATAAATTATTAAAAAAATATTGAAATTAAACAAAATTAAAATTATTATATGTATAAATAATTGTGTTATAAGTAATAAAAAATATATATAAAAGTTAATAATAAATTCGGATTAGTTCGGGTTATATTAGATGAATCCATGAACCAACCTAACTCATATAATTTTCATTTATTTGAACCCAACCTAACCAAAATGAGTTGATAACCCAACCCAAATCGCACGGATTGGGTTGGGTTGATCAGTTTTTTTGGGTCATCGGGTTTTTTGAACACCCCTAATATAACTCTAGAAAGACAGATTTACTCCCATTGAACTTGTGATATACACAATCTTCCACCATATTCAGCTCAAAACCAAAGGAGGTAATTACTTCACGGAATTTGTGATACCATTGACGAGAGGCTTGTTTGAGACCATAGATGGATTTCTTCAATTTGCACACCATGGACTTTGAATTACTAGTCACAAAGTTTTTTGGTTGCACCATATAAATCGTCTATCAATGTTCCCATTGAGAAACGCAGTTTTTACATCCATCTGGTGTAGCTCTAAATCAAATTGAGCTACCAGTGTCATAATTAACCTAAAAAGGTCTTTCGATGAAACTGGAGAGGAAGTCTTTTTATAATCGACGCTTTCCTTTTGAGTAAAACCCTTTGCAATAAGACGAGCTTTATATCTTTCGATATTGCCATATGAATCCCTTTTGGTTTTAAATATCCATTTACAATATATGGGTTTCACTCCTGATGGCAATTCGACAAGTTCTTGAACATTATTGTCTTTCATGGTTTTAAATATCCATTTACAACATATCATTGTCTTTCATAGATGTTCTTGAAGAAATACAATATAATCATCAGGAATTGCACTTCTTCTCTCTCTAGTAGATCTCCTTAGTGGCACTTCTTGAGGTTGTTGAGTTTGAACTTCAGGTTCAATAACGGGGACTTCAATGTTGTCTTGGTCTATAATTGGTTCAATAGTGAAATCAGGAATTGGAGCCTGAACATCAATTATAACCATATAAGGAAAAGAAACTATTTCCTCTTCAAAGAAAACTTTCCTTATGTTATCTTCCCTCCCAAACTCAACATCCTCAAGGAATCTAGCATTTCTCATCTCAAACGTGATCTAAAAGTGGGATCATAAAACTTGAAACCCTGAGAACGCTTAGAATACCCAACAAAATAGCAGCTAATAGTTCTTGAGTCCAATTTTCTTTCATTAGGCTTGTAAGGCCTAGCCTCAGCTGGACAACCCCATATGTGAAGATGCCTAATACTAGGCTTCTTTCATGTCAACGGTTTGCAAAAGGTTTTAACTATTGCTTTACTAGGTACCATATTCTTAGTGTTCTATTTCGTCTTTCGCCACACCCTTCATGTTTGGGTTACCCCGCATAGTGTATTGTGGGACGATTCCACATGCCTCTAGGTATTTGGTAAGGGACCATGGACGTTATTCACCTGATCCATCATATCTACCGTAATATTCACCACCACGATCAGATTTGACAGCCTTAATTTTCATTGCAAGTTGAAGTTCAACTTCAGCTTTGAAAGACTTGAAAACGTCCAAAGATTGAGACTTCTCATGAATTAAATATAGGTACCCATATCTTGAATAATCATCTATGAACGTAATAAAATATTGTTGTCCATTCTGAGAAGCCGTAGAAAATGGACCACAAATGTCTATATGTATTAGTTCTAAAATATATGAGTAAGACAAACTGAATAAAGCATATGCTCACAATTAACACAATATGTCATAAAATAAAACATAAAAAAAAAAAAAAAAAATTTCACATATATGGTGAGCCCCTTTGACAAGATACCTAGACAACATTGATGTCTAGCCTTTGGGCAAAGACACCAACTATAAATAGTACTCTCGATGTAGTAATCAAAGCACTGACAATAAACTCTATAAACAAAAGTCTTTCTTTGGACTGACTATTTTTTCACATGAGCAATCCTTATAATTGTCATATACTCATTACCTCATGCATACCCACAATTTGGCCAAATATTTATCTTTCTTTGGGTTGATAATCATTCGCATAAATTAATGAATATCTACATCTTATATTTTAGAATTAGACTAATCTAGATAATAGAGGCTACTTTGGTAACATATTATTCTGACCAATCCAATCTAAAATATAAGACACAATAATATAATAATATTATTGTGTAAGAAATAAACGAGGAAGAACACCAAATAGTCTTTACCAAAATTTACTTAATAATTGCATACACATAATACAATTACAACAACAGAAACATGTGAATATCACCAAAATTAACAATTAAATTTTAGATTTAAATTCACAAATTTATGAATAATCAAGAACTAAGAACCCTTTTCAGGAATTTCACCAAATTATTAATCAAGAAAACTTAGAAATGCATGTAGAAATTCAATCAACAATTAATCCAAATAGTTGACAAATTCAATATTATGAAACTATTAAAAAATAAATTCAATCAATTCAATCAACTTTTTTAACCTAAAAAAACTACCGATTTCCAAAATTATAAATCACAATTGCGTTTTAGAACTCATATTCATCAATTAAGTATTAACATAACTTTTCAGTTAAAAAAAGAAAAACAACGACAACATTAAAATTTTCATTATCAATCAAATTTAAAACAAGATTCATAAAGTCATCCATTAAGAATTAAAGAATAAAAAAATTGATAATTAAAACCAAGAACCGTTGACAAAACTTTAATTGGTGATTGACCGATACCTTCGTCCAACGACAACTTCAGTCGATCATTGACCGAAAGTCTTAATAGGCGAAACTTGCAGTGATAAGAGATCCAACTCCTTCAATTGGTCTTTAACATTTTCTAGTGGATTTCACGCACATTTGTGGACTTTTGTCAAGAATGTTCAATTGAACATCCTCAATTTTAACAATAATAGAACTAAGTTTTCTATTCTTTTTTAAAAAAACTTTAGGAAACCACCGTTCAATCAATATAATCAGCCCAAAAAAAAAAAAACCACTTTAATCCACCACCAGCACATAATTCATAATTGGTAATGGGTATGCCAAATACCACCAACAAAAATACGGATTGCAAGAACACATATTGCTGGAAAAAAAAATGGCTGTAGAGATTTCCAACCTACTGCTGGGGAGATTTACAACGTTGCTATAGTAAGCCCATCGGTCTTTTTTTAATTCTTTAAGTTCTTTATAGAAACCAAAATTTAATCAACAATACCAATGGAAAACACATATAACCAACAATCCAACATAGTCCCTTGACTATTGGATGAGTACTTGAACTTTATGTGGAGACATAAAGGTGGATCAAGTTCGAGTAAATAGTCAAAATAATCTATAGTATATGAATGAGGTTGGGTACCTTATTCTAGTAACACTATTGGATGTGGCTTGCTCTGTAGTTGTTACAAAGAGTTGTAGAATGCAACAAACGAAGTGATCCTAATTCATTCATGTTGGGACGTGAGGAGTGGGGGTGTCCTTGTGCAAAAGAGTTTGCACAAGATCGGACCACGAAATTAGTCACTCTTACTTTATAACGTTGTTTACTGCTTAAGACTGACTATTTCAAAGCGATGACCTAGGTAACTTGACCTTAATCCTGAGCTAACTATGAACTCCAGTTTATTTGGAATTATCCTTACATTTTCATGAGTGAGGATTGACTCAACAACGTCGGCTCAATAACCTCCCATTTCAAGGGTAAGACTGGATACATAGTTGGGGATATAGGGTGCAAGATGGAATTCACTCCTACCCACTTTCTAGTAGAAAGGTTGTTCCCTTAAGTGTTGATTCTAGGTCTTGAACAAATGACCCCGCCCTCTCACTGGCCCGAGAGGGACTCGGTTTTATTGATTGGATCACAAAACAATTGATCATTAGGGGATCAGTGGAACTTAAGGAACAAGAGATAATTTCAGGGATAAAACAGAGATTCAACCCAGCCATTATTACGTACAACATGTGAAGGGTTAACTTACTAATAATGGTTATATCGAGTGGACATAATATATCTACAGTAAGAGGAGTTCAACTATGGGTTTTAGTGGAGTGACTCATTACTTAACGAATGGGGGTTAGATCGATCCAGTGAGTTTAGCCGATTAATCTCAGATCGTTGGAGCCCATGATCTGTAGGTCCACGATGTCCCCCTAATAGCTCGGAAATGGATTAGCTCTAGAGTAGCGTGATAAGTTAATTTGAAACGTTAAAATTAGAATCAAACAGAATTGGAGAATATATATTTAAATATGATTTAAATATATGAAGATGGATTTATGTAACATTAATTTAATATTGGATATTAAATTAATTAGAATTATTTAAATTGTTTACAAAATTATTTATTAACTTTATTATAAAATTAATTTGTAAAATTAATAAATTTTGATTTTAGAAATAAAAAATGATTTTAAAATCAATTTTGGATTTTGGAAATAGAAAATACACAAAAGGAAAAATTGGTTTTTTTCCATCTCCACCTTCAAAGTAGCTCACAAACAACCCACCATCTTCAAGCTTCATTTACTCCAAGCATGAGCTGCATCCCATGCAGCAAATCTCTTTACACGATAGTCTTCAATATATTGAAGAGATTGGAGTGAATTCAGAGCAAGACAACTGATAGAATTTTAGCTGAAAATTCGGGTAGAAGAAGGAGTTCTTTCTTGGATTGCTGCTGTGAGCATTCTTCAAATTCTCTTTGATTCCAGCTTATTTTGAGTCTCACAACTTAATCTAGAGTACCAAGAAATAGTAGGAAAGATCTTGTGGTGGTCTGTACAAAGATTTGGAGGAATTACCAGCTGGAAATCAAGATTTCAAAGATTCTTCAAAGGTATGTCTTGAAACCCATTAAATTTTGCTTGAGCATGCTTTTGTTTCTGCCAAAATTAATCAATTAGAGTGCTTATCGATCCTTGTCACTTCTATTGCATGCTGATACAATCCAAAGAGATTGAAACAAATTAGAGAGAAATAAGCAGAATGTTAAGGTCACGAAACACCTGCAATGCAATCCAAGGTGAACAAGATCCAAGTGCTAAAAGATAATATATAGTTTTAATTTATAGGTCTCGATTTTTTTAAAAAATATTTTGTAATGAAAAATATTGAATTGAGCTCATATGAAAATCGGCGGAAAAGTACTTTGATTCTTATACTTTTATAGAAGTAGTAATTTAATCATTAAATTATAGTTAGAAACGGTTTGATCATTGTATCGAGATTTGTGCCCTAAAGCCTTATAGTTAATTAGTTGCTTAAATAATTATTTATTTTAAATATGCAATATTTAATTATCCATTATAATAAAAATTCATGGTTATTAGATGTAATCGGGAATAGTATGTAGTTGAGATATGGGTGAATCATGTTCAAGTAATAACCTAAAGGGTCTATAGTATAAAGCTGGGTGTTTTTATCCTAGTGACACTATGAATACGACCCATTTTGTAGTAGTTACAGATAACTTAATCCAAATCATTCATTTGGAGAATGTGAGTGGGGATATCCTATAATCGGACTGTGAAATAATTAATCTTTCTTAATAAATCTGTTAATTGAAAAGATTAATATTTCACATGTTAATCATTAAGGAACTCTTAAACAAGAGTACCTCTGAGCAGAAGTGAGTCTTTCCAAAGACATTGTGACAAAATTACCACATTTACATTCAAACATACAGATATGTATCAAACTATAAATTACCGGCATGCTTTAAGAACAAAGAACAAGAGAACGAATACATACCAGCCTCTGTTATCCCCATCCTTCTGTTCGTGTGTTCCCAAGAGTCTGTAATTTATTTAGAGTCATTAGAGTTAAAATTAAGCTGTAAATCGAAAAAATAAGCGAAGAGGCCGAGTTGCAGCTCCAGAAAATCAGCCTCTATTCTTATCGTCGTTGAGGTTCCAATATCTAAACAACCGTCTAGCTTCAGACGCTACACGATGTGAAGAAAAGCTAGACGATCGTATAGCAATAGGCGTTGGTCGTTATGATGTTGAACACTAGACGATCGTGTACTGTGGGAGCTAAAGAATGCATTCAATTTGCTATACGATAGCATTAAGCAATCGTTTAACTTTGGCATGAGAACTAAACGATACGTTGAATTTACTATACGATCGTTTAGCAACAATGCGCTCTAAGCGATGCGATGAAGTGCTACGTGATAACGCTGAGCAATCGTTTAGATGCGGAGCTAAGCGATCGTGTTGACAAAGTGCTAAGCGATGCGTTAAAGTTTCTATGCGATGGAACTAAACACCCACGATGTTGGACGATGCAATGATGTTCTATACGATGAAGCTAAGCGATCGTTTAACTATGGCGGATACTAAAACGATGACATGCAGCCTCTCCAAAATCTTTCATTTGGAATTGGGTCGCTAGTCAGTTCTTAACTGCAATTAGTAGACCTACATCATTCACAATGAGTAGGATATCGTCTACATACAACACTATGAAAACTACTAAACCGTTGACAATCTTCTTGTAGACACAAGGCTCATCAACGTTTTGATCAAAACCATACGATTTGATCGCAGTATCAAACCGAATGTTTCAAGATCGAGACACCTGCCCATAAATGAACTGATTCAGTTTGCAAAGTTTTTTCTCTTGACCTTGGGCAATGAATCCTTGGGCTACATCATATAAATGGTCTCCTCAAGATTGCCATTCAAAAAGGCCGTCTTGACATCCATTTGCCAGAACTCGTAATCATAATAAGTGGCAATGGACAGGAGGATGCAGATCGACTTCAACATGGCAACAGGCGAGAAAGTTTCCTCATAGTCGACTCCCTCCACCTGGGTATAACCCTTTTCCACAAGTCGAGCCTTAAAGATTTGCACCTTCCCATTGACACCTCATTTCCTCTTGTAGATCCATTTATAACCTATAGGTCATACCCTATCAGGCTGATATACAAGATCCCATACTAAGTTGAAGTACATCGACTCCATCTCGAGATTCATGGCTTTGACCCATTCATCCCGGTCAACATCTTCCATCACCTTCTGATAAGACAATGGATCCTCAACGTCGCCATCGGCTACCATAGACAGAATTTTCGTGAAACCTAGATAGAGAACGGGCGGGTTCACAACCTTCCCATTTCGTCAAGGTTCCCACAACTCTTGAGGTGGAACCGACCTACCAGATGAACTATCATCAACAACTCTTGCTGATGAAGTAAACCCTTAAACAACTCTTGTTGAGGTTTCAGTAATTTCGTTGGAAAGCTCACGTAACATGACTTTACTACGTGGACTACGCTCCCTAATATGATTCTTCTCCAGGAAAGTAGCGTTCATGGAAACAAACACCCTATTTTTCAATTGATCATAAAAGTAACCCCCTCGTGTACCTTTGGGGTAGCCTACAAATAGGCACAACCTCGACCGTGGTTCCAACTTCTTTGGATTCGCCTCAAGCATATGTGCTAGGCAACCCCATATGCGGAAGTGACGTAAACTAATTTTACGCCAGTTCCACAACTCCAGAGGTGTTCTTGCTGTTGGGAATGTCCAAGATTTCGTAGTTCATGTTAAACATTCTATTTTATCAATAACAATGACTTGTTGACTTTGCATCTTATTATGAAAATCCATTAAACGCATCTTTGGCTATAGTCTGAATGCTGTAACTTTATGTAATGACATAAACAAGATCAAGTTGATAGTATATAGCCTAAATGGTCTAATGAGTATATGAATGAAATTGGGTATCTCATCCTGATAACACTATTGGATGCAGCTCACTCTGTAGTTGTTACAAGAAGTTGTAAGGTGCTACAAATGATGTGATCTACAAATCGTTCATGTTGAGACATGAGAGTGAGGGCATCCTATGCAATGAGTTTGCATATACACTGGACTACAAAAATAGTCACTTTTTTTTTATAACGACCGTTTACTATTAAAATTGACTATTTCATTTATTATATAACCTAGGTTAACTCGATCTTAATACTAAGCTAGCTATGAACTCATGTTTGTTCGAGATTATCCTTTGATCTGCAAACGGTGAGAGTAATCCAACAGCACTACTCAATAAGCTTATCATTTTAAGGATAAGATTGGATGAATAGCTGGGGACATAGCCTTGCAAGATGGAATTCACTTCTACCCTATTTAGGGTTAGTAGATAGGTTGTTCTCTCAAGTACTGACTTAGATTTTGAACAATCGGGGCCTCTTCTTCTCATAATAGAGAAAGGATTTTATTCATAGAGATTATGAATCAGAATTGTTAATTAGAGGATCAGTAGGAACTTAAGGAACAAGATGTAGTCACAGTGGTAAAATGGTATTTTTGACATAATTGTGGTTACGAACAACCTGTGAAGGATCGACTTACTGATTATGGTTATTAAATGGACATAATTTAGCTACAGTGAGAGGAGTTCGACTATGGGCTATAATGGAGTGTCCCATTAGTTAACGAATGGGGGTTAGATCGGACTAATGAGTTTAGTTGATTAATCTCGATTCATTGGAGCCCATGATCTATAGGTCCATGAGGTCCTCTTACTAGCTCGTAAATGGATAAGCTTTAGGGTAGCTTGAGAAATTAATTTGAAACATTCAAATTAAACGGAACAAGAGAATAAATATTTAAAGATGATTTAAACATATAAAGATGATTATTGTGCAAAAATTAATTTAATATTTGATATTAAATTAATTTAAGAAAATAAATTTTTGAATTAAAATGGTTTTAAATCATTTTATGTTTTAAAAAGAAAATGGAAAATCATTTGCATGATTGCACAAAATGAAAAATGAGTTTTCTCCATTACTATCATTTTTATGCTCACACAGAAGGCATTATCTTCTCTACTTTAATTCTCCAAGCATTAGCTACAAGCCATGCACTCCATCTCTTTTCATGTTCATCTATTATATATAAAAAAGATTGGATTTGTTGGAGAATAAGATATATAGAATTTGAGAGAAAATTTTCTGAAGAAGAAACTGTCTTCTTCAGTTTTGTTGTGAGTTTTTCTTGTTTCTTCACATCTTCAAGTTGTTCTTGAGTCCCACAACTCTGCCTAACGCTCCAAGAGCATAGTTTGGAAGGCTTTGAGGTGGTTCACATTGATATCAAGTGAAGATTACAATTGAACACACGTTTTCTTGGAGAGTTCATTAAAGGTATGTTCTGAAAACCCACTTTTTAAGAAGAGCATGCTTTAGTTTTTGCCAAAATTAGTGAATTAGAATGCTTATGGATCCTAAATACTTCTACTGTATGTTGTTTAACTCTTTCACTTGCAACACTCTTGGAAGAAACACAGTTGAGTATGTATATTGTAGTCTCCATTGTGAAACCCTAAAACGAGTCTGGTAAGAAAGCATAACTCATCATCGAACGAACCATGTCCAAAAAGGTTCTATTTCTCCTCTCCGCTACACCATTCTGCTGAGGTGTACCCGGTGCTGAGAGTTGGAAAATAATTCCATGTTCTATCAAATAGTCCTGGAACCCCAAATCCAAAAACTCTCCATCTCAATCAGAAATGTTTTAATCCGTCTATCCAATGCATTTTCAACTTCAGCCTTGAACTCTTTGAACTTTTCAAAGGATTCAGACTTTCGTTGCATCAGATAAACATACTCATACCTAGAGCAATCATTAGTAAAACTGATAAAATACTCATAGCCTCCTCTGGCTTGCACATTTATAAGACCACAAAGGTCAGAATGCACTAACTCTAGAGGCTCTTTGGCTCGATAACCTTTTCCAGTAAAAGGTCTTTTAGTCATCTTACCCTCAAGGCAAGATTCGCACACTGGTAAAGAATTTTCTTCTAACTCACTTAGAAAAGCATTCCTCACCAACCTCTCAATCCTATTGAGATTGATGTACCCTAATCGAAGGTGCCAAAGTTGGGCATTTTCTTTCGGAGAAATGCGTTGACGTTTAGATTGAGTTACGGTAGTTTTAAACATCTCTATGTTATAGAGGGAACTTAAGGCTAACTGTCTTAGCACATACAAGTTATTTTCCAGTTTAGCTGTACAAATCTCAACTCCATCTTTATGAATAAACACTTTATCCACATTAAACGAAAGAGCATATTTGCATTGTAACAGGCACTTTATAGAAATTAAGTTCATTTTCAACTTAGGAACTACAAATATATCTTTTAAAATAAGAAATCTATTCTGTAAAGATAACTGGATTCCTCCCATTGCCATAGTTGAGACGATGTGTCTGGTGCCTACTCGCATCGTCATCTCACCATCCTCCAACTGCCGCCAAGATCTTATCCCCTATAAAGAAGAACAAACATGATTAGTGGCGCCCGAATTAATTATCCAGGAAAAATCATCATTCTTCACTAAACAAGTTTCTAACACTAGTAAATCACATTTAGCTTTATTCACCTTGGCCTTAGCCTTGGCTGCCTTCCTTTCCTTCAGATAGCGAGGACAATTCCTCTTCCATTGTCCGTTTTGGTTGTAGTGGAAACATTTTCCTTTTTTAACCGGTGTCGGACGTCTATTCCTCTGGGCGACAGGTGGTGGGTTAGCAAGTGCCTTCCCTTTCTTTTTACCACCCTTCTTCTTCTTCTCCTTGAGATCGTCCATAAGATCGAACCTCGATGGAACATCTTTGAGGATGAGGCAACATTTGCCTCACCTCTTCTCTTCTCCTTACTTTTCAGTAATGATTGATAGGTCTGCAACTAATTGAGAAGAGTTGTAAGGGTATATTCCACTTTATTAAAAATCACATTACTAACAAAATGGAGGAAGCTTTCCATCAATGAATATAGGATTATGCTAACTTGACTACCCTCATCGATTCTAGACCTATTCATCTCTACCACATTGAAGTGGACCATCATGTTAAGCACGTGTTCACAAATAGAGGTGCCTTCCTCCATTTTGGAGTTGAAGATATATTTCATAGCCTCGTGCTTGAGCTGTCCAAACGGTTGTTTGAACATTCCCCGCAGGGACTCAATGATCTCACGCACTAAGACCATGGGCTCATGCTTCTTGGCCAACACGTCGCTAAAATTGGCCAAGATATAGGCTCGAGCCTTCTCGTTCGCCCATGTTCATCGCTCGTATGCCTCCCAAACATTTCGAGCGGCATTTGGAGCTAGAATGGAAGGACAGACCTCCGTAGGGGCAAACATGAGATCCTTAATGATGAGTATTGTCGTGATAATATGTTTCCAACTAGAATAGTTGTCACTAGTTAGTTTTTCGGCGCTTAGCAATGCAATAGTGGCTGTAGCCATTGTTAAAACTATAGCTAAAAAACGAACAAACTTTTATAAGACTTTTGCTTAACCATATTTTAACCAATTAGTTTTAGCAAAACAATTACTAAGTACCCTAAGTGATAAGACTTCTATTTTGCAATGATGCCCTAGCGAGGCAGGACAAACGTCACCGGTGGGGTGATCAGATGCCCTTTCACTAGGATGAGACACTCTCAACCATTAGGCAGAACCAACTCTTGGAACTGAACCTAACAGCCACCATTTATTCGGTCCAAAAATTTTAACCTTTAACAATTCTGCGTAACTGTAACCCCTCGTTTTCAGCCTCAGAGTCTCGTCCTAACACCATAGGGAAGAAACAGATTAGGACAAGAGACTAAGTAACCTTATTCTATACAGGAGATCAAATAAAGAAAAGCGCAAAATTGTCATCCTATAGGGAACACTCCCGGGGTGCCTCAAGGCGATAGGCAGAAACTTTATTCAACCTAACGAAAGAAACCGTGGGATATGTTGTCGCACTTTCCACTCCCACTTACTATGGACATTCTCTCCATCTACCTTGATATTGACCTACCCAAACACCATCCTTTAGGGGGACACTCCTAGGGTGCCACGAGGCTGAGGGTAGATTTCACGGTGTGGACAATAAAAGGGAGAAACATGAATGGTTTAAATGAAGAATCAGATACCCAAGTACCTCCCACTGAATGTTCTACCTAGGGGTTCATTAACCTAGACAATCCGGGTACTGATTTTAGTCTAAGTCATTTTATAATCCGCTCAAAAACAACTTTTGTCTTTGAAATAAAACAAGTTTAAGTAGTCACATTAAACTCTTTAATGGATTGTCCTTAATGTTGCATGCATGCATCAAATCTATCTAATTCACCTTTTCAGGTAGGTTCCCAGATAGGGGTGTTTTGTTTCCATCACCTTAAATACCCCAACCTAGACAGAACCCGCCTTAGACAAAAGTCCTTTATAGATAGATTTACTACACTTTAACCTTTTATTAGTCAATTTAATCCTATTAAACAGATTAAAAGATTAAAGCCTAAGGTTGTTAATTATACTAGAATTGTTATCTTAGGTCTATCTCATCCAAGTTTTAAAACATTTTTAAAACCATGATTTAAACCTAAGTGGGCATACATATCTTTCTTATTGATTTTAGTTCTAAGTCCTTTATAACCTTTATAAAAGAAACAACTAAAACCATATATTGCCACACAACTAGATATTTTAACACTTATAAAATTAACCTATATGTCATGCTTCATGAAATGTTCGGTCATTACTATACATAACTTTTATATACAAGTAACGAACCAAGCACACATGCTTTCCATACACGCTTATACTATAACATTTATAATATAACGATGATGCATGTCAACGCTTTATGCATGCATAAATATAACTTGTATATGATATGATGCATGAGTATGCTCTTACATAATTTAAATCATGCTTCTCTAAATCATAACACTTATAATAAAGAGATGATGCATGACCAATGCATAACCTAAGGTGGGATTTTTCTATATGGCACACCATATGACATATAAATAAAACATACATCCTATGTATATTAACACATTAATGGATTGGGATGAACCACCTCAAAATTGGAAAGAAAACTCTATCTATTATATTTTTTCCACCAAGCAAACTGGTTCATAAGCGAACCGGGTCTTGAACCGTCGGGTGAAGCTCCCCATCATTTAGTAAATGCCTCCAGGTAAACGATCGTGTAGCGCACAAGACTAAAGCACTCGGATGCTAAATGATCATTTAGATGACAACGAAGCTGCGAAGCCCGATCATCTATACGATCACTTAACACGTGATAGGCAAACGATTTATTTGTGTAGTCAGTAACTAAGCGATGAAGCTTGCTGAGCTACACGATCATCTAGTGCGCGCGCGAAAAACATCTCCTGAGTATCCGATACTCAGCGATCATCCACCCCATCGTTTACATGACCCAACCAACCTTGGTCGTCTTCATCCTCGAAGAACAGCAACCCTTGCTATGAAGCTTCTTCACGAAGGACTCACAGACTCAAACTCTTTGAAATTATAGACTCGATAGCAGTTAAAATGCCCAAAAACGTAGGGGCCTTTACAATTAACTTGAAATGTAAAAGAATTTAAACAAACTAGAGGCTTCATCCCAGAAACTCCATTAATACACACATCTACAAACGATTTAACGATTAAACAGAGAGTAAACATGCTTCACCCACCTAGAAGTAAATGTAATTCTTTGCATCAATGAATTTGGAATATAAAAAACTTAGCTCTGATACCAATTGAAGAAACTCTTAAACAAGAGTACCTCTAAGCGAAAGTGGATCTTTCTAAAGACATTGTGACATAATTGCCATATTTACATTCAAACATGTAGATATGCATCAAACTATAAATTACCGGTATGCTTTAAGAACAAAGAACAAGAGAACGAATACATATCAGTTGAAGACTCTTTCTTCACAGCAAAGCTCATTCTCTCTAAGTGAACAAGCTCCTCTCGCTCTCGCTGGAACGTCAAGCCAATCGTTCACCAACACCCGATCGTCTACTCACTAGCGATCTCTACACGAACAGACGGATGGGGACGACACCACCACTTGGAACCCTCGGTATTCTCAGTGTGAGAATCCAAATAGTGGGCTCTATTGAGATTTGGTAGAGGGGAGGAGGATTGAAGATGTATACAACGATCAAGCAAGTAGGAGAAGTGCAGGGTCTATCGTATAGACAAAATGCTTGATCGTTTAGTAGGGAGTACACGATCGTGTAGGAAATGGGTTGCAATTGTCTATACGATCGTTTAGTAAAAGCTCGGCACTAGACGATCGTTTAGAAAAACAAAAGTGATCGTTTAGAAGATGTGCGCGCATGTATGCGATCATGTAGTAAATTCAAGCTATCGTATAATCTCTCGGTTTACTAAGCGATAGGTAGCATACACCTCACTTGAGCGAATTACGTGATCTTTTTCAAAATGAAAACGATTTTCATTTTATTCTTCAGTTACGAAAACTGAATCAAACTTCCTACTAACGCACGGTTACGGAGAAAACGACGTGCACAATTATCCCATAATTGTCAAATTAAAATAATAAATATAATCATATTATATTCATTAACCTATAGTTTAATATCATATATAAACCATAGTGTTTTCTCCTCCACTAGATATAAATCATACTTATATCCATTTTCCTCCAATTAATGTATCTCATACATAAAATCAATCATATCAAATATAATTAACCAGTTCAATCATATCATATATAATCGAACTCCCTTTTGTCAATTTGAACATTTCGAACTGACCCAAAAATAGATTCTCAACTTGAATCCATTGAGCTGCCAAGGGGACCTTATGGACCTATGGCTCGAAGCTCCAACGGTACATGAATAGCTGACTAAACTCTTTAGCCACGAGATTCACCATCCGTTAACTGCCAGGCATTCCACTAAAGACCGACAGCTGAACTCTTCTTACCACAAATATATTTCTGTGTCCATCGGATATAGCCAATCAATAGTACGATAACCCTTCACAGATGCTCGTAAGTACAGCTGGGCCAATTTATCATTTTGCCCCTATAGTTACATCTAACTCCTTAAGTACCACTAATCCCTCTAATGAACAATACAACATAGTTCTACTATGTGTGGACACCTCTTGGGCCATGAGAAGGTGTGTGGCGCCACATCATTCAAGCCCCAGGATCATCCCTAAAGGGAGCAATCTATCTACTTATCTCTACTTTGGGGAATGAGTAAATTCCATCTTGTGTAGCTGAGTTCCCAGCTCCCAAATCAAACGAATCCCCAAAGTAGTAGATTTGAGTTAGCGATCAAGCCACTTGCACCCATGCAAATCAAAGGACCGCTTTCAAAGGAAGGAGTTCCCAACTCACTTAGGATTGAAGTCAACCTATGGTCATCCTAGTGAAGTGAAGTCTCTGTCATGAACGGCGTTATATAACGAGACGTTAACACTTCGTGGTCAGGTCTTATACAAACTCTTTGTATATGAACCCCCTTCGCTCGCACATCCCCACATGAATGATCAGGATCAGACCATCTGTAGCAAGTCATAATATTTGTAATTATTCCACAAAGCGGGGCGCATCCATAGTGTTACCAGGATAAGGTTTCCCTCCTATATCCATATACTACAAACCATTTTGGTTATCACTTAAGACATGATCCACTTGTATGTCACCACATACATGCTTAAGTTACATAATGACAACCAGGGATTTTAGTTTATTGGTTTGTGGTAAAGCAAATAAAACATCTAATATTCAAAGACAAGTAGTGAAGAAAATATCATATATTATACATCACAAGCGTTCGTACAAAACTATGTTTACAAACTATAAGACACGAGAGTTTAGGGCATCATCCCCAACAGATCATGTGTTAGTCGATCTTAATCATGAGTGAGTTAAAAAGTTTTTTCTGTGAAAGTTCGCCCTTTGATTTGCACAAGCGAGAGTGGCTCGAATTACCAATTCAATATGCATATATTTTGGGACGTGACAGAACATGGAGCTAGAAACATAACTTCACAAGATGAAATTTACTCTTTTCCATAAAGGGTAAATAGATGAGTAATTCCCTTAATTGCTAACTTCAAGAATTAAACAATGGGCCCACCTTTTCACTAGCCCATAAAGGACTTAATTTATGGTTAGACCATAAACGATTGTTCATTAAAGGATCAGTGGTACTTAAGAAGATAGAGGTAATTACAGGGATAAAATAAACTTTTGTCCTAGTTATATTTACGAACAACTCGTGAAGGATCAACTTGCTTGTAATAATTATATCAATAGACATTTCTTGTCCTGCAGTGCGTAATAGTGCAACTATGGGCCTGTATGGTTTACCTTGTAGTTAATGAATGAAGATTAATTAATTAAGTTTAGTTAATTAATCTTGGATCATTTGAGCTTATAATATGTAGGTTCATAGGAACCCCTTACTAACTCACCACAAACCTGAGGATCAAACGTGTTGAAAGGAAAATTTGAAACGTTCAAATTTTTAAAGAAAATATTAATTATATTGATACAATAAATGAATATACTTTATTATAAAGTTTAATTGAATAGAAACTATATAATAGGGTAATTAATTTATTTGAATCATTTTAATATGAGATATTAAAATATATCATTTTAATTTAATTTTAATATGAGATATTAAATTAGGTAATTATAATTAAATAGGTTATCCTAATGGGAGTAGGATAAACTTGATTGAGTCCTATATAAATAGTCCTGGAGGGCTCATGGGATAACACATCAATAATAATCTCTACAATCAATCTGCAAAGATTCTCTAGAGAGAGAAAAAAATAAAAATAAATAAATAAATACTCTCCCAAATTTAGAGAAAAGTTCTCTAAAAATCTTCTTCCCCTTTTTTCTTCCTTCCACTTACTTTAAAGAAGGTTCCCACTAATCGATCCTTGCCAGAGTCATAGTAAGGAAAATCTCGTGGAAGAGGAAGATCTCTAGGAGAAGGACACCGATTCAAGGGTGAAAGTATGATGCTTAACCCCCTTCATGATTTTTAATTCTTTCAAGAAATTAAGGAACATGATTCCACCGCTTCCACTGTGGGATTAAAGTGTTTAATCTCTTTATCTTGTACTTTCAATTCTGCGACAATTTAATCCTTTAATTTTAATAAGTAGCAATTTAGCTCATGTACTTTACAACTTGTAATGATTTAGTCCTTATTGAATTATTATTAAGATTTGCAATTTCTTACACATCTAGACCAACAAATTGGTAAGTAATCAAAATTTTCAATAAACTATAAAGACTAACTCATTAAATAATAAAAGTTGACACTTCATCTTAAAGAAAATTTTCATGATAGAGAATAAATTTTTACAAATTTCAAAGTATTAGACTAGATCCTTACTAATTGAAGTTTAGGAACTAAATTGTTACAAATTTAAAAATATAAGAATTAAATCGTTGTTTGTTAGAGGAAATGGAATATAAGAACTAAATACACTATTAAACTGATTACAACTCAACTGGAAACAATATACCCAATGTATAATATCCAAACTCAAACTTAAGCTAGATGATGTAACAAGTCTTAGATATGGAAATAATCAAAGACTTGAAAGACCCTCAAAACCTTTCGAGATTCAAAATGTAGTAGAGGCACGCTTCTGATAAGTATTGTTCTGAAGATAATTATTTGTTCTGCATGGGCTACAAGCAGACTACAATGATTGTCTCAGCATAATACAACGACTACTTCTAGTAGAACTGCAACCTTGAATTACTCGGATCTGACAGAACACTTGGATATCTGCTCTCTACTCAACTCAAAAACAATATAAAGAAAGAAAGAAATGAGAGAACTATTCAGTTTTGAATCGGATGCTACAAAATGAAGAACCAAGTTACTATTTATAGGCTAGCAACTTAGTAACTCTCCAAAATACAAAATAAACTAAAATAAATACAAAAATTGAAATATCTATCAAATTTAACTTAACTGAATTGCTATTTGACAAAAATCAAACATAATTCATTCAAATTGAAGAAACTAGAAATTTAACTTTCATACAAGTTAAATTTGTACATAAAACATCATTTTAATTTAAAGTTTCAATCCATTTCTATTTTTCAAATATTCATAAACTTTCACTTTCTTTTACTATATATATATATATATATTCAACATTATCAACAAAGTTTAATAACTAAATTGTTACCGAACTAAAACTATTTTTTAACTTTATAAAAATTTCTCACTGCTCTTAGTACTCCATTGTTTTCTCTAACATCAGTTTTAAAAGGATTAACCTTTTAGTATTCTATGACACTTTTTGTTTAGCATTTCACGAATTATTATATAATTAATTTGTTTAGTTAAATTTTAATTTTTTATGGTTAACAATAAATAAGATAGTATAAAATATTTTTCATATTACTGTGTTACTATAATTTTTCTCCAAAAGAATCCTCCTCAACTTGCAACTCGCTATGAAACTAGAAAATTAATTTATTTGTCAAAAGAGGAACATTCATAAAAATTCTTATTTCTTTCCCTCTCATTTTTCTTTCATTAATCAAATTTATTATTCAACTCATTATACAAATCACAAGTTTAATCCCTAATTTTTGTAGTCAATACATTTTTAATTTTTTATATTTAATAGAATTTCATAACTTAAAAAAATTATAATAAATCTCTAAATTTTTAATTTTGTGTTGTATACATCATAGACTTAATCTATATTTAGATAAGAAATTGACATTCAATATGTCCTATTAAAATAGATTCAATAAATATAAAAATATTTTATAAATCTACTAGAGGTAAAACTAAAAGTTCGATAATTTACCAATACATTTAAAGACCAATTTGAAGCGAATATGAAAATTAATAATTGATTTTTTTAATTAAAATAATTTTATTTTAATTCTTTAAAATCCTATTTTATAAAGCTATTCAAATTATATTGAATAATTTTAAATGATAATCAAGAACTAAAATGTTTCTCTTACCCAATAGATTAAAATATAATCGCCGAAATTAAATTATAGAATAAAACCAACACCAAAATAACTAAAACAGAATTTAAAGTTCATATTATTTTTTTAAAAATGTCCTACACAACATAATATATTTTATTTAATCAGAACTTTGAAAGATAGGGGTACATCCACTTAAGAGGCAAAGAGGCACGTGCCCCCTCTTTTCTTTCTTTCTTTTTATTTTTTTAGACTATTTTTTTTTAGACTAACAATAACATTAAGAGAAACCACAATCAAATGTCTTCATCAAGAATGATGGGAGAATACTATTTAGAAAAAAACTCTTTCTATATTAAAGAAAAACTCTAAAAGGATGTCAAAGCAGTAAAAGCATGAGCAACTTTGTTTGCCTCTCGAGAAATATGACAAATTTAAAATAATGTCATTTACGAAAACCTAAATATCAGGCGAGAAAATCACTCCAGAGCGCTAGATTCAATCTCTAATGGAGGATTTGACCCTCCCCATTCTTGATAAATCGCTTGCAGACTCTCTGAGATGGCCTTAACTTCTAACAGATTAATATCACCCCTCATCTGGATTTGACCCTCCCCATTCAATCTCTAATGCGATATGGTCTTGAAGAATCCAAAAAACCCTCCTCTTCTCTCCAGGTCAGACCATATCGCATCCACATTAAGTTTCTAGCAACCAATCGTCAGGAGACACCAATGAAGATGAATGGAGGACCCGGAATGTGAAAGGAAAGTAGAGGAAGCCAAGGTGCTAAGAGACCTGTCCAGCTCATCTAAATGCCTCTCAATCAATCTACATAGGGAATCGACATCAAAGACCCATTCATGGATTAAATCTCATTAAGAAAACTCTATAAGCACCACAGGATGATCAACATGCATTCAATCTCCTCCCCCGAACTCGAACCTCTCCACAAGTCCTAGTAATCCGACAACATCTAACCCCTGCCAGCACCAAACAACCCAATATAAGACGCATAAACAAATCCCAAATGAATGAGAGAACTTACACAATGTGGCTAGTAGATTCCACAAAAGCAAAAGGACAAAGAGAGAGAGAAAATATCTCTTTAGAGTGTAAGTTGCTGACGGTGGGGATCAAATCGTTAAAAATTCTCCAACAGCAATGTTTGATCTTGGGTTTGACCATAGCCTCTCAAAGAGCATTTTAGGACTTAAAAGGACTCCATAATGTGTGAAGAAAATGGAGCAGTCAACCCATACAACCTAACCCTCAAGTGTTAAGACACTCTTAACGAAAAAAAAAAAAAAAAAAACTCTTCTTATAATATCAACGTGCCAAAAAATTCTCGTCATCGCAGAGCCTCAGACTAATAGGGATATTCATGATATTAATAGCATCGTAGAAGAGAAAAGATCCCTAATATGATCTGCATTCCAAGATTGCTCAGTGTTGAGCAAAAAGGACACATTTTTCTCCTTAGCTTCTGTTGGCTCAATTTGGTATGAAATCTTCATCATTCAGGCTCCAAGGATCCCCCATGATGGAATCATCATTATCGTTTTCGATCCTCTAGTGCATATTACCACGTATATAAAGATCTCTCCACGACGAAATACTCCTCAAAAAGTGGACGGACTATGCTCCATGTTTGCCTCAAAAGAGTCTGCACTCCAGAAATATCTTCCCTTCAGAAGCTTGGCAAGAAGAGAATTTGGATTTTTCAAAAATCACCAATAAAGCTTGATTGAAAATTTTAAAATTTTTGAACCTAAACCCCCAACTTCCTTACTAATGCCTAACTTTTTCCAACTTTTCTAGTCGATTTTCATTTTTTCCTCGGAGGAACCCCACCAGAACCGAGTGTGCATCCATTTTGAGATCTTGCAAACACTATCGGGAAACTTGAAGCAACTCATCGTGTAACATAAAATTGCTTGAACGACAGCTTTAAGAAGCACCTCTTTTCCCTTCGCTAAAAAGAGCTTCTCTTTCCAACTCTAGATCGCTTTCCAAACCCGCTCTTTGATCACCCTGAAAACTTGACTTTTATCTCTACCAATATAAGAAGGAAGGACTAACAGTATTCACTCCCACTCAATCCTCTAGAACCTTGCGCTTTCCTTTGTATACGTTCTTTCTACCTAAGAATATTGATTTGTTTCTATTGATGACCTAACCTGAAGCCTTCTCAAATCACTTAGAATCTCCTTCTACATACAACTATATTCCTTTCAGAATCATTTAGGAAGAAGAGGTTGTCATCTACAAAGAAAAGATGGATTATAAGAAGAGGGTGTTAATTGATTCCATTTACTTTATTTTTATTATATATATATATATATATATATATATATATAGTTAATACAATAAAATCCCTTGGTCCATAAATACATATAAAGATAAATAAATATATTTTAGTTTTTAATAAATTGGTTTAGAAAAATTAATTACCTCAACTTAGTTTTGTTTTAAGAAACTTAACTTAGTTTTGTTTTAAGAAACTTTAATAAATATTTCAATTGTACTATTTACTTATACATTCGGCTAGATAATTTTATAAATATTTATTATAATTTAATAATTAATATTACTTAATTTAGATGTTACAAATCTCTAAAGAATCAAAAATATCTCACACATCCATGAACTTTCAATTCTATATTGAAAAAATCAAATTAATTATTTTATTGAAAAAAATTATTTTGTATCTAATTGAACCTTAAAATATCAATTTAGTAAATAATGTACCGTACATTAAAAAAAATGGTACAAACACAAAGTTAAATTTCATATATGATATAACCATTTTAACATTTTTGAATATATATATGTAAGAGATCTATTGGATATAAACTTGAAACTAAAGGAATCTATCAAACACATCATTAAAAAAAATTAGGGACCTATTATACACATTTTAAAGTTAGAACCATAAATAAAAACAAATTTAGAAATACATAAGCTAAACTTCTAATCTTATATGAAATTCTAGTCCTAACATGAAGTCCTGAATCTACCACTGCAAAAAGATCATTGTTTTTCTCTTTCTTCAATTATATGTGTAGAATTCAACATGGATTAATTCTCGATTTTGAGTAAAGATGTTTGGAAAGAATTCAGTTGAACATACTTCTAATATTTGATCTATTTTGATTTTTTTCGATTTGATTGTCCTTTCTTTTTTTCTTTTTCCTTTTAATTTATGCTATGAATTTATAAGTGAAGCGATTTGGAGACTGATGGCATCCACCATCAACTAAGTAGATAAAAGTTCCCTCTTTGAGCTAGGGCCACTAAAAAAGCTGAGTTAAGGAGGAAGGGCATCGAATACATACACTAGATCTGACCCACTATGTTGGGTGTGCTACCCAGTAGAGACACATGTTCCCTTTTGCCATATTTCTTTTAGATTGTGTTATGACAAAAATAAAATCGACAAGCAAAAAGCGAGATAGTGAAAAAAAAATGACAAAGATTTGTATAGTTCATTAACTATGTATTAGCTATATTTACAAGTAGAGAGAGTGAACCATTTTATGCTATATTTACAAGTAGAGAGTGAACCATTTTATTATTTGAAAAGAAAATCAAATAATACTAATGCACAAACGTCAATAGGGTTAGAAGGTTTATATATGATATCTTTCTAAACTCTAGGAGCAAAACCGTAAGTTACATATATGTATATACAAATGCCCCTAAAATTCCATCAGTGTATGTTCCCTCTAGACCAAGCGAGACCCCTATACTTGGGTATTTAAAACATTGGATAATAGATTCAAGACATTCCGACAGATTGATTTGGGGTCTAAGCATATTGTGTTAAGTATTATAAGGGCTGTTTTAAAGGGATTAAATCTCGTGCGGAAGCGTGTGAACGCTCGTGTTTCAATATTCGTTTAAGAAAACAAGAACATAAAACAAATAAGCATGTTATAATTTAATAAAAACTGTAGAAATAGACTTTTGAAGACAGTTCTTCAAGCGATTCTCTCGTCAAGATGTTCTGAACACCATCACTAATGTATCTTCGCTATTCTTCGATAGAATCGTGGCTTGTGGGAATCCTTTTGGAAGTATGAGGGAATGAGAGAATTTCTTTGAGAAAATGGGAGAGTTAAGACTAGAGAAGAAGAAGAAAAAAAAAAAAAAAAAAAAAAAAAAAAAAAAAAAAAAAAAAAAAAAAATTCTTTCTCTTTCTTCATTTCACATTGAGTTAAGTAGGAATTATCACCCTCCCACGAAGTCCTAGTAACTCCCCACATGGGGAGTTGTTTTTTATTTACTATGTTAATATAAATTAAATCAAAATTTAAATTAAATTAAATAACAATATTTAATAAATTTAATTAATAAAATATCATATATTTAATTAATTAAATATCATATATTTAATTAATATTATATTTAAATCATATTTAAATATATTTTCCTCTCATCATTTATAGTTTTAATATGAATCTTATTCATATTGATTTTTAACCTATAATTTTAATATAAATCTAATTTATATTATTTAATATTTGAATTTTATTCAAATATTTTATTTTTCTCATATAATAAAGTTTAACTTTGAATCTAATTCAAAATTAACTTTATAATATAATGTATCATATACATTATATTAATTGTATCACATACAATTATATTTTCCAAATAATTTAGACAATTCAAATTCATCTAAAACTTTAATAATTCTATTTTTTACCCTTAGTGAGCTTGCGAGGAGACCTAATGGACCTACAGATTACAAGCTTCAATGATACGTGATTAATTAATTAAACTCTTTAATTTAATTAATCAATATTCATTAATTGTGGGTTACCCCACTAAAAACCCGTATATTTTTTGCACCCACGGATATAACTATTACCGGTAAGTCAATCCTGTTGGGGTTGATGCCCTAAAGTCTCGTGTCCTGTAGTTTGTAAACAGTTTGTACGAACGTTTGTGTTCTATAATATATGATATTTACTTCATATCTTGTATTTTGCTCAGTTACTTATTTTATTTGCTTTATCATAAACCAATAAATATAAAATCCTTGGTTATCTGTATGTGACTCAAGCATGTATGTGGTGACATACAAGTGGATCATGTCTTGAGTGATAACCAAAATGGTCTGTAGTATATGGATATAGAAGGGAAACCTTATCCTGGTAACGCTATGGATGCGGCCCGCTTTGTGGAATGGTCACAAGTGTTGTGACTTGTCACATATGGTTTGATCCTGATCATTCGTGTTGGAGACATGCGAGCGGGGATGTCCTATGCAAATAGTTTGTATAAGACCTGACCACGAAGGGTTAACGTCTCGTTATATAACACCGTTCATGACAGAGACTTCACTTCACTATGATGACCATAGGTAACATGACCAGAATCCTAACTGAGTTGGGAACTCCTGCCATTGAGGGTGGTCCTTTGATTTGTATGGGTGTGAGTGATCAGGTCGCTGATTCAAACCTACCATTTTGAGGATTCGTCTGATTTGGGAGCTGGGAACTCAGCTATACAAGATGGAATTCATTCCTTCCCCGAGGTAGGGGTAAGTAGATAGATAGCTCCCTTAAGGGCTGATTCCAAGGCTTGAACGATGTAGCACCACACGCCTTCTCTTAGCCCGAGAGATGTTCACACATAGTTGGACTATGTTGTATTATTCATTAGATGAATCAATGGTACTTAAAGAGTGAGATGTAACTACAGGGGCAAAACGATAATTTGGCCCAGCTGTACATGAGCATCTGTGAAGAGTCATCATACTCATGATTGGTTATATTCGATGGACACAAAAATATATCTGTGGTAAGAAGAGTTCAGCTGTTGGTCTTTAGTGGAATATCTGACAGTTAACGGATAGTGGATCTCGTGGCTAAAGAGTTTAGTCAGCTATTCACAGACCGTTGGAGCTTCGAGCCACAGGTCCATTAGGTCCCTTAGATAGCTTGGATAAAGTCGAGAATCAGTGTTTGGGTTAATTTGAAATGTTCAAATTGACAAGAGGAAGTTTGATTATATATGATATAATTGGACTGGTTAATTATATATGATATAATTGGCTAAATGTATGAGATACATTATTTTAGAGGAAATTAGATATAAATATGATTTATATCAAGAAAAGAAGAAAATAATATAGTAGATATGTGATATCAAACTATAGAGTAAAAATATAATATAATTATATTTATTAATATTTTAATTGATTAATTATATGATAATTAATCCAAAAATCACGTTCGGACGTGCGTTAGTGAAGCAGTGTCGGTTATTGTAACCGATGAATTAAAATGAAAATTGTTTTCATTTTGAATCAATCGTCTGGAAAAAGATAGACGCACGCGTTGGTGAAATCGTAAACGATCGCTTAAAAGAATCGAAAGCCTATACGATAGTCGTTTTACGTCTAAACGATCGTAAGACCTCGCGCCTAAACGATTGCACACTAGTTCCTACACGATCAAATAGCTTACCTATACGATCGTATTATGTGCCGAGTTTGCTAAATGATCGTATACCATTTCCTAAACAATCGTTCAGTAAAACCTACAAGATCGTGTAGTTTCTCCTAAACGATAAGCATCGTGCTATACGATAGCGCCTTTTTCCCTCCCACTTGCATATTGCCTACTTGATCTGGTCTTCCTCTTTCCTCTACAAAATTCACTAAAGACCACGCTTTGGGTTCTCACTCCGCGAATACCTGGGGCTCTTTTCCGGTGGTGTCATCCCTGCAGCGTTCATGTTCGTGCGGTTGTTTAGGCGTTGGTTGATTGGGTAGAGTTTTCCGCTGCATTGAGTTCCGAAGTTTGAAAAACATCTTCAACTGGTATGGCAACTCTCTCCTTCGTTTATTTTTTATCAAAGCATGCCTTTAATTGACTGTTTGTTTACATAACTGTGCGTTTGAATGTATAATGTGTATTTCGGTCACATGCTCATGAAACTCTTCGGTAAGAGATCCTTCAATTGGTATCAAAGCCAGGTTCTGATACTTCGATTTCATATGTTGCAACGAAATGACATTTACGTTCTTGGTGGGTGCATTTCTACATTGTTTAATGGTTAAATTTTCTATGGATGTGCAGGATTAATGGATGTTTTCATGGATGGTAGCCTAGGTTTGATTTAAATCTTTTACATTTGCGGTTATTTGTAAAGGTCTCTGTGTTTTTGGGCATTAATAATCGTTATCGAGTTGTATTCAAAGTTTGTTTGAAGTTTTGAGTCGTTCGAAGAAGCAGATCTGTGCAAGCGTTGCAGTTCTTTGAGGAATGAGGCAATCTAGGGTTGATCGCATCGTGCAGAAGATATAGTACGCGATTGCTATTGATCGCATCGTAAAGATGATGGAGTACGTGACTGCTGTTGAACGCATCGGTTAAATGATGGGGTATGCGATCAAAAGTTGATCGTATCGTATTGACGATCGAGTATGCGATCGTAGAGTATCGGGTCGTGTAGACGATGAAATGCTCGCGTATCGTTTAACGCACGCATGCATTGGATAATCGTTTAGGTCAGCAAGCTTCATCGCTTAGTAACTGACTAAACGATCGCTTAGTAAAGGAAGGTAAATCGTTTACCTGTCGTCATGCTAAGCGATCGCATAGTCGATCAGGCTTCGCAGCCTCATCGTCATCTACGCGATCGTTTAATTATGCTTCTATATTCTACTGCGCATTGAACGATCATCTACCTACGGCGTTTACTATACGATGGAGTCCTCCTGACGATTCAAGACCCGATTCGCCTGTGAACCGATTTGCTCGATGAAAAATGTAATAGATAGGGTTATTTCATTTCAATTTTTGTAAAGGCTCATCATATAATATAAGAGTTATATTTATGCATGCATAAAAAGCATTGACATGCATCGTCTTTATATTATAATTGTTATAGTATAAGGGTGAATGATAGCATGTTTGCTTGGTTTTTACGCATTATATAAAAGTTATATATAGTAATGACCGGAAATTGCATGAAGCATGACACATAGATTACTTTATAAATGTTATAAACACCTCGTTGTGCGCAATGGTTTTAGTTGTTTCTTTTTAAAAGTTAAAGAGAAATTAGAACTAAAAGAAATAAGAAAGACATGCACGTTCACTTAGGTGTAATTCATGGTTTTAAAGTGTTTAAAACTTGGAGCACATAGACCTAAGATCACGATTCTAATACGATTAGCAACCCTAAGGCTTTAATCTTTTAATCAGTTTAATAGGATTAAATTGGCTAATAAAAGGTTAAAGTGTAGCAAATCTATCTATAAGGGACCTTTTGTCTAAGGCGAGTTCTATCTAGGCTGGGGTATTTAAGTTGACGGAAACATACCACCCCTACCTGGGAACTTACCTAGAAAGGTGAATTAGATAGATTTGATACATGCATGTAAGTTAAGGACAGTCCATTAAAGTGTTTAAATGTGACTACTTGAACTTGTTCATATTTCATAGACAAATGTTGTTTATGAGCAAAGTTTAAAAAGACGCTTAGACTAAAATCAGTAGCTGGATTGTTTAGGTTAATGAACCCTAGGTAGAACATTCAGTGGGAGGTACTTTGAGCATAAGATGCTTCACTAAAATCTTTCACGTTTCTCCTAAATAGTCCACACCATGAGATCTACCCTCGGCCTCGCGACACTTTGGGGTGTCCCCCTAACGGATGGTGTTTGGGTAGGTCAATATCAAGGTGGATGGAGAGAGTGTTCATAGTAAGTGGGAGCGGGCAGTGTGATAGCATATCCCTCGGTCTCCCTCGTTAGGTTGAATAAAGTTACTGCGCATCGCCTCGAGGCACCCTGGGAGTGTCCCCCTAAAGAATGGCAGTTTTTTGCGTTTCTTTATTTGATCTCCTGTAAGAGGATAAGGTAACTTAGTCTCTTGTCCTAATCTGTTTCTTCCCTACGGTGGACTTATTAGGGTGGGACTCTGGTACCAAAAGCGAGGAGTCACACTTACACGAAATTGTTAAAGGTTAACAGTTCTGGACCGAAAAATGGTGGTTGCTAGGTTCAATTCTAAGAGTTGGTTCCGCCAATGGTTGAGAATGTCTCATCCCAGCGAAGGGGCAACTGATCACCCCATCGGTGACGTTTGTCCTGCCTCACTGGGGTATCATTGCAAAATAAAAGTCTATAACTTAGGGTACTTGAAACTGCTCTGCAAAACTGATTAGTTTAAAAGTGGTTTGGCAAAATCTCATAAAGTTTTGTTCATATTTTCAGCATATTTTCCAAAATGCAGCAGCCACGTTGACATTATTAAGCACCGAAAAACTTACTGGCGATAATTTCGCAACATGGAAACACATGATCACGACGATCCTGATCATCGAGATTCTCATGTTCGCTCTCATGGAGACTTGTCCACCTATTCCAACTTCTAATGTCGCTCAAAATGTTCGGGAGGCATACGAGCGATGGACAAGGGCGAATGAGAAGGCCTCAGTCTACATATTGACAAGTCTTTCTGAAGTCTTGGCCAAAAAACATGAGCCTATGGTCTCAGTACGTGAGATCATGGAGCCCATGCAGGGGATGTTTAGACAACCGTCTGAACAGCTTATGCATGAGGCTCTTAAATACATATTCAACTCCAAAATGGAAGAAGGCACCTCTATTCATGAACATGTGCTTAACATGATGGTCCACTTTAATGTGGCGGAGTTGAATGGGTCTACCATCGATGAGGGCAGCCACGTTAGCATAATCCTGCATTCATTACCGGAGAGCTTCTTGCACTTTGTTAGTAATGTAATTCTTAACAAAGTGAAATTTAACCTTACAACTCTCTTCAACGAGTTGCAGACCTACCAATCTTTGTTGAAAAGCAAGGAGAGGCGGAAGGGTGAAGCAAATATTGTTTCATCCTCTAAGACGTTCCATAGAGGTTCGACCTCAGGAACAAAGTCTGCACCTTCTACTTCTAACTCTATAAAGGGGAAGAAGAAGGGTGGTAAGGGAAAAGGGAAGACACTTGCTAACCCACTGCCTGTCGCCCCAAGGAGGTGTCCACAGGTTGCTAAGGGAAAGTGTTTCCACTGAAACCAAGATGGACACTGGAAGAGGAACTGTCCTCGGTATCTGAAAGAGAAGAAAGCAGCCAAGGCCGATAAAGGTAAATGTGATTTACTTGTTCTTGAAACTTGTTTAGTGGAGAATGATGATTCTACCTAGATAATTGATTCGGGTGCCACTGACCATGTTTGTTCTTCTTTTCAGGGGATTACATCTTGGCGACCGCTGGAGGCTGGTGAAATGATGATGCGAGTAGGCACCGGGCACGCCGTCTCAACTGTGGCAGTGGAGGACTTCAGTTAGCTTTACAAAATAGGTTTCTTATTTTAAATGATGTATATATTATTCTCGAACTAAAAAGGAACCTCATTTCTGTAAAGTGTTTATTGCAATGTAAATATACTATCTCGTTTAATGTGGATAAAGTGTTTATTCATAAAGATGGTGTTTTTATTTGCACAGCAAATCTGGAATCAAATTTATATGTGCTAAGGCCGTTAGCCATTAATTCCCTCCATAATACTGAAATATTTAGAACTGTCGTAACTCAATCAAAACGTCGATGTATTTCTCCAAAAGAAAATGCCCAACTTTGGCATCTTCGTTTAGGGCACATCAATCTCAATAGAATTGAAAGATTGGTGAAGACCGGACTTTTAAGAGAGTTAGAAGAAAATTCTTTACTATTGTGCGAATCTTGCCTTGAGGGTAAGATGACTAAACGACATTTTACTGGAAAAGGTTATAGAGCCAAGGAGCCTCTTGAGTTAGTATATTCTGACCTTTGTAGTCCTATGAATGTGTGAGTCCGAGGTGGCTATGAGTATTTTATCAGTTTCACTGATGATTACTATAGGTACGAGTATGTTTATCTTATGCAACGGAAGTCTGAATCCGTTGAAAAGTTCAAAGAGTTCAAGATTGAAGTTGAAAACGCATTAGATAGACTGATTAAAACACTTCGATCGGACTGAGGTGGAGAGTTTTTAGACTCGGCATTCCAGGACTATTTGATAGAACATGGAATCGTTTCCCAACTCTCAGCATTGGGTACACCTCAGCAAAAAGGTGTAGCAGAGATGAGAAATAGGACCTTGTTAGACATGGTTTGCTCGATGATGAGTTACGCTTTCTTACCGGACTCGTTTTGGGGTTTTGCAGTGGAGACTGCGATATACATACTCAACTGTGTTCCCTCCAAGAGTGTTGCGAGGATACTTTTGGAGTTGTGGAACGGGCATAAAGTTAGTTTACGTCACTTCCGCATTTGGGCTTGCCCTGTATATATGCTTGAGGCTAATCCCAAGAAGTTGGAACCACGGTCGAGGTTATGCCTCTTTGTAGGCTACCCCAAAGGTACACGAGGGGGTTGTTTTTATGATCCGATGGAAAATAGGGTGTTTGTTTCAACAAACGCTACTTTTCTAAAGGAGGATCATATAAGGGAGCACAGTCCACGAAGCAAAGTCGTGTTGCATGAGCTTTCCAATGAAACTACTGAAACTTCAACAAGAGTTGTTAAAGAGCCTGCTACATCAGCAAGAGTTGTTGATGGGAGTTCATCCAGTTGGTCGATTCCACCTCGAGAGTTGAGGGAATCTTGACGTAGTGGAAGGGTTGCGAACCCACCCGTTCGCTATCTGGGTTTCACGGAAATCCTTGCTATGGTAGCAGATGGCAACATTGAGGATCTGTTGTCTTATAAGAAGGCAATGGAGGATGTTAACCAGGATGAATGGGTCAAGGCCATGATCTCGAGATGGAGTCGATGTACTTCAACTCAGAATGGGATCTTGTAGATCAGCCTGATGGGGTAAGACTTATAGGATGTAAATGGTGTTGATGGGAAGGTACAGACCTTCAAGGCTCGACTTGTGGCAAAGGGTTATACCCAGGTAGAGGGAGTCGACTATGAGGAGACTTTCTCGCCTGTTGTCATGTTAAAGCCGATCTGCATCCTTCTATCCATTATAACTTATTATAATTATGAGATCTAGCAAATGGGCGTCAAGATGGCCTTTCTGAATGGCAATCTTGAGGAGACCATTTACATGGTGCAACCCGAAGGATTCATAGCCTAAGGTCAAGAGCAAAAGGTTTACAAACTGAATCAGTCCATTTATGGACTAATGCAGGCGTCTCGATCTTGGAACATACGGTTTGATACTGCGATCAAGTTGTATGGCTTTGACCAAAACGTTGATGAACCTTGTGTTTACAAGAAGATCATCAACGCTTCAGTAGTCTTCTTAGTATTGTACGTAAACGATATCCTACTCATTGGGAATGATGTAGGTCTACAGACTGCAGTTAAGAACTGGCTAGCGACCCAATTCCAAATGAAAGATTTGGGAGAGGCTCAGTTTGTTCTAGGCATACAGATCTTTCGGGATCTTAAAACAAAGTGCTAGCACAGTCTCAGGTATCGTACATTGACAAGATGTTGCTCAAGTACTCGATGCAGAACTCTAGGAGGGGTCTACTGTCGTTCAGGCATGGAGTCACTTTGTCTACGGACATGTGTCCTAAGACGCCTCAAAAGGTTAAGGAGATGAGACGGATCAATCTAACCCAGGCCATTTTAATGTTACTGGCCCATTTATGAAGGCTCTCACAGCTATAGTGTTTGAGGGTCACCTACGGAGCATGGGTCTATAGGATTGCCCGCGGCTAGACTAGGGCAAGTGGGAGATTTTCTTGTACTTGGCTTTTATGCCCTAGTTTATTATTTTGTACTAGTTTTTTGTACACCCCACTTCGTTTTAAGACAAGTGAGAGATTGTTGGGGTTGATGCCCTAAAGTCTCGTGTCCTATAGTTTGTAAACAGTTTGTATCAACGCTTGTGTTGTATAATATATGATATTTACTTCACATCTTGTATTTTGCTCAGTTGCTTGTTTTATTTGCTTTACCACAAACCAATAAACATAAAATCTCTGGTTATCTGTATGTGACTCAAGCATGTATGTGGTGACATATAACTGGATCTTGTCTTTAGTGATAACCAAAATGGTCTGTAGTATATGGATATAGGAGGGAAAACTTATCAAGGTAACGTTCCGGATGCGGCCCGCTTTGTGGAATGGTCACAAGTGTTGTGACTTGTCACAGATGGTCTGATCATGATCGTTAATGTTAGGGACATGCGAGCAGAGGCGTCCTATACAAAGAGTTTGTATAAGACCTAACCACGAAGTGTTAACTTCTCGTTATATAACACCGTTCATGACAAAGATTTCACTTCACTAGGATGATCATAGGTAACAGGACCTCAATTCTTAGTGAATTGGGAACTCCTGCCATTGAGGGCGGTCCTTTGATTTGTATAGGTGCGAATGACCAAGTCGTCAATTCAAACCTACCATTTTGGGGGATTCGTCTAATTTGGGAGCTGGGAACTCAGCTACACAAGGTGGAATTCACTCCTTCCTCGATGTAGGGGTAAGTAGATAGATAGCTCCTTAAGGGCTGATTCTGGGGCTTGAACGATGTGGTGCCACACACCTTCTCTTGGCCCGAGAGGTGTTCACACATAGTTGGATTATGTTGTATTGTTCATTAGAGAAATCAGTGGTACTTAAGGAGTGAGATGTAACTACAGGGGCAAAACGGTAATTTGGCCCAACTGTACTTACGAGCATCTATGAAGGGTCATCATACTTATGATTGGTTATATCCGATGGACACATAAATATATCTGTGGTAAGAAGAGTTTAGCTGTTGGTCTTTAGTTGAAAGCCTGACAGTTAACGGATGGTAGATCTCGTGGCTAAAGAGTTTGGTAAGTTATTCACGAACCATTGAAGCTTCGAGCCACAGGTTCATTAGGTCCCCTGGGTAGCTTGGATAAAGTCAAGAATCAGTGTTTGGGTTAATTTGAAATGTTCAAATTGACAAGAGGAAGTTCGATTATATATGATATAATTGGACTGGTTAATTATATATGATATAATTGGCTAAATGTATGAGATACATTATTTTGGAGGAAATTAGATATAAATATGATTTATATCAAGAAGAGGAGAAAATACTATAGTAGATATGTCATATCAAACTATTGGTTAAAAATATAATATGATTATATTTATGAATATTTTAATTGCTTAATTATATGATAATTAAGCCAATTTTTCACGTTTGGACGTGGGTTAGTGGGGCAGCGTCGGTTATTGTAACCGATGAATTAAAATGAAAAAGGTTTTCATTTTAAATCGCCCGTCCAAAAAGAAAGAGAGATCGCGCTGGTGAAAAGTAATCAATCTCTTAAGTATTTCAAGAGCCTATACGATAGTCGCTCTTCGCCTAGACGATCGTCCGTCTCGCACCTAAACGATCGCACACTAGTTCCTACACGATTGGGTAGCTTCCCTAAACGATTGTATAGTGTGTCGAGTTTGCTAAACGATCGTATACCATGTCATAAACGATCATTATGTAAAACCTACACGGTCGTGTAGTTTCTCCTAAACGATAAGCATCGTGCTATACGATAGTGCCTTTTTCCCTCCCAAAATAGTCTAAACGATAAGCATCGTGTATAAGCATCGTGCCATACGATAGTGCCTTTTTCTCCTAAACGATAAGCATCGTGCTATTCGATAGTTTCTCCTAAAATAGTCTCTGTGACTTTTACAAAAATTGATCCCTGAGTTTTTTTTCCTTTTTCATTTTTTTTTCTCCCTCTCCCAAAACTCAGAGCCCACACCTCTTGAGAATTCTCTACCCAAAAGAGAATACAGAAGGTTCAACTTGTGGTGGTGTCCAAAGTTATGTTGCTATAATTTTATTCAAGGTGATCATGATTGTTTGTGACCTATCGAAGAGAAGGATTATCGTAAAGATTTTTGGTTTCAAGAGTAAGCAATTCTTCGAACCCTAATTATTCATTCTTTAAGAGCATGCTTTAAATTCTATTAAATTTCATATTTTTGTTCTGTAAATATTTATGTTGTCCTAAAACTCGTAGTTTGTAAATTAATAAACATATTCTGTTTTGTTTTTTGATAAAGTTGTTATTGAAATAGTAATCTTGAATCCAATAAACTTAGGTCCTGAGGTTATTTAATATAGTTTGAACTTTATGTAGTGACATAAATGTAGATCAAGTTTAAATATATAGCCAAAATGGTCTATAGTATATGAATAAGGTTGGGCACCTTATTCTGGGGACACTATGGATGCGGCCCACTTTGTAGTTAGTACAAACGATGTAATCCTGAATCATTCATATAGAGATATGTGAGTTGGGGCATCCTATGCAATGAGTTTGCATAAGACTAAACCATGAAATAGTCACTTTTTACGTTCTAAATGTCGTTTTATGTATAAAATTGACTATTTCGTTAATTGATGACCTAGGTAACTTAATCTTAATCCTAGGCTAACTATGAACTCCTGTTCACTCGGAATTATCCTTAGATCTGCATAGGTGATGGCAGCTCATCATCGTTGGTCCAATAAGCCTCCCATTTCAGGGGTAAGATCAGGTGGATAGCTGGAAACATAGGGTGCAAGATGGAATTCACTCCTATCCGTTATAGGGATAGTAGATAGGTTGTTCCCTTTAGTACTGAATCTAGGTCTTGAACAAGGGGCCCCACCCTTTCCTTGGCCCGAGATGGGTTCGATTTATAGGTTGGACCTTAAACCAATTGTTCATTAGAGAATCAGTGGAACTTAAGGAACAAGATGTAGTCTTGGGGGTAAAACAGTTTTTATGATCCAGCCAAGATTACGAACAACCTGTAAAGGATTAGCTTACTAATCACGGTTATATCAAATTGACACAAATATATATATAGTGAGGGGAGTGCAACTATGGGACTATAGTGGAATGACCCGTTAGTTAACGAATGTCGAGTAGCTTCGTCTAAAGAGTTTAGCCAGCTAATCTCGGATCGTTGGAGCCCATAATCTATAGGTCCATTAGGTTCTCCTACTAGCTCATATGGAATAAACTTAAAACAATATGATAGAATGATTCGAATTGTTCGAATTAGGTGAAGAGAGAGAAACCGACAAGTATATGTGATATTGTAGTCGGTTTTCAGTTTAGAGATACAGCTTTAATATTTAAATGTGACTTAAATATCAAAAATATGAATACGTTCATATTCAGAAGCTCGGAAATAATGGAAGTGTTCAAATATGTAAAAAGTCAAAGAGTTGACTTTTGACTCTAAAAAGTCAAACTTTGACCAACCTTATATTCAAATGTGATTTGAATTTCGAGAAAATGAATGGGGATTCATGCTCGAGAGGTCAAAATTAGTCAACACGGAAAAAATCATAAAAAGTCAATATGTTGACTTTTCGGTCAAAGTTTGACTTTGACCAAATGACTATTTTGCCCTTTGACTAAATTAGCGGGAAAATCCAAACTTATAATTTCACTAACAAAATAGTGGGCTAGGTGTTGGCTTATCGTAGAGATATTAAGCCCACTTAGATAGTAGATTCTAGGTGTTGGATTTTTATGAAGTTATTTCATGCAATTTTGCAAGGACATTTTCTATAAATATGGGCTTGTCATTTTGGATTAAAAACTTTTGGACTTTTTGCTAAAATAGTTTTCAAAATTGGGCTGGAAAAATAAAAACCCAAACCCAAAAAATCTCCTTCTTTTTTCCATCTCTTTCTCTCTCTCGGTTTTCTTCATCCATTGGGTCCCACAACCCGGTTCTGAGTCCAGAGGATAGTAGGTCAACTCTAGTGGTGGTCCGGAAGAGTTCAGGTCGAGATTCACCAAGGAGAAGCATTTTTCGGGAGCTACAAAAGTTGTATCCTACCCTTTTAATTTACTATTTTTTCCTACTTTTTGCATGCAAATTTCCTTAAATTAAAAGAAATTAGAGTGTAATTAGATCCTTATTCCACTGTGTATGTCTCGTGTTCCATCAATATTATCATATTATATTTTTAACCTATAGTTTGATATCACATATCTACTATAGTATTTTCTCCTCTACTTGATATAAATCATATTTATATCTAATTTCCTCCAAAATAATGTATCTCATACATTTAGTCAATTATATCATATATAATTAACCGTCCAATTATATCATATATAATCGAACTTCCTCTTGTCAATTTGAATATTTCAAATTAACCCAAACACTGGTTCTCGACTTTATCCAAGCTACCTAGGGGACCTAATGAACCTATAGCTCGAAACTCCAACGGTCTGTGAATAGCTGACTAAACTCTTTAGCCATGAGATCCACCATCCGTTAACTGTCAGGCATTCCACTAAAGACCAACAGTTGAACTCTTCTTACCACAGATATATTTCTGTGTCCATCGAATATAACCAATCATGAATACGATGACTCTTCACAGATGCTCGTAAATACAGCTAAGCTAAATTACTGTTTTGCCCCTGTAGTTACATCTCACTTCTTAAGCTCCACTGATTCCTCTAATGAACAATATAACATAGTCCAACTATGTGTGAACACTCTCGGGCCAAGAAAAGGTGTGTGGCGCCACATAGTTCAAGCCCCGGAATCAGCCCTTAAGGGAGCTATCTATCTACTTACCCCTGTCTTAGGAAAGGAATGAATTTCATCTTGTATAGCTGAGTTCCTAGTTCCCAAATCAGACGAATCTTTAAAATGGTAGGTTTGAATCAGTGACCTGGCCACTCGCACCCATACAAATCAAAGGACTGCCTTCAATGGCAAGAGCTCTCAACTCACTTAGGATTGAGGTCATGTTACCTATGGTCATCCTAGTGAAGTGAAGTCTCTGTCATGAACGGTGTTATATAACGAGACGTTAACACTTCGTGGTCAGGTCTTATACAAACTCTTTGTATAGGACGCCCCCGCTCGCATGTCCCCAACACGAATGATCAAGATCAAACCATCTGTGACAAGTCACAACACTTGTGACCATTTCACGAAATGGGCCGCATCCGTAGCGTTACCAGGATAAGGTTTCCCTCCTAATCTATATACTACAGACCATTTTGGTTATCACTCAAGACATGATCCACTTGCATGTCACCACATACATGCTTGAGTCACATACAGATAACCAGGGATTTTATGTTTATTGGTTTGTGGTAAAGCAAATAAAACAAGCAACTAAGCAAAATACAAGATGTGAAGCAAATATCATATATTATACAGCACAAGCATTCGTACAAACTGTTTACAAACTACAGGACACGAGACTTTAGGGCATCAACCCCAACAAAAGCATCTTTGCTTGTGTCCCCCTAGGATGACATTTTGTATGAAAGTTTACACAAACTTCAAAAATGGATAGGAACTTTTCGATTTTTGCCCCATTCAGTTTTTCCCTACGGTTGACTCATTAGGGTGAAACTCTAGAGTCTAAAATGAAAAGCTACACCTACAAGAAATTTTTAAGTAAGTTAATGATTTCTAGACCGAACAATGGTGACTAATTGCTATAGGAATAATAGTTATCCTGGTGTAATGATTAGTTGAAATTATCTCAATTTAAGGGGTAATTGATCACTCTATGGTGGCTTTTATCCTGACTCACTAAAGCATCATTGCAAAATAGATGTCACATAGGGTACATTAGAATTTTGCTAAATGGATTAGTTTTCATGGATAATGCCTTAATATCTAATATAAATAATTTGTATGTTTCAGCAATTCGTAAAATGACTAGCGCTACATTGAACTTGCTAAGTGTTGACAAACCAAACAGCGATAACTATACTAGCTGGAAGAACACTATAAACACTGTGTTAATTATCGATGACCTGAGGTTCATTTTTGTTGAGGAATGTCCTCAACTACCCACTGCTGGAGCATCTCGAAATGTTCGGGATGCATATAAAATATGGATCAAGGAAAATGAAAAGGCCCAAGCGTACATCTTGGCTAGCTTATCTGAAGTTTTGGCCAAGAAGCATGAAACCATGGTCACTACATGACAAATCATGGATTCATTGAGAAAGATGTTTGGATAACCATCCACCCAACGCTGATATGACGCTCTTAATTTCATTTTTTATGCTCGTATGAAAGAAGGAGAATCTGGTGGAGAACATGTTCTGAACATGATGGTCCACTTTAACGTGGCTGAAATGAATGAGTCTATTATCGACGAAGCCAGTCACGTTAATTTCACTCTGGAGAATTTACCTAAGAGTTTCCTCTAATGCCCTAGTAATGTTGTTATGAACAAGCTGGACTACAACCTGACCACTCTTCTTAATGAGCTACAAACTTATCAATTCTTGATTAAAGTCAAGGAGTAAAAGGGAGAGACAAATATTGCCACTTCCTCAAAGAAGTTCCACAAAGGTTCGACCTCTAGAACGAAGCCTATACCTTCTTCTTTCGGCACCAAAAAGTGGAAGAAAAATAAGGGAGATTAAGGGAAAGCTAACCCTACTACATCTCAGAGGAGCAGAAAGGTCAAGGTTGCCAAGGGAATCTACTTCCATTGCAACCAGGAGAGACACTGGAAAAGGAATTGTCTCAAGTATTTGGCAGAAAAGATGAAAATCAAATAAGGTAAATATGGTTTACTAGTATTGGAAACTTGCTTAGTAGAGATTGATGATTCTATGTGGATAATTGATTCAAGTGCCACTAATCATGTTTGTTCGTCTTTTCAAGGAATTAGTTCCTGACAGCAGATCAGGACTGGTGAGATGACTATGCATGTTGGAACTGTGCAAGTCATCTCTGCTGTAGCAGTAAGAGACCTTTGATTATTTTTACAGAAATCATATTTGTTATTAGATAATGTTTATGTGATTCCTAATTTAAAGAGGAACCTAATTTCTATAAAATGTCTGCTTGAGCAGAATTATTCTATTAATTTTAATGTAAATAAAGTGTTTGTTTACAAGAATTGTGCTTTTATTTATCTAGCAAACTTAGAAAGTAATCTTTATGTGGAAGACCATTAGCATCTAAGGCCCTTCTTAATATTGAAATGTCTAAAACTTCAATAACTCAAAATAAAAGATCAAAAAAAATCTTCTAAAGAAAATGTCCAACTTTGGCACCTAAGATTCGGACACATAAATCTCAATAAGATTAAGATGTTGGTTAAGAATGGACTTTTAAGCGAGTTAGAAGAAAATTCTCTATCAGTATGTGAGTCATGCCTTGAAGGAAAAATGATTAAAAGAACTTTTATTGGAAAAGTTCACAAAGCCAAAGAATCCTTAGAACTTGTACATTCGGACCTCTGTGGTCCTATGAATGTTTAGGCAAGGGGGGTTTGAATATTTCATGTCTTTTATAGATGATTATTCTAGGTATAAGCATGTCTACCTAATGTAATACAAGTTCGAAGCTCTTGAAAAGTTCAAGGAGTACAAGGCTGAAGTTGAAAATATATTAGGTAAACTAATTAAGGAACTTCGAACTGATCGAGGTGGAGAGTATATGAATTTGAGATTCTAGGACTATTTGATAGAACATGGAATTGTATCCCAACTCTCGGTACCTAGTACACCTCATTAGAATGGTGTATCAGAAAGGAAAAATAGGACCTTGTTGAACATGATTCAGTCTTTGATGAGCTATGCTCATTTACCTTACTCGTTTTGGGGTTATACAGTATAGTCTGCAGCTTATATTTTGAATTGTGTTCCCTCTAAGAGTGTTTCTGAAACACCTTTGGAATTATGGAATGGACGTAAAGGTAATTTACACCATTTCAGGATTTGGGGTTGTCCAACACACGTGCTTAAGGCTAATCCTAAGAAATTGGAACCTCGTTCGAAACTATGTCTATTTATAGGCCACTCAAAGGAACAAGAGGTGGATACTTCTACGATTCTAAAGATAATAAAGTGTTTGTATCGATAAATGCTACATTTTAAAAAGAGGACCACATCAAGGAGCATAAGTCACACGGTAAGATAGTGTTGAACGAGCTTTCCAATGAAACTATTGAAACTTCAACAAGAGTTGTTGAAGAACCCAATACATCAACAAGAGTTGTTGATGTCGGTTCATCTAGCAGTCACATCCACCTCAACCATTGAGGGAGTCTCGACGTAGTGATAAGGACCACCTCAATCGTTGAGAGAGCCTCAATGTACATATAATTAAAATTCTAATTATACATTTTTTTGAATTTTAGAAAATTAAAATGGGGATGGAGTTATTTTTTATAACTCCCCTCAATTCCCTTTTTTTGTTCTACGTGCAACACAAAAAAAGGGAAGTTGGGGTTTTAATCTTCATCTTCTTCCTCCTGCTTGGGTGCTCTCTATGTGAAGAAAAAAAATCTTTATGCAAAAACTCTCTCCTTCCCTTTCACAAAATTAAAAATCATAAGCCCATATAACTCTGCGTGATTCTCACCTTGAGAATAATGAGGAAGAAATTTTGGTGATGTTCGTTCTAGGTTACTGTCGTGCTGTGAATTTTCGTTCGAGCTTGGGAGAAGAATTTTTGTGCGTGACATTTGGCTGTGGAGAGGAAACGTGAAGAGTTAAGTCTTCAAGGGTGAATTTCCCTTTCTTCTCTGTAGAATTCTCAGTAGAAAAAGCATGCTTAGTATTTTTTTTCGTTTTATGTTTATCTTTATTTCTGTCATTCTGCATTTATTGTTCTATAAAATAAAATTAGAGACACGCGCATTCAATTGCTTCCATGTTGAGGTATTCCAAACCCTTCACACAATATAACTTCCTTGGTTATCTCAGTTTCATTGATTCATAGTCATAGCTAAATTAGAAATCAATCTAGTCCTATGGGATTCAACACTTGGAATACTCCAAGTTTATTACTTCATTGATAGTGTATGCTTACATTGAGACCTCACTCATCCATAATATTTTGTTGCTCATACATTCATTTGATCAGCGGTCACTGACATTTGTTGTTAATGGTGGTTGTTATCGAAGTTGGGTGTCAAGGTTTGTCACCAGAGCATAGCATCAGAGTTGATCATCGAAGTTGGGTGTCGAGGTTGTCGAAGTTGATCATTAACAGTGCCAAGAGGGTGTCATTAGAAATATTGGAAAGAGAGAGAATGGGAAAGATGAAGTTCATCAATTAATGTGCAAACATTTTTTAAGTTGGTGGAATTGAGTTACTAACATCACCCCTTCTCCAGAAGTTACGAGGCTATTTTACTAAGTTTGGGCCAAACATTGAGTTGAATTAAAAAATGCAACTCAAAACAACTTATGCCAATACCTCAAATACCCCCATAGTGTGTTAGACACAACACCACATATACATTAATGTAAATATAAACAAGTAAGGTTTTCAAAAATAGAAAAATAAGGAAAAAAATATTTACACAAATAGTAAAGTTTAATTATTTCCTCCTCCTCCTCCTCCTCCTCCTCCTCCTCTATTTATAGTTTTGTTGCTAGTTTAAAAATGTTAATTAGAATGACAATGATAGACAATAGAAGGCCAAATTTTAGACCAAGTGATAATAGTTTTTTATAGTTTTGTTGCTAGTTCCAAAATAATAATTATAATGATAATCATAGACAATGGAAGGTCAAGTGATAGACCAAGTGATAGAACACTATCATTATCTATCACAGATAGACACTTATATTTGTCTATAACTAGATGTGATAGACAGTGGTAGACTACTATCAATTACCTATCAATAAATAATCATTTTGTTGTTGTTAATTGTTGATAGTTTATTTACTTTTAGATAGTTTATGGTACATACACTAGACATTGTTATTGAACATTTTTTTGCTATTAGATAGTTGTGATAGACAACAATGTCTATCCCAAATAAATGCTGATAGAAGTCTATCAGCATCTATTAGTGATAGACTTGTATCAGTTTCTATCAGTGTCTATCAGTGATAGAAACTAATACAAGTCTATCACTGATAAATGTTGATAGAAGTCTATCAGTATCTATCATAGAAGTCTATCATCGATAAAGACTGATAGAACCTATCATCAATAAAGGTTGATAGAATTCTATCATCGTCTATCAGTAATAAAAACTAATAGAAGCCTATCATTGATAGAGGTTGATAGAAGTCTATCAGTGTCTGTCAGCATTTTTTTTTTTTTTTTTTTGCTATTTTGATAAATAGTTTGACATTTTTTCTATTTATGAAAATTTATCTATAAACCATCTAGAAAAAACCAAGCACTAGTATGAGCCAACTACCATATTTTCGTATCAACACGTTAAACATAGTTCACTAGATCAGATATGCTATATTTATTAGATAAACTATATGATGTTTTATCTACAAAACTATTGGCAGTCTCAACATATCCACTCAATGAAGGAATCGAATTTCTCGCGAAGCGTGTGAACGTCGTGTATTCGATTATCAATTTGAAAATTGTAAAATATAGAGAAGAATAAACATAGCAAAACTACTTAATAAGCATGTTGTTGAGATTTGATAATAAAATTTCATGAGGAAATTACCCTTGAAGACTCCTTTTCATGGTGATTCCACTCCAAGTTCTGAACAACTTCGTACTTGATCTCCCTCTAACAAAACTTCCACAAATAGCATTGACCATGAACAATGGACATCACCAAGAAAACTTCCTTGCTATTCTCCGGCGAGGACCAATGGATTGTGGGATCCTTTGTTTTCTGGAGAGGGAATGGAATTTTAGAGAGGAATTTTGAGAGAGATCTTTAGAGCACCCTTTGTTTTCTTCTTTATAACTTTTTTACAGAAAAAGAAAAAAACAACAAACTCTCAACACCCACACACTAAGTGTTATGCGTAAGATGATGAATGCGGGAGAGAGAATATACAACTCTCACATTTTTTAACGTCTAATAACTCCCAATGGGAGTTATTTTAGTTTAACTTAATACATATTATCTCTCATTTAGTGTATATATATATAACATTAATCAACAATTAATTAATTTATAATTAAATATCATATATTTCATTTCATTTGAATCATGTTCAAATGACATCATCTCACATAACCTATAATTTTAATACGAATCTTATTCATATTAATTTTAATCTATAGTATTTATATGAATCACATGTATATAATTAACATTTAAATCTTATTCAAATGTATCACTCTCAAATATTATATAGTATTAATTATAAACTATATTTATAATTAACTATATTATAATGTATCAATATATATTATATCAATTTGAATCTCATTCAAATTTTCATCTCTCTTATTGATCATAAATCATATTCATAATGAACTATGATGTATCAATATACATTATATTAATTCCTTTATATATAGTATTAATTATAAATCATATTCATAATTAACTATGTATTATAATGTATGAATATACATTATACTTTATATTAATCCTATTAATATAAAATTTCTCTTAAATAATTTGAACAATTCAAATTATTCCAAACTATTTATTCCTTGTTTTATCCTTATTGAGAGATTAATTAACCAACATTCATTAACTACTAGTGACTCCACTAAAGACCGACAGCTACACTCTTCGCACTGTAGATATATTTCTATATCCATGAATATAACCAATCAATATTGAGTTCCTTCACGAATCGCTCATAAACACAACTGGGTCAGAATTACCGTTTTAACTTTGTAGATACATCTAACTCCTTAAATACCACTGATCCCTCTAATGAACAATTAGTTATAGTTCAACTATAAACTAGACCCCTCTCTGACCAGTGAGAGGATGAGGTACCTCATCGTTCAAGACCCAGAATCAGCCAGAGCAATTCATCTACTTACCCTATGACCAGAAAGGAGTGAATTTTATCTTGTGTAATTGCGTTCCCAGCTCTCCACTCAGAAAAATTCCCAAAATGGTATGCATATTGAGTCGGCGAATCAGGCCACTCTCGCCCATACAGATTAAAGAATTGCCCTCATAGGTAAGAGTTCACAACTCACTCAGGATTAAGGTCAAGTTATCTATAGTCATCCTAGTGTAATGTAAGTCTTTTAGAGTAACACCGTTATAAAGAAAGGCTAATCATTTCGCAATTCAGTCTTATACAAACTCTTTGTATAGAATACCCCAACTCACATGTCTTCACGTGAACGAGTAAGATCAAATCATGTCACTTTACAACTATTCTAACAATTATAAAGTGTGTCGTATCTGTAGTGTCATCGGGATAAGGCATCCAATCTTATTCATGTACTACAGACCATTTAGGTTATTACTTAAACATGATTCACTTGTATGTCAACCACATGCATGTTTAAGTTACAATAAATAACATCGGATCTTGTTTATTGGATTGAGTTACACATTCTAAATGTCAAATAAAAATAACTCCTTATTTTATTCAATAAATGAATAGCTTCGTTTATACATTACAAACCACGAGATTTATGACACAATGGCCAACACTTAAAATAAATGCTTGTTTGAGTTTATGATTCTTGGATCAGATCGCAAATTTTCTTTTAGACCCAAATACTCATGCAAGCTCAATATTTTGATATCATATTAGATAAACATCTAGTTCATCTATTTCAAAACCAATTGATAATTTAAGAGGAGTATTTCATGTAGATTATAAAGTGGGTGTTTAGACCTCCAACTTCAAGTGACTAGAATGAGCTATTATAGTCTATTCTACGTTTGGGGCTCCAATTATAACCGTTGGTGTTTCTAACTATTATAACCTACGATTAATTACAAATACCACTATTTCAAATTTTTGTTTGTTATAGTGTTTAGTATTTCATACTCGTCATCTTTTTTTCCTTTTTATTACAACGTTTATTTTCTACTCAGACTAAAATCGCCTCTACTCAAACACGGGCTATTATAAGCTACAAACTATTATAATCCAAACTCGGTGGTCCAAACTCTCCTAAAGTTTTCGGTTTGAATGTAGAATAATATTAAATTAAATTTAAATTATTAAAAAAAAAAGGACTAAATAATGGTTATAAAACTTGGGGTTGAGTGTAGGTTTTGATTCCAATGTTTCCAACATAGCCCTTCCCTGTCCTAAACAGCCTTTTGATTTTAATAACAATCCCATAGTTTCCAGTTTATACCCACCCAATATATGGCTGATATTTGGTTTAATGCTGCAGATGATGCCCAGCCCTCTCCCCCGCCACGATCTCGATATCGCCGAAAAATGGACTTTCTTAACCTCAAAGGCGCCACCGCCGCCACTGCCGCCGATAATACGGCCAGTGCTTCATCGACGGGACGGAAACGCCGCAGTATGCATTCGATCTCACGGCGGTGCGAAAATGAAGATCATGAGAACAGAGGGCAGAGGAATGAAGATAACGTTGATGAAGTTAAATATGGGGTTATCTCAGTTTGTGGCAGAAGAAGAGAAATGGAGGACACGGTTTCTGTTCATCTTTACTTTGCTACTCAAAAGAATCAACCCCAAATTCCTCTTCACTTTTTTGGGGTCTTCGACGGCCATGGCTGCTCTCATGTAAACGGAACATTCCCCTCCCACCCACCCCCCCCCCCCCCCCCGGTTTTAATTTCTTGATATGAATGATGAAATTGATGATTTTGATTAATTGGGCTTTGTGAATTTGAAGGTGTCGATGAGATGTAAGAATCGAATGCATGAAATAGTGAAAGAAGAGATTGATGAAAGGGAATTAAATGAAACAGAGGAATGGACGAAAATAATGCAAAGAAGCTTTGGGCGTATGGATGAGGAAGTAATGAAGGAGTACTCCAACAAAATTAAACAGAGAGATGCCTCCGCCGCCGCCGCCGGCTCATTCTCCTCCTCCCACAGTCTTAGTTGCAGATGCGAACTCCAAAATCCTCATCAATACGACACCGTTGGATCTACTGCTCTCGTTGCCTTACTGATGCCCCACAAGTTCATCATCGCCAACTGCGGCGATTCTCGCGCGGTCCTTTGCCGAAAAACTACCGGAATCCTCCCTCTTTCCTCCGACCATAAGGTATTGCATATTAAACTTTTAGAGTATCTCCATTTACCCTCTAAAATTGGTCCAGCCTCATGTCATGTTTATCCAAATTCAAACCGAAGATAAGATGTAAGTTAAGGATGTTGAAGGATTAGTTTTCATAATGTTTTATTACAAAATAGTTGTCAACAATATTATGACAGTTTTTTTAATTTAATTTGATTTAAATTTTACAGCCGGATCGGCCAGATGAATTGTCGCGAATAGAATCTCGAGGTGGATGTGTGATAAATTGGGAAGGAGCGAGAGTGCTGGGAGTTTTAGCGACATCAAGAGCTATAGGCGACAGTTCTTTAAAGCCTTATGTGATATCAGAGCCAGAGGTCGTGGTAATGGATCGAACAACGGAAGATGAGTTCATCATATTGGCTACCGATGGCCTGTGGGATGTTGTTACAAATGAAACTGCATGTGACGTCGTTCGGACAAGCATGCAGACGCAACGGTTGTCGTCGTTGTCAGAATCATCGGAATCGGTGATTGGTGAATCTAACAAAACATGTTTGGATGCTTCCATTTTACTGACAAAGTTGGCAATGGCCAAGCATAGTGAAGATAACATTAGCATTGTGGTTATAGATCTGAGAACAACATCACCACCACAACTAAAACACTGAGAGTAGGAAGAGATCGGATTGGATCGCAATTTCATTTTTGTTTCTGATTTTTTGTTTTTTTGTTTTTTTGTTTTTGTTAGTTTTTGTTTTTACTTTTGTTTTAATTTTACTTGGGGGTTGAATTTTATAAAAGTTTTGGAAAATAAAATACGATCAAACCTATATGTTTGAGCTTAGGAAGTAAGGTTGATCCCTTATGTTCAACTCTATCTTGACGCATTTCTATCATGCGATTGATACAATTTTAGAAAAAGAAAAATATTTAAATACTTTTTAGGCGGCATGTAATTTTATACACTTTAAATTATTCAATTAATATTCATAATATGTGATTATTTTTTTTTTTTTTTTTTTTTTTGGAATGTATGAAAATTATTTTAGGTCAGTTGGTACTTAATTATTATTTTATAATTTTATTTTGAACAATAGATAAACTTTTACTTCTACATTAGTGCTGATCTATCATGGTCCTTTAGTTCGATATTTTTTTTTAATTCATACAACATATAAATTTTAATTTTTTTAAAAATGTTTTCAAAACAATTTAATAGTGATTATTTCCTAAAGTGAAAGAAGATGATTGGTGAAATTGATGAGATTGCTTGTAATAACCATAATAAATATGATGTAACTTTTTCTTTCTTTGAGGATAATAGGTCGTAAGAGTCATTTCATATTCGTCGGTGTCACAATAGAATGATGCATTATCTTACTAAGGAGGACTAAGAATCTTGTTCTCTCTTTTCTTTGGATTATGAATCTTGTTATCTCCATTTTTCTTATTCCGAATTGTTTAATTTAGTTGTGTCACGTGATGTAATCTTGTAAATAATTTCTAGTCTTCTTTTTTGTTTAATCAAAAAAAATGGGGAAAAAATTGTGCCGTCAATGTGAATATATTAATTAATCTCTCTTATATTTATAGATATAAAATTGAACTTGATTCAGTGGTATTAACATATGTTTGATCCATAGAAGTCGAAAGTTTAATCCCCTATCACACAATTATTGTACTAAAAAAAATAATTCTTAATAAATTAATTCGACCTCCTTCAAAGGTCAACTTATATCGATGTTGTCTTATGGAAAGGTGAGTTAAAATCATAAAAACCTGGTCTATTTCAAACTTCTGCACAGCAGTTTCTAGTAGGCTAGATAATTTTTTCAAGGAAGATTTATAAAATTAACCTATTTTACCAGCAATATTCATAAATGTCATAAATTTTAAATAAATTTCATACCTAGATTTCTGCATAAAAATTGAGACAATCTTAACTTACTGGTACAATTTCTCTCATATTTAATGTTCGAATTATTTTATGATTGAAATAATTAAAAAAATCAATCAGAGTATAATATTAATTCTTTGTAGATTTTTTTTTTTAATAAATATTAATTACACTATCTATCATGAAAATCGGGCCGTCATGTTTTTTTCCTTCCGTCTGATGCAGAATCTGATTTCTTCTTCTGGGTTAGGAGTTGAAAATATATTTAATATATTACAATGAATATGGTTATTGGTCTTTTATCATATACTCTTGATTTATTCACCATATTTTGATATTACATCATTTCAATAAGATTATGAACTTGAGTTAAAAGTATATTTAATATATTACAATGTATATGATTATTAATCACATATATTTTATTGTATATTGTAATTTATTTATCAAAAATAGGTAATATATTATATGATATATTCAAACGATGACATTGTACATTTGATTAAGACATGTCTATTTAATATATTACAATATATATTATACCTCATGTTCAATGTTTTATTATATATTATGTTTTTATTTGGCATGTTTATCTAATTTCATAAATTTTACAAATAAAAATCTTCAAATAGTGAAAAGTATATTTAAGGTGCACGTTTTTTTAAAATATATATATATTTTTCCATAAATGGTTTTTCGTATTTCTCTTTCTTTCCGTCAAAATTATGTAGGGGTGTAATACTTTCAGCCCAACTTTTATGTAATATCCTAGGACATTAAGCTATTCATGAAAAAAAAGATAGATTTAGGACATTCTTGTAATTGAGTTTATTTAATTAGGCTATTGAAAGCCCATATTTTAAATCTTCAACACAGATTTTAAGAATATGGATGTTTAATCTTTTACTTGCATCACTCCACCCCCATTCTTTCTTATTCAGTTATAGTTCTGTTTATTGCTATGAAAAAAAGAATTAACATGTTATTTTTATTATGTATTCTTTTATAGTTCTGTTCATTGCTATGGAAAAAAGCATTAACATGTGATTTTTATTACGACATCAACAAAATGTATTTGTTGTTTTCTAATTTTAGGTTAAACATAAGCCTCATTTAGTAATCATTTTGTTTTTTGTTTTTTTTTAGACACTACTTCCACATCCAAATTTCTTTCTTTGTTATCTACTTTACACCAAGAGTTTAAAAGTAACTTTTAAAAAGTTATTTTTCTTTTTTAAATTTGACTAAGAATTCATCCAATGTATTTAATGAAGATACAAATCATTGTAAGAAATGTGGATGAAATAGACTTAATTTTTAAAAAACAAAAACAAAAAAACCAAATTGTTACCAAATGGAGCCATAATAATTTCAAATTTATGATGTATTTTAATTTATTGTTATCAAATTCATTAAGTTCCAGAAAATACCTTTGCATATTGTATTTGGGATATAACTAGTAAAAGTTATGAAAACAATTCTTTTTAGATATTCAGATTTTGAGTTTAAAATTTTAAAATGTAGAATTATATTAAAACATGGCAAAAACTTTAATAAATATAACATTTCTTATTATAAGCTAAATTCAATTTTGTGAAAATAAAATATAAGAAATATAATATACTATAAACTAAATTGTATTATAACATAATATTGAAAAAATATCTTTTAAGACCTAAGTTTTGAGTCTACTCTGATCCTTAGGTTTTAAAATATTGCCTTTTTACTAAAATCTAGCAATCAAATCAAAACAAAACTCAAAACTCAATATAAAATTGTACATTTTCAAACTATGACCAAATAAAAATTACACTTGAAAAAAGTAAAATATTTTAAAATTAATGACCAAATGAAAACTAGATCTAAAATCTTAAACTAAAAAAATATATTTTTGAATAATAATTATGCAAAATTTTTATGTTTAATTTTTAAGAGATTGACTTCTCTATGAATTAGATGAATCTTTTCCCACTGCACCACAAGCCCAGAAGAAAACATAACATTAACAACAGAGACAAAGTTGAAAATTCCGAAAATGTCACCTTGTATGTCATACAAATAACAATTTCCCATACACCTTCTATTTATCCATATAGGAAAGAAGAATTCCTTAGAAAGTGGATTCTATAAAATGATCAACATATATATATATGTATGTATGTATGTATGTATACCCTGGCTCAGAACAAAACAAAATGACAGAAACAAGTTGAAAATTTCGAAAATATCTGAGTCATACATACCGTCATTTGACAATGTCACCAACAGTTGTTTCTAATCTTTGGATTGGAACTTGTGCTCACACGTATTTCAACTGTATCCCTCTAGAAATTACGTAATACAGACGGCAAATCTGCATCCATTCTGCAACTGCAAGCACAGAGACAGCAACACAACTACAAAGCACAATCTACTTGTTCATGTTTGCAGGAATCATATCAAACCCACCACTGAATTTGTTTATAAACCGAAATCACAAAAAATAAGAATGTATAGTAATGAGGATAGCAATAAATAAACTTCACTTTCCAAAACCAAATTAGTTTATACAAGTTCATTTGTTAATCAAACGTCTCGTAATATGCATCTCTCTCAGTGGACACAACAATGCACAATTAAGTACAAACAGTGAATTGTTTACAATTGGGTGACAAAAATCAATACAACAAATTTGGCTCTCATTTTGAAGCCAGTTCTAAGAATTTATAACAGAATAGAATCAACTATATATATCATCTATTGTGATCGTCAGCTATGATGGAGGTATTAATAGAGAGTACCTATGTCTGTGATTGATGATGATCTCTTAGTAGACATCTTTTTATTGCTTCTTAAGACAGACGGTCGCCATTTCTTTGCTTCGCTAATCTGGCCTTAAATTGGGGTTAGTAATTTAGGGGCTAAAACATTTTCAGTTTCACTGCTTTTTTATGCTCTTAGAAGGACCTTATCTGCCATCATTATCTTATAACTAGCATGAGGACCTTCTGATGTATCCCGCAGATTCACGTGCCAACCCATGGCCTTCCCGATGTCCTGAAGCTCATCCATGACTGCAACGGAGTCTCGGATGTAGACGCGTCCACCCGGCCTCAGTATTCTATCCATCTCAAGCATTATGGTTGACATATTGCACCTGAAACATATCAATTTCGCAGATGGTACCCAACACAATGATTTTCACATTCACTCCGTTGACCACAAAGAAATCAAATCTAAGGAAACAAACTCAAACAGAGAAATCTAATACATCCTGTATACCTGTTCCTTTCAACTGAGAACAAACCAGCTGCATGCAATAAATCGTAGGTTCTTGGATACGTATCAAATGGTTCGCACCTGACATGTTACAATATTGTTTGTTCTGTTATCAATTACCGACATTTTCTTCTATATCACTGTAGTTTAAAACATGCATCCAAAAGCTTGATACTGATCTATATAAAAAAAAGTTTCGTATGTTACCAATCGTGCATAACTCCGATGAGTCCACGATCATAAATAACAGGCAAGGTGTTGGGGCCACTAACAGGAACAACATTCAACACCCAACAATCAAGTTTAAGATCGATCAACGCTGCTGCAAATCTGTTAACGAAGAAGATCTTAACCACATATATCAGGGGAGTAATGAAGAAATGGCAGATCAGTGGAAGAGTGGCTGATAAACATACCCTCCAAATCCAGCTTTCATATCCATTACATTTCTTAGTCTAAACGACTTCCAATGAAATGCACGAACATAGCTGTCTATTATCTCATTCCAGTATTTAGATTCTGCCTGAAAGAGCTCATTTCTGGAAATGTACGCATCGTATTGAATTGTCTGAAGCCTATCAGGTGGTGTATGCAACCGTGCAGGCCAAACAGTGATATTTCCTCCGTAACCATCTTCTGGAAGACGAGAGATGCATGTCTTAAGATTCACATTCCTGTCTCACAAGAAGTAATCAAAGATAATGCATAAAAATTACATATCAATAAAATAACTATAGAGAAAAGGGGGGAGAAAAAAAAAAGGAAAAGGAAAACTACAATTCTCTAATAACCTTAGAATTGCATTCATACCATACTCTGTCTGGGTCGTCATTTTGGTCACAAAGTGGTGGTTTAGTTGCTGCCTCACGATTTAGATAACAACTATTATTTAATGGCTTCTGCCAAATTGCTATATATCCATCTTTTTTCACAAACTCCCAACATAGTCGGTTGGTCAAATTGAGCATCTCTGGCAACCAAAAAAAAAAAAAGAACACACATAAACCTCACTTGAAAATTCAGAGATATTTAGGTCACTTTCATCCAAACTAACAAAATGTAGGCACAAAAACATATAACTTTCATCAGTCAGGTTCTATTACTTTCTTATCTAAAAAGCTTGAAGAGGACAAAAAGAGCTTGCAAGAGAATGGTTTTGTATTACTAAGAGCACAAATAGAGATGAGTGTAGAGTGCAAAATTTAAAACCGCTAACTAAGAATTGCTCATCCATACCAAACTTCACAGGCTAAAACACATCATCAGCATGTGATCTTAAGAAAATTAATAGTTACCTTCCCACTGTTCCTCTAGAACTTCTTCATGCTTATAAACTGGTTGTGCTGCCCATGCAAAGTATCCACCGGCCCTGAGCATTCGGTTAACCTCAAGCAGCAAGATACCATCTAAAAATGACGAAGTTGAAGATTAAAAATCAACAAAACAGCCATACAATGAACCTAAAGTAAATATGCTTAAAAACAAAGCTTCAACAGACAAATACTATAACTAAACAAAGTCTGGCACATCAAAAACATGAATTTCAAGAAACCTGTTTGAAATCCACTTAGGACTTCATGAGCAACAAAGTAAAAGGGTCATCATGATGTTTATCTTTGATAAACAATGATATATGGCATGAGTAGAAAGAATAAGAAGTGTTTCACTCTGGAAAAAGTATTGGGGAGTTTAAGTTATAGTCCTAAGTTCCTTGAAAAGAACATTAATTATAAAGTAGTATTTTTTTGCTCGTTGATTTGGATGTCATGCATCGCCAATGAATGTCTAGATGAGTTCTAGCAAAGAAAAATGTCATTCTTAAATTGAGTACCAAAGTGAATTCCATTCTTATCCTTGTTCATATTTACATGATATTATAATGGATGAGATAAAAAAGAAAAAGTACCATCACGAGTCCAGTTGATTCTGCATCGCGAACAATGTATTAAGTCAAAAGCTTGACTGGGATACAATAAACGATGAGTTGCAAATGCAGCAACCATTGCAGGCACACCTCGTTCAAGAGCAAACTGAATCTGATTCTCATGAACATCTTTTGGAGCAATGGACATAGTAGTGACATTCCGCGACAGCAAATAAGCGCCAAAACTTGCAACACCACATCCAATATCCAAGACAACGCGAGTATGACGGCCAAAGGCTATATCAGGGATCATCTAGTCAATATAAAGAGAAACAGCATCAGATTCCATGTCACCAAATGCATAATTTTCTATTCTAAACTTTCATAATTACAGTCTTAGTTACCTTTGAAATATGATCCAAATATTCATCAGCACCATGTATAAACTGTGTACCACCTCCAGGAAACCTAAACTTATCTTTGTCTCTGGTAATCCAGTTTTGACCCCCTTTATCCTCAACTAGGCGAGTATGAGGAACATTGCTGAACCAAACCTAAAACCAACGATACGCCTAAGTTAAGAAAACTCCAAAATATTTTCAAGAAAAAAACCAAGTCTTAATTAGTTGTAATAGTTTCAAATCATTCAATTTCTGTAACTAATTATCATAAAGCGAGCAATACCTCGTCTCTGCTTCTTGGCCAAGGGATTGGGGTTTGATACCCCTTCGGCGGCGGAATCAGGCAATCGAAACCTCCACCGGCGACAGGGCAATGCCTCTCGAACTTTTCCCCTCTTTCCGTTGACTCGAGCTTTGCAATTGCGTCCGCATTATCCAAACAAGGTATATACTCACTCATATTCTGAGGGCAGAGACCAAACTTCTTAATCCGGAATCTCCGAGAACCACCCTCGCCATTGTCAACCTGAGTGGAATTCCCCCAATTCTCTACATATTCAGGATCGAAATCCCCTACCTCAAATTGATCGGACATAGTTCCATTCTCGTCCACAATTCCAAATTTCTGCACCGAATCAGACGGCGGAGGGGGAGGATTCGTAGCGAGCAAGGGCGATGGAGTTGGGTCGAGATTCAATGTCTTATCAGGAAGCGTCTGAGTATCATTGTGATCAATCAGATTAGAGATATTGAAATGCTTGTTGTAGTTTGGTGAAAGTGAAACCGAAGGAGGTTTAGTGGTAGTAGTGGTGAAGAAGATAAGCTGCTGGTAACCATCAGACCAATGCTTCCCAAAGTAAAAGAAAGTAACAGCAACAAAAACAAAGGTAGCGATCTTGAACAATGGAGGAGCTCGAAATGAATCGCCATTGCCTAACGAATCAGATCTCATTCTTGTTCAATTTGCAGAGTTTTCCAGATCTCAGATCTTCTTCGCTTCCTCTTCTCTGCACTCTAAGCAATTGGGAAGCGGAATCGGAGGAGAAGAATTTAAGGAGAATTTGCAGAATTTAGCGCTAAATTATTATTATTATTATTTTCTATTTAATTTTGTTTTTCGAACTGTAAAAATAATACCAATATGGGGAACTGAAGTTGGCGGATTTAGATTACATTACTTTACTCCTCGTGTCCGAAAAGGCGAGTGAAATTTCATGTTCGAACTCACCCTGAGTTGCACCGAGTTTTAAAACAGCCTACCTGATAACACGCCACGTGTTAAAATAGACTTCATAAATGGAAGGCCGTTTAGAATAGTTTCAATATTAACGTCGGTGACCCACGAGACCGTAACGGTGAGGATTACAAATGCACCTTTCCAACTATACACGTCTTTGGGTAAAAAAAATATTCGTCAACTCATTTTTCTTATTTACCAATTTTTTTTCTGGATATAATTATTACACTATGAGTGATGAAAAGGAATAATTCTAAAAAGAGAGAGGCAATGAAAAAGAATTCATGACAATCGCTTCCTGAGATAAAGACTGATTTTTTAATTTACTTTACTTTTTAAATTATTAGTTCCTTTTCTAAATTTCTAAAATTATAGGCCCGTTTCATAATCATTTAGACTCTATTTGTTAACTATTTAATTTTTTGTTTTTATTTTTTAAAATTAAACTTATATCATCTATATTTCTTACCATGATTTGCATCTATGTTAAATAAATGATTGAATTCTTAACCAAGTTCCAAAAACAAAAACAACTCTTTGAAAGTTACTTAACCATTGGTGAAAAGTAGATAATAAAAAAATAATTTTGGAGTTAGAAGTAGTATCCATGGACTTAATTTTCAAAAAACAAAATAGTTACCAAATGAGACTTTAGTTTTTTGCTTTTGTTTTTTAAAATTAAGCATAATTCATCAATATTTCTCACAATAATTTGCATTTTTGTTAAGTACAATGAATGAATTCTTAATCAAATTCTAAAAACAAAATTAATTTTTTGAAAACTATTTTTTTTTTTTAGTTCCCGAAATTTTGCTTGGTTTTTTAAACAATTGGTGAAAAGTAGATAACAAAAAAAAATTGGAGATAGAAGTACTATCCGCCAAGCTTAATTTTCAAAAACAAAAACAAAAAGTAAAATGACTACCAAACGAGATCGTAACTTTTTTATGTTTTTTGAATTTTCTAATGAGACAAAATACCTATTAAAAATGTATAAACATACTCAAAATAATTATACAAATTTGGATTTAGAATATCATTTTAGTCCTTATAATTTGAATTTTTTTATTTTAGTTCTTGTACTTTTACCGATTCAATTTTAAGAACATTCATTTGCAGAGAATCTTAAATTTAGTATCTATTCCTTGTCTTATTTATTATTATTTAGGGGAAAAAATCTTATTATTTATTAGCAATTGCACTCTAAATTTTGAAACTATATTCACAAATTATATGTTTTTATATGACAATTATTATTATTATTATTTAGACAATTTTAATAAAAATTAATTTTGAGAGAGTATTAAATTTAAGATTTATTAAAAGTCCAATAACTAAATCTAGACATTTTAAAGTATAAAGATTAAAATTGAATTAAATTTTAAGATACAATGACCATAATTTTTTTTTTTTTTTTTTGAAAAAGATTAAACTTATAACTTAATTACTCTTTAAAATATATACAAAATTATAAATGCTGAAGTTGAGAACTTAAAACCTTTTATGTAAATTTTAAAACTTTTTTCAGTCTTATCTATGAATTTTAGAATGAGATTCCACATCTAAGTTAAAATAAATATATGTCTTAACTATTGAATTATACTTAGACTAAAAATCAATAATATTTTAACTATTGAATCATATACTAAGAGATGATTATGTACATCACCATACTTTTCTCTCCTACACATGTGTTATGGTGATGAATTATTTTATTTCTATATATAGTAGTTAGTTGGTCTTTCAAATAATAATTTAATACTAATATTCTTTCCATATATGATGCTTCTTTCCCATGGTTATTTCTTCCACTTCTAATTACAATATAGACATGACAGGGGCTGCACTAGTCCTTCTTCTCTTTTTCAATTTTGTTTCTTGATAATAAGAACAATAACTCTGACAAAAAAATCAGTATATCACATTTTTTAATAATGCTTCGTTTCTAAAAGTCAGAGATTTAATCATCTACACGTGCAGTTGTTGTGCTAGAAAACGAAAAAGAAAATATCAAATTGCATGATGAACATGAAAGTAACTCAAAAGCATATCCCTATTTTGAACTTTCAACATGATAAACCAGAGACAAAAGTTGGAAGGGCTTTTAACAACTACATAACTTTCTTATTAAGAAGAGAGGGATCTTTAAAGGCAGGGTGGAAATCCGGCCAAAGGAAAGCACCCATAGCGAACTGTCGTTTGTAGGGCAAGTCACCACGAGTCGGGAGACCGTACTCGACGAGAAGACGGTCGAGCTTCCATTCAGGCATGTCCTCGTAGTCCTTCTTCGAGTATCTCGGGTAATGAAGTGGCATTTGAAAGAAGCTTGTTCCTCCATTATTCTCCATTTTTTTTTGTTGGTTTTTGAATGTGGTTGTAGGTTTGATGGCGGCGGAGAGGTGTGTTTTTATAGGGAAGAAGGAGAGTGAGAGGGCGGCAGAATAGGCATGGAGTTGGTCACAAGGATTGTTTGATGCAACTTCTCATATGCTATGCGTTTATTGCTCATCAACGACTTAAAATGGATTTTGGGCCTCTCCAAAGCTCAATAATGATATATATGGGCCAATACAATATCCAACTCTTCTCTTGGATCTGGACTTTCCCCGAGTATTAGTCTACTATATAAATTAATATTTTATAATTTTTTTAAAATTCAGTAATAGCAGCATATCCAAACAGTTTTAACCTTTTTATCATGGATGTTCAAATAATCCGAACTACCAAATCCAAAATATATGGGTTAGGTTGGATTACTTTTGTTATTATTTTTATTGGATTAAGTTGGGTTGGATCGTGGGTTGACTAAAAAAAATTTGGTTAACCCAACTCAACCCGAATTTTATAGATAATCTTTGTTTAAAGTTTGATTGGTTTGTATTAATTAATTTGTGATTTTTTAATATTTTTCTTATAAAATTGTTATGGTATTTGCTTTTGTTTAATGTTTGCAATAAATATCATAGATATTTGGTGTTTAGCATTTAAATTTTATGAGATTTTAGTTAATAGTTATATAAATTTACATATTTTTAATTAAAAAAAAAGTTATAACCCGACAACCCAGCCAACTCAATCCAAATTTTAAGGGTTGGTTTGGATTGGGTGGGAGACTTTACTTGGATCATTTGGGTTGTCAACCTAACCAACCCGAATTTTCGAGTTGGTCCTACAAACACCTTCAATTCAACCTAATCCAACTCATATACACCCCTACTTTTGATATTCTCTTTCATAATATATTGTTTTTTTAATTTACTATTAACTATATAAGGATTTTATTTTTAAAATATAAAAAATTACATAAAATTTGTAAATTTATGTAATTTTGAAATATTTAATTTTTTTTTCTTATTAACACTATTTTCAAATTTTGACTTTGTTTTTATTATTTATTAATTTTGATTGGATTAATTTAAGGTAAAATATTTCAAAATAATATTTCTTTTGTAGATTTCATTTATTTTCTCCTATATTCCTAGTTGAAAATCAATATATCACCTCTCTATTGAGATTTCAAGTATATGTTGAATATATTGAAAAGTATAGATATACATTGCATATATCATGATTTATTATTTTGATATGTTTACAAATATACTGAAAATGTAAATAAACATTAAACATGATATTCGTTATATAAGATGATAGATTGTGGATATTGTGTTGTTCATGTAATTACTAAATATATATTGGTTTTCTTGTTTTTGGCTCTAGAGAACCTCCCTTCTTTATAGCCTTTGGTATGTATATATCTCTCTTTACACCCTTTTTCTCCTGTGGTTTGCCATGTGCACTGCTTTCTGCCTTACTTAATTCATGCTCTGTTCATTCATAATTTTTTTTTTTACAAAAAAAAAGTGAATAAAATATATAAGACTATAAATTGTTGTATAAAATTCGATATACCTTGCTATTGGGTTATTTAGATTTAGGAGGGAGTTCTGAAAGTTAATTAGGGAAAAGGGAGGTTTCAAACTTATTTAGGAGAAATGGGGACTTTTTTGTCCTCATCCATTCGGCAATATTTTTTTTTTCGGTACTAGAGACGCATTCGATAATATTTTATTTTATTTTTTTCACATTGAATGCATCTCTTGAAAAGATGCATTTATTTATAAAAAAAAAAAAAAAGAAAAAAAGATGCGTTTCTTGAAGAGACGCCTCCCTAAAAAAAATAATAAAATATTTTTGCTATTATTTTTTTCATTCTTTTAACAACCCGAAACTCAACTCTTTCATTACTTATGTTTTTTTACAGTTAATAATATTTCATTTGTTTAACTCTAAATCGAGCATATATTCTCACGTTGATTGGGGGATTGGTATTTCCCGACAAATCCAACAATAGAGTGCACCTGATGTATCTTCCTCTCTTGGTGGATTTTGATGTTGCCGGGACTTACAGTTGGGACACTGGATGTCTTGCATGGTTGTATAGGCAACTATGCAAGGCAGTTATAGATGGAAAAGACATTGCAGTCCCACTTTTATTGCTACAAATTTGGGCATGAGATCGATTTCTTCTTCTAGCACCTCGACGACTCCATAGATACGAGAATAACTTAGGTGACAGACCACTTGAAGTAAGGTAAGCATATTTACCTCATTATTGTTGTATTCATTATGAAATACTAATAGCTAAAATTCAACTTCTGATTGTTGTAGATGGAATGACAACTATTCTGTAATTAGAGCACCTATGCATGTCCTAGTACAGTGTAGACACATATTCGATACACATATGCCTAACCAGGTAATATTTTATTCATTCATATATTATATATTCATAATGCTTCAATCTTCTGGTTAATTCATTTTTTGACACATATGCGTGCAGATTATTTGGGAGTCATATAATCATCTTATCCAACTATTGCCGCCATACTGTCTCGATGGTAATGAGATATGGACATCCAGATGTCCACTCATATGCTTCTTCATTGTGGAGTGGCATCACCTAGATTGTGTGATGCATCAATTTGGGACGTTGTAACAAATTCCTTAACCTTGCAATACAGACGCCCGACTTCATTAACACGATCTAAGGGGCAGGCATGAGCGAGACTGAATTGCATATTTGGCTCCTCAAATTACAATCTGGGAAAATCGATAGAGTTTGGTTGTTAATAAACCTCCTATTAACAATGGTGTAGGTACCGAGCCTGGATATATTGAATGGTATTCCATTGTGAGCAGGCAGTACATAACTAAAGCAGGAGCATCCTATCACTTGTTGGTATGAGTTTATTGTTTACTATGATTGTTTGATTTTATTTCTTCATTGTACACCAAAATAAATTTTAAAGTCATTAACTTGTTATTCAATTCTTTTTCAGGTCGAGCTTCCAAATTTTCCAATATCTGCTCAAATAGCCTTGTGTAGACTCACCTCGATATATCGAGTGCGATATTTCGATGGTGATGTTTCAATGGAAGAACGAGGTGATCCAGCAAGACATGAGGATAGTTCTATTTGACCTAATGTTCAGAATGAATATCCAACAACGCCACTCGATCATTTTACACATACTTCCACGATGTCCTCTCCCTCAACATTTGAATTTTTTCCAACAACCCTCGGTACACTAAGCATGGAAGAAGGACAAACTTCACATGTCCATCCAAATATCCATGACCAGTATGTGACATATCGATAACATAGTGAGGGTATACACTTTGTAGAGGAAAGTCAACCATCAAGTGTAGGAGGACATGGCGATCGTGGACACTATGTCACTCAACATAAACGATCTAGGCGTAATAGAAGATCTTCTTCCAGTCACGAATAAAGAACATTGTACATATGATTAAATTTATTAATGAAATTCAATTACGAAAATGCACTTGCAGTCTACAACACATCTTAAAGAACCTTGAATATTATTTACAATAGTCGAAAGTTAATATCTATATTTTTGCATAAGTTTCTAACAACTTTAAACAAAAACAATAATTTGAAATTAAAAATTAATATTGAGTATATCAAATCAATTATAGCAATTTCTTAATCTCAAAATAATATTATTATTTATACTTTTAAAAAACTAGTAATATTACTATCAAAATAAAAAACGAGATTAGTGAGATAGTTGATTTTAGGTAAGAATGATTTAGAGTTAAACAAATGAAATATTATTAACTGTAAGAAAAACATAATAATGAAAGAGTTAGGTTTCGGGTTGTTAAAAGAATGAAAAAAATAATAGCAAAAGTATTTTATTATTATTTTTTTTAATTTTTTAGGGATGTGTCTCTTCAAGAAACGCATCCTTTTTTTTAATGAATGCGTCTCTTCAAGAGACGCAAAGAGATGCATTCAGTGTGGAAAAAATAAAATAAAATATTGTTGACGGAAAAAAATAATAAAATATTGCTCGGATGGGGACAAAAAAAGTCCTCCTTTCTCTTAAATAAGTTTGAAACCTCCCCTTTTCCCTAATAAACTTTCAAAACTCCCCCCAAATCTAAATAACCCCCTTGCTATCGCTACCCACTTTGACTGGCGAGCCTGTTTCTTATTTTTCTTTGATGGAATCACTAACAGTTTGTAGTATAGCACTTACTCTTGTTTTCGATTGTTTTTTTTCCTTTGCTATCACTAAACAATAAAAAAAATCATAACCATTTTCAAGATTTTTACTATGAAGGGATTGTAAATCAGTTTTATGATACACAACTTCCTAAAATGTAAGAGTCGGAAATTTTAAAATTTTAAAATCGTTGGTAACTGTATGAAATCCCTAAATTTATAGATATCTACCCAGTAAGAGGCCACTCTCATCGAAACATTATATCATGACTATATTAGGGTTAATATAACAAAATAAACATCAATAATATTGATTCGATAGTCATGGTCATACAATATTCACAGTACAATCTAACCAGCTACCAATCAATACATTAATAGTCTTATCGGCAATAATAGAGGTACTAACCTTTACATGCAGGTATACAGGTAAATAATTTTTTTCGATGAAGGCTTTCCGATCGACTATTTACAGTGGGGGCATTTTTAGTGGAGGTGGCAAAGAAGGTATATCTCAGGGAGATGGGTAGACGGTCGAAAAGGTTAAATGGATGGTAAGTGTTAAGGGTAGATGGATGGTAAGTGTTAAGGGTACGACTAAAGATGGGTGTGAGGGTCATGTAACGACTGAAAAGGTATACATCTGTGTTGCGGTTGATGTCTTAAATCTCGTGGTTTTGTAGTTTACAATTGTATTGTACAACCACTTTATTTATCTAATATTTGACATTTAGTTACATTAACCCACAAAAAAAAAAAAAAACAATAAACCCAAATTCAGGTTACCTTCTATAACTTAAACATGTATGTAGAGGCATATCGGTGGATTAAGTAATAACCTAAACGGTTAATAGTAGATGGATAAGGTTGGGTACCTTATCTTGTGACACTACAAATACGACCCGCTTTGTAATTATTACAATTGTTGTAAAGTGCACAAATGATCTGATTCTGATCATTCATGTGAAGATATGTGAGCGAGGTACTCCATACAAAGAGTTTGTATAAGACCGTCTCTATAAATAACCATTATTAGTAGGGACTTACATTTCATACCATAAGTGACTTGATCTGAATCAAGTTATAGACTGTTGCCTATGAAGGCGGTCCTTTGATTTGTATGAGTGAAAATGACTAATTTGACCGACTCAATATGTCTATCAGTTTGAGATTCGTCTGGTTGGGGAGTTAGGAACGCAAGTTCGCAAGAATGAATTCACTCCTTCCCTATTCTTAGGGTAGGTAAAGAAATTGCTCCTTAAGGGCTAATTCTGGGGCTTGAACAATGTGGCGTCACACCCTCTCTTGGTCCAAGAAGGGTTTGATTCTTAGACTTGAACAATGTGGCGACACACTCTCTCCTGACTCGAGGGTTTGGTTATAGTTGGACTATAAGTTATTGTTCATTATAGGGATTAGTGGTGGGCCCAGTTGTACTTAGGAGCAATCTGTGAAGGATCAATGTACTGTTGATTGGTTATATCTAATGGACACAGAAATTTATCCATATTGCGAAGAATGCAACTGTCGATCTTTAGTGGAGTGACCAACGGGCATGGCAGAATCAGCAGGGAAAGAAGACCCTGTTGAGCTTGACTCTAGTCCGACTTTGTGAAATGACTTGAGAGGTGTAGGATAAGTAGGAGCCGAAAGGCGAGCGTGGGGTGTTGGGAGGGCCTAAGGCGCGTGCTCGGGGACAGTGTCACTAACCTCTAAAGAGGTTTTTGATGTGCACCTGGGCGCCCACTCATAAGCCTCAGCCACGAGCCTTGGCATGCACACGATCGCCCAACCCATATACTTGGGCATCCAAACACCACGGTCTCTTTTCCTTTAGTGGAGTGACCAACAATTAATGGAAGTTGATTAATTCAATTAAAGAGCTCAATTGATTAATCAAGTACTATTGAAACTTCAATTTATAGGTTCATAAGATCTCCTCGTTAGTTCAATTGAGATTAAAGAGAATTGAATTAATTTGGATTAATTTGAATTTTTCAAATTAATAAAGAGAATTAATTATATAAGATATAATTGATAAAAAAATATTTATATGAAATATAATAATATAAAGTTTTATTTGAGAGAAAATGAATATTTGAATATTGTGCAAATCTTAAAATTAATATGAATTTGATTCTTATTAAATATTATAGGTTAAACGAGAGAATATTAAACTATAGATTATATTATATGATATGATATAAACTATAGGTCATATGTTACATTAGATATAATATATGTTTCTTTTAATATATATATATATATATATATATAAAGGAAAGAAAATTAGTTTTTGTTAATTAAATAATTTAGTTATTAGGGAAGGGAGTTATTTGGTAACTTTTTCCCTTCCTCATTATTCTTTTATTAACTAATATATGGAAGTGGGAGAGTTGAATCTTTTATCTTTCCCTTCAATTCTAGTATAAATATAGGTGTTGTGATGTGATCCTGGACTCTCTAAAATCAAGAACATTCATCCATTTTTCCAAATTCATCTTGAAGCGCATATACTCTCAATGATTCTCTACCCCGAGAATACCGGGATTTCCACATGGTGGTGTTCGATTGATTGAAAAATTTGATGCATTTTTGGTTGCTCATGAGTTCTGTTAAATTATAAACTACTTTTGTTAGGATTTTCAGGTTGCAAAGTCAAATCTTCTTTTGTTAGATAGTTGAGCTTTGTTAAGGGATTCTTGTTAGCTAATTTTAGTGTTGTACCAAGCTATTTATACTTATACAATTGATCAATAGAGACACACAGAAAATCATCCATTCAGATCTTGTTTTTACACGGTATCAGAGCCTTGCTAGCTGGTTTCTTCTTCCTCTTGTTCTCTGTCATCACTGCCGTCTAGTCATCACACCAATGTCATCCGCTCAGATCTTCTGTCCGGTGTGAAGAAGAACCACCCAAATTCCCTATCCGAAGCTACTATGAAAAACTCGACCCTCGATCCCTGATTCTCGATTCAAAACTTGACCCTCGATCCTCACTGTGAAGAACTCGACCCTCAATCCTCGATTCCTAGTCAAGAACTTGACCCTCGATCCTCAATTCCAAATCCTCGATCGGGGTTCGTGTCTCACATCCGAAGCGCGTGAAGAACTCGACCCGAATCTTGACCCACACCCAACTCGCAACTTGGACCCGAGCCTGTGAAGAACCGCACATCGAGTTGAGATCAAATCGAGCTGCCAAGCCGATGAGGGAGCTAAGTCGAATCCGAGTTGATCCTATTGTTTTGGTTTTGGTTTTTTTTCTTTAACTCATACTGTTATATTTTTTTCTCCTTGCTATAAATGGAGAAAACATCTTTCGTCCTATCAGCACAATCCTTGACAGAACCAACTATATTACCTGGACCTATCAAATGAAGAGCTTCCTAATTAGTCATAAATTATGGCGAGTGATAATAGGTGATGTCTTTAACCTTGTCAAAGGAGCCACTGAAGAAGACAGTAAATTTGTGGACATAATAGAAGACTGGGACAACAAGAATCATTAGATAATCATCTGGTTGGGTAATACCTCCATCCTAGCCATTCATACTCAATTCAATGCGGTTGACACAGCTAAAGAACTTTGGGATTTTCTGTCCGAACGATTCCAAACCGTAGGTCTTGCCCATTACTATCAGCTTCATACTACTCTAGTTGGCACAAGTTAGGAGATCGGCCAATCCATGAATGAATATTTCACTATTCTTCAACCTATTTGGACTCAATTAGACCAAACTAAGATCAGTCCAGATCATCTACAACTTATTAAGGTCCTTATGGGGTTTCGTTCTGAGTATGAGTCTATTAGTGCTGCCTTGTTACACCACGGTCCACTACCATCTCTTGATGCAACGATTCAGGAAATTCTCTTTGAAAAAAGGCGACTTGGGTTAGTCTTCTCTCCTTCCCCGAACGTTGCTTTCGCAACCAGCCATTCACGATTTCCAACTAACTCGGTTTTTTGCAAGAACTGCAAACAACATGGTCACAGATTTTCTAGTTGCCCTACCAATGAATGCAGATACTGCCACAAAAGGCGTCATATCTTGGACAACTGTCCTACCAAACCACCTCGACCTCCAGGATACATCAATAAATCCAAGAATTTCCCAAGCATGGTTCTTCGTCTGTCATGGCAGCTACCACTGCCTCGGATGTGGTACCCCCCAATCCTCCAAGTATCCAAATCAGCGATCTTCAGGACTTGCTGAAACAGGTGTTCTCTCTCAACTCTCCTACCCTTGCTGCCACACCAGATACATATTGGCTCCTCGATTTAGCCTGCTGCAATCACATGACCTTAAATATGGCCTTACTGTCTTCCTCCACCCCTGTACAATCCCTGCCTTCGGTATAATCTGCTGATGGTAACCACATGCCTATTTCACATGTTGGGACTGTCAGTACATCGAGTCTTAGTTTATCCACTACTTATCATGTCTCACACTTGACTTTCAATCTTGTCTTTGTTGGACAACTGTGTGACCTGGGACTAACTGTTCTCTTTTCCTCTCATTGTTGTCAGGTTCAAGATATGTGGACGGGTCAAATGGTTGGCACGGGTCATAAGGTAGAAAATTATTTGAGCTCATGTCCCTTCAGCCTCCTATTCTGCCATCTGTGTCTGCAGCTGTTACAGATACCAATACGTATTAATGGCACCTTCGTCTTGGCTATGCGTCATCTGACAAACTTTGTAGCCTAAATTCTGTTGGTACCTTAAGTAATGCCTCTAAATTTCGTTCATTTGATTGTTTACATTGCAAACTAGCAAAACAACCTACTTTTTCATTTCCTACTTCAGCATCTCTCTGCAATAAACCATTTAGCCTTGTTCATTCCGATGTTTGGGGCCCTGCTCCCACCCCTACAATAAATGGTTATCAATATTTTGTTTTATTCATTGATGACTACTCTTGTTTTACATGGATATATAATGAAAAATCAACATTTTTTATTGTTAGGTTTGTTTAACTGCATAACTTTATAGATATACATGGCTCTGATATTGTGAAAATTAGGGGTGTACATAAAAGCATCGAAACCGACTCAACCGATCAAAATTGACCGAATTAAGGTCAGTCGGTTGGTTTTCGGGTTTCCTGATAAAAAAAATTTGAAAAACCGACCGACCGACGTGTATGTGTGTGTGTGTATATATATATATATATTTATATATTTATCTTTTTATTTTTTTTATTTTTTAAAAAAATAAGTATAAAAGCAAGCCCATTACCACCAACCCAGGCTCAAGCCTACTATTTTAGTATTGATTTATTATTATTTTTATGTTGCCTAATTTTCAAACCATTACATGATTTATTTAAATTTTTTCTCCCAAACCGGCCGACCCGACCGATGTACGGGTGAATTTTACACCTTTTTTTTGGTCGATTTTGAGTGCCATTTTTCTCCCAAACTGATATCGACCGACTGATGTACACCCCTGGTGAAAATTAGGAATTTTGACATTTTTATATTTATTTTTATTTTTGTTTACGTGTAATTTATTAAATAGGTGTCCTTGATTGTACGGATTAGGTTAGTTGGTTAAATTTAATTTAAAAACCAAAAATCTGGATGGAGGGGTGTTTTTGTCCTATAAATACTAACAAAATCTCTTGAAATATATGTTTATGCATTTTTGCAATGATTTTTTGCTAGGTATTTTTAAAATGCAACCACCTCGATCTAAATATTTTTGTGCTCAACTCATTATTATATGTATAAATCTATTTTAAAAAGTGAATAGTAAGAATGATTGAAAAAGAAAATTGCATCCGGTTTCGTGTAAAATAATAGCTTATTAGGACTTTCATGTAAAAAAAAAAAGTAATTGTGTAATTAAACCTATTTATTTAAGCTATATGTATAGAAAGTTTTCATACTTTTTAATTCAGATAAAAGGAGAGATAAAAACATGAGGAAAAATACTCTTTGGTCTCTATGTTTTGAGTTAGTTTTTATTTGATTCATAGGTTTCAAAATGTTACATTTTGGCTCTTAGGTTTTAAGTTTAGTTTTCACTTGGTTCTTAAATTTTAATATTTCACACTTTTATACTCAAATTTTACTAATGTTTTTTTTTTTTTTTTTCAAAGTACAATTAGAGGTAGCTGAGATGTCCAATTTTCCCACGGGGACGGGTCTCGCCCCGGATTCCCCGATTATGCGGGGAATGAGAGAGGGAGTGGGGGAAAAAAATTCTCCGTGAGCTAAACGGGGACGGGGACAAGGAATGCATTCCTCGTCCCCGCCCCGATTAGCTTTTATTTATTTATTTAGTATAGTTATCTAATGTTATGCTATTATTATTATTATATAAATATTACATTTAAATTTCAAATTTGGTTATTTATTGGGAAAGATAATGAATATGTTTAAATTTAGATTATATATATGAATAATTTGATTTATATTTATTTCTTTCTACTAAAAAAATTAATTAGTCTTTTTAGTCCAAAATTTGAGTAATTTATCTTTAAATTCAAATTGTCATACAAAACTAACCATAATAATAATTTAGTGATAAAGCTAATCATTTAATTAAAATTTACTCACATTAGTGATTTAAATTATTTGGTTTTTTACAAAAAAAAAAAAAAGGTAACGGGAAAAAATTCCCGCAGGGAATCCCCGCCCCGATCCACATGGAGAATTTCACGGGGATGGTAAATAAAATGGGGAGCGGGGACGGGGATGGGGAATGACATCCCCGACCCCGCCCTGCCCCGTGGACATCTCTATCTACAGACCTTATGGATTACTAGCACACTCATATGCATTGAGCTACACTTACTTTGGCTGCTTATTTGGTAGGTGACATTAACTTTTAGTTAATTAATTTAAAATAATTATGATGTGGATTTTTTAAAATTAATTTTAATTGTAATGGAGAATTAGTGAAAGTTATTTGATTCTTTTAAATTAATTAATAGACATTAACACCATAGATTGAAAGTAAGTATTTAGTAAAAAATCAATGTTAACCATATAAATCTTATAGTCATAGAGATTAAATTGAAATAAAACTCAAAATTCAATAGTAAAAGTATAACATCTTGAAAAATAAGGATCAAACAAAAACTAAATTAAAAACTTAACCACCATAAATATCTCCCCCTCCAAATATGAAGTAAAAATCTAGTGTTAATTTGAGCAAATAAATAGATTAAAAAAATATTATCAAGATGAACATAGCTCAATTGACATAGTACCTGATACCTGTAATATCAAAATCAAAAGTTCAATTTTTCCATTCCACATGTTGTTAAAAAATCAATTAAAATAAAGGATATCTATCAACATCGTTGATATTGTACTACAGGAATTATTAAATTAACAAGAGCATACTGAAACAAAGTCTGAACTTTAGGCCTCACATGAAGGCAAGTGAAATTCATGAGTCGTATATGATTATATCTCTTCCGGTTCGCCTCAAATCTTGTACTTCAAATTGGAATATAATTTATTTAATCGTTAAATGAGGTTTTTGCTAATGTTAAAGAGTTGTTATATGATCTGATACTATATATTAAATTATAGTTCATTACAAAAATTAAATTGATGAGTAATGATAAATTTAAGTATATTAACACTTTATAAAAATATTCTACTTGAATAATTTTTTAAAGGCTCACAAAAAAAAATAATAATATAACCAAAATTTGACATTGAGAATATATATAAATAAAATTTATAGTACAAATATTATGATAGTTGAATAATGCGGATTTTGAAAAATATATTTAAAATTTGGAATAATATATACATACATACAAAGGAAGATAATCATGGAACAAGCCCATGGGTTGGTAAGAATAACGCTGGTTAAATAAATACAATGGACGCGGAATTTAGGGTTTGACTAAATAGGTAAATTTGCAAACGAAGACTTTATATTGTTTTATTTTTGTCAATTTTTCACATTCCAAATGTATTTTAGATATATATAATAATAGTAATAATAATAATAATGTCTAACTCTAAGATATGCACAATCAATCTCTTGTTGCTGTTATCTTTTGCATAATGTTTGAAATGTCGACGTCATATATATCATAATTCAATAAGTGAAATGCTATACAGTTGGCATATTCAATAATTTTGACCCAATATCATTTTAGTCAACTAAACACACTAATTTTCTAATTAAGCCAAATTGATTATTGTTGAAGTGAGATTATCCATCACATCGATCATCACCCAAATGAATTGGTTTACTCAACTGAAAGATCCCAATATTGACAATATAAACTATTAGATAGGAAAACAATCCAACATTATTAATTTCCCCTTGGAATTATACTTTAAATTTATCTCATGATAAATCAATATTTTCATCATATATATTTTTTTTTATATAATAATTATGAAAATGGAATCAGACCTTTTAACTTATAAGAAAGAAAGCCATAAAGAAAGCCATATTAATTACTGTTGAACTAAGTTTATTTTTATTATATATTTTATTAATATATATTGGTGGAATATTAAGTGATGTAATTATATTTAATAAAACTCTCACTGAGATTCTTGTGTAACCAATAACATTCCTTTGATGACTATTTATTATTATTTTTCTTATTATTTGATTTTAAAAATTAAGTTTATGTTTTCAAAACCCAACCAAATGTTTATAGTTAAAAAGGAATAATAGAAGTACTTTTTCAATTACATTTTTAAAGAAATTTGATTAAAAGTTTTTCTTTTTTAATTGTAAAATCTAGGTTTAAAAAGTTAGAAAGAAACAAGTAAAGATTATGGAAATGATTTTAAATAACTAAATTGTTGAAAATATTTACAAATATTAATAAAATATCACAGTCTATATGCGATAGATCACAGTAGACTATTAAGTGTGTCTATCATAACATGACACAGAGATAGATATACAGTAAAATTTTATTTTATTTATAAATATTTTGGTTAATTTTTCTATATTTAAAAATAATCTTACAAATTAAATATAAAATCAACAATTTTACCATTAAATTTTGTCCATTCCATCTTCTAATTGACATTGTTCATACTACACCAACAATTACAAAATAACCGTTATCTATATATATATATATATAAAAGCCTACAAAATAGTAACCAGCTCGTTTTGATGGATAGAGTAGTCACTAAATTTAAATGTTTAAATACTAGTATGGACTTGTATTTCTTGTTTTGGTTCATTTTGATATTTATATTTTAAAATATTAATTTTAGTCATCATACTTTTAACTTTGGTTTATTTTAGTTCCTGTATTTTCAAAATATGCATTTTGGTCCTTGTCTTTTCAAAAACTAACCATTATGGTCCCCTCACTTTCATTTTTACTTCATTTCTAAAGGATCAAAATGGATATTTTTTGGAAGTTTAAAGACTAAAATAAATCAAAATTGAAAGTACAATGACCAAAATAAACATTTTGAAAGTAGAGAAACCAAAATGTGTCAAAATTAAAAATATAGAACAAAATACAAAAGTTTAAATGAAGAACTAAAATAGTATTTAACCCCAATTTAAATCAATTTGGGCCAAAGTTAATTAATCTTTTGAAACAGATATTTTTGTGAAAACCAAAATGATAGGGTTTTGGTGGTTTTTAGAAAGGAAAGTCAAAAGTGTCATACGATTGTACATTTAACCATCCGTAAGTTGGGTGTAGGCAATTAATAAACAGCCAACTACACAGAGTGAGTAGAATCATTTTTAAAAATTCAAAAACTAAAAACTAAATTTTAGAAACCAAAGAAGTATGAAGGTAAAAATGTTCGAGTCTAATACTTTATTTTCCACTAAAAATTAGTTTATAGTTTACCCAAAAAAAAATTGGTAACACAAGTTTAAAAATCCATTTTCGCTTTCTTTTCTAATTATCGCTTCCCCTTGGTACATTCGGATGTTTAAAATTCAGAAAAGAGGTATAAGGTCAACATTTTAAATTGCGAAATTGACACAAATTTCTTCGAAAAAAACAGCTCAAACAAGTTTTTAATTACGCACATGTCGCTAAGTTTGACTTCCACCATTCTTCATACTTCAAAGAAAAATAAATATAATATATTTTCCATTTATTTCAAGTTTCAACTCACCGATTGAAATAACAAAACCCACCACCAGTTTCAGCTTCCCATCAAAATATCAATGGCATCCATTTCGAAACGGCTACTCCTCTTCACGGCGGCGCTACTCGCCACCGCCGAAATCGCAACCTCCGTCACCCGATGTCCGGACTGCGGTGGCGCTGTCGTCCCTTATCCTCTGAGTACGAGCCCCACCTGTGGGGACCAATCGTACAAGATCCGGTGCGACGCAGGCTTACTGAAATTCGATACGCTTAACAACACGTACCCGATCATCTCAATCAACCCGTCGATCCAACGACTGGTGATTCAGCCCTCAAATTTCGTCCCCAACACGTGCGTGACAGCGGATATCGCCTACGACGGGATCCAATTGAACAGTAGTTTACCCTTCAACGTGACGAGCGGGAACACGATCCTCTACTTCAATTGTACGGATTCGCTCCTACGCTCGCCGTTGAACTGCTCGTCGACGAGTCTGTGCCATTCGTACATCAATGGGTCGAGAGGGGCGGCGGCGTGCGAGGCGCCGCCGCTGTGCTGTACGTTTCGGGCGGGTGGGTCGTCGAATTCGTACATGATTCGGGTGAGGGAATCGGGATGTAGCGCGTACACGAGTTTTGTGAATTTGGACCCGAGTTTGGGAGTGGTTCAGTGGCCTGAACCCGGTTTAGAGCTGCAGTGGCTTTTGCCGAGTGAGCCGGTTTGTAATAACCAGGCCGATTGTGATGGGAACGCGGTTTGTGGTGCTGACGGCAATGGAACGACGTTAAAACGCTGTATTTGTAATTCTGGGTTTGTGTGGGACCCCGTTGCTGGAATCTGCTCTCAAAGTGAGTTTTTTACTTTTTCTCTCCGTTTGCCACGTAGGCAAAATTAGAGGTGGATTGATCGTGGTTGATTTGTTTTTTATCGCAGATACGTGTCATGATCCTGATGGTTGTAATAAGCACCGAACTGCACTGATAGCTGGTAATAATCTCTCTCTCTTTTTTTCCTTTCAAAATTCAAGAAACTAGCAAATTACAAATTATGATTAAATTCTTGTTTTCATATTAAAATCTAATATTAATTTATACCTCTAAATTTTCAATCCTAAACCAATAATTATATCATTTTAACCTTAAACTTCGTGGATTGTATCACTTTAAATTTCAAATTAATAATTTTATCAATTTCAACCATAAACTTTAAGAGTTGTATCAATTTAAATCATTCGTTATGTTTCATATGGATAAACATAGTAAAAGACTTGTAATTTTATCAATTAAAACTCTAAACTTACATAAGTTTAATTGAAATAAATAAAATATTTTGTCTTATATTTTTCAAACTAAATCTAAAGAAAGATATTGATATAATTATAAAAGTTTAGGGTTTAAATTGACACAATTATTAGTTTGAGGTTTAAATTGATACAACTTTTAAAATTCAGGATTTAAATTGATACCACCCCTAAAATTTAGTGGTGTAAATTGGAATTTGCCTATTAATGAACAGAAATAAAGGGTAGGGGTAAGGGTAAAATAGGAAATCAATTGGACAAACGTACATTTTCAATTTATTTTTCTAGTTCATTCTTCCTTAGTGTATCTTATTGACACCTTATTTGTTTTGAGTTACGTGACTAATCATCATGGTAATATGAACATTTAAGTGATTGATGTATTTAAATCAAAATCAAAAGTTGACATTTCATGCTTAGGTAGTTTATGAACTAAGTAGAAATATATGTGGTTTAGTATACATATAAATTGTTAGTAATGATTTTTAAATTAACTATAAAAATATTAATGGCGATGATTGAAAACTACATTTAAAAGGGTCTTTAATGTTTTAACGTTGAGTGAACCAAACGTTCAAATATTAAAACTATAATTTAATCCATAATTAATAAGAAAAAAATGTATTTGCTAGTAAGAAGGCAAGTTCATTTATGCTATATATCTACTACCCATTGAAATGAATTCTCAACAATATCTAAATTTCTTCCTTAAACTTATTTTATACTGAATGTTTTTATTTTTGCCTTTTGGAAACACAATTTTTAAATAATAAAATAATTATTATACTTATATAAGTACTTTTAAAAGAATCTTAGTTAAATGATTCCTCTAAAATTAAATAGTATAGTATTCAAAATGGTATTTTAACATATATTTATAACCCAACGTTACTAATTAAGGAAAAAACTAATGTGTATAGGCATCGTATCCGGCGTGGGCGCGGCGGTGATCGTCTCAACAATAGCGATGCTAGTGTACAATCGGCGTAGAAGAGCAAAAGAAGCTCAAGATCGTTTAACAAAGGAGCGTGAAGCCATTCTGAATTCCAACGGCGGAGGCGGAAGAGCGGCAAAGATCTTCACCGGCAAAGAGATCAAGAGAGCCACCCACAACTTCTCCGCCGACCGTCTTCTGGGTGCCGGCGGCTATGGCGAGGTCTATAAAGGCATTCTCGGGGACGGAACCACTGTGGCCGTGAAATGTGCCAAGCTCGGAAACGCGAAGGGCACCGACCAAGTCTTGAATGAGGTCCGAATCCTCTGCCAAGTTAACCACCGGAGTCTTGTCCGGCTTCTTGGCTGCTGCGTCGAACTAGAGCAGCCAATTTTGGTGTACGAATATATCCCCAACGGCACTCTTCTCGACCATTTACAAGGTACTATACACTTTTAAATTTCAATACCAGCTTTATTAACCGTATGATTTTTTAAAATTAATTGTTTATACACACTACTCTGATTTGGACTTTTTAAAAAAAAACAATTGTTTTTATTTTGGAAATTTAACTAAGAACACACAAGTTTAGTTAGAAAATATAAAAATCATGGTAAAAAAAATTAGTAAGAAAATACATAAAACTTTTCAAATTGACACCCAATGAGTATAGAAGTAGGAGTTGGAAAGTAGTAATCGTAAACCTCTTATTTGGCCTAGAGAATTTATGGGTCTCACCACTAACTCTAGACTCAAAGAGTTCACAACTATCTAGACTTCACAACGGCTTTAGCGTGTTTGGGACAAAGGATTTGTTATTATAGTTCTAAGTTATTATAATTGGGTTATAATAGTTTGTATTTGAGATATTAATTATTTTAGTTTAGATTATAATAGTATGTGTTTGAGGTGTAGACTATTTTAGTTTAAGAAAGAAATAGAAAACATATTATAGCAAAGAATAAAGAAAATGATGAAGGTAAAATAGTAAAAACTGTTGGGATTTTGAAATAGTGTTAACTATAGAGAATACAAAATAATATTTACTATAACAAGAGACGATTATTATAGTCTTAAGATAGTCGTTGCCATCAAACACACCTTTGGAGTTCACTATTCTACTCTTTGCCCCGGGTGTGTTTGGCCGAAGGAGTTGTGAAGTAGAAGTTGTGAACTCCACTCCTTGTTTGGTCCAAGGAGTTGGCGGGTCTCACTACTAAAAAATATTAATTTTATATCTTGTCAACTCTTTATACTATGAGTCTCGGGAGTTCCCGTCTCCCTAGACTTTATAACTTCTTACTCCTTACTATGTCACTCTTTACTCCTTATATTCCTCTAGCTTTCAATTATATGTTCAATAATATGTCATGAACTTTCAAGTTTGTATCTGATCAAGTCTTTTGATATATTCATTTTTTAAAAAACTATTTTATATATTAAATAAAAATTAATGTTAAAAAATACTTTTGATCCATAAACTTTTATGAAAATATTAATAATTTTGTCCTTGATCTTTAATTGATAATGGTTTAGTCCATATACTTTCAAACTTGTAACAATTGAAACCCCGTTTGATAACTATTTTGTTTTTTTAAAATTAAGCCTATGGACACTACCTTCACTTCTAAATTTCTTCTTTTGTTATACTTTTCACTAATGGTTTAAAAAATCAAGCAAAATTTTGAGAACTTAAAAAAGTAACTTTCAAAAATTATTTTTATTTTTGAAATTTGGCTAAAAATTCAACTATTGTATTTTAAAAAGATGTAAATCATTATAAGAAATGTGGATGAAATATACTTAATTTTCAAAACTAAAAAAAAAAACCAAATGATTACCAAACGGGGTCTTAGTCATTGAACTTTAATAAGTAATAATTTAATCTTTATAGTTTACTATTTGTAATGATTTAGAATTTAATGAAATTTTTTTTGCATGACATATAGACCAATAAGTTGATGAATAATCGATTTCTTTATATATAATTATAAAAATTAAATCTTAACATAATAAAAATCAACACTTAATTTTGAAGAGATTTGTCATGATAGAGATTAAATTGCTACAATTTTCAATTATAAGAACTAAGTTGTTACTTATTAAAATATAAGGGCTAAACTATTATTTATTAAAGTTTAGGAACTAAATGTTGGTCAACTAAAGTTCAAGGACTAAATTGTTACTAGAGACAAATATATATATATATATATATATTTAAAAAAAAATATTAAGGTTAACTTTCAATTTTGTGTCCAATAAATCTCCTTCGAAATATTTATTATTGTTTTTAAAATGAATTGAAGTAGTAGATAATAATATAATCTGAGAATTAAGTTTAGGTGGTAAAGTTGAACAAAAAAAATTAACCTCACAAAATTGAATCCTAAATTATTGATATGTATTTGTATGTATAGGTACGAACAACACAAAGGCATTATCATGGGAGGAACGGCTCCGAATCGCGCAAGGCACAGCAGAAGGACTAGCATACCTTCATTTCTCAGCAGTTCCACCCATTTACCACCGAGACGTAAAATCCAGCAACATCCTACTAGATCACAAGCTAATCCCAAAAGTTTCGGATTTCGGTCTCTCCCGATTAGCGGAAACCGATCTAAGCCATATCTCAACTTGCGCCCAGGGAACTCTAGGCTACCTCGACCCCGAGTACTATCGAAACTACCAACTGACTGACAAGAGCGATGTGTACAGCTTTGGAGTCGTTCTGCTTGAGCTGTTGACATCGCAGAAGGCCATAGACTTCGGTCGGGAGGCGGACGATGTCAACTTGGCGGTTTACGTGCAGCGACTGGTGGAAGAAGAGAGATTGGTGGATGCCATTGATCCGAGACTGAAGAAGGGAGCCAGTGATGTGGAGGTTGATACGATGAAGGCTTTGGGGTTTCTTGCTGTGGGGTGCTTGGAACAGAGAAGGCAGAATCGGCCTTCTATGAAAGAAGTGGTGGAGGAGATTCAGTACATCATTAGCGTCGCCATTGCCAAGGCTTGAATATTATTTACTTGCCTATGTTTGTGTTATGCATCGCTTAGTTTGAGCTCTTTAAATTTGATGTAAAGGGTTTTTAGTAGGGGAAATAAAACTTGGTGTAGCACTTCAATTTCGAATCATAATTTAGTATGTGATAAATTACTTTTTTTTCCATTTTTTTTTAAGATATATTTTGGAGTGGATTAATGGACTAGAATTGTTCCTCAAAATTTTCTAGTTTCTATACAATTACTCACATACAATAGTGTTTATTGAGTCTTGTGGTTGAAGTGCGTCACATTCATTGGTAAGAATCTATAAAAATATATTTAAAGTATAATTATTGTATATTGGTGCAATCAATACAATAATTTAGGTTTTAGATGTCAGTTGATATTATATAAGTGATGAAAGAAAATCTCTACGATGTTAGTTTTAGAAAAACATGCCTCTTTTGACATAAATTTTCATTTTTTTTTTCACGTGAAGATTATATATCATGATAGACCAAACACTATAAGAGTTAGGGTCTCTTGCAGCAGTTTTTATGTGCTATGACGACAATTTTAAACTGTTGGGAGGTATTTCCCAGTGGTTAACAAACTGCTGACAAAAGCTATGTTGAAAAGGTCTATTATAGCAGTTTTAACAAACGCTGGAATCAGCTTCAATAACGGCTGCAATAGGTACCTATATTTCTCGTTAAGTTCAATTTACCAATTATAATTGTGATAGTAAATATTTAAACAAAGACCTTATAACAACGTACTGAAGATGACTTTAACCAAAGTAGCTCCTTCTTCCAATTTCAAATCCAATAGTTACACCATGAAGAGATTGAATGGTATTTAAATTTCATGGCCAATCTTGTTTTTGAAACGAAGTGCTGGAATTATGGACTAAATTTAAAGAGGCAGTAGAACAATAAAATAGCAGGGAGGAGAACCACAATAATAATTCCAAAATGGGTACTCCAGATGAACATAAAATAATAATTCTATTAAAAAATAATCATGGGTCAATGATAATTTTCTATTCGATTTCTATTTTAAATGAAATATAATTAGCAACCAAGAAATGTGAGAACAGAAAATACGTACCTCGGCCGAACTACAAGTGAAATTAACATTTTCAAATTAAACATAAATTATTGTAAGAACTTCAAACTTTGGCATTAGATTAATCAGCATCGTAAATTCGTAACATGGTGAATGGTGAACAAATAAATACCTCACATTCAAGAACTGGATTTAAGTTTCTAATCTAAGGTAAGGAACCAAACTGGATGCTGTAGAAATTTCGTCTAATTTAATTTTTACAGCAAAAATTGTAATAGTAACGAATCTAAAGATCGGAGAAAGTGGAGAAATTCAATTTTTGTTATTTTATTTACTTTATTTATTTATTTATTTTATTTATTTATATACTATATTATGTTTATTTTAATATTTATTTATTTTATTATATATTATTATTATATTATATTTTCTCCGTATTCGTGTTCTCGTTTTGTGTCGTTCTGCTCCTCAAATTCACAATACGTCATCAACAAGAGTTTCTATACTTTTCCTCCCTAAAGGTAGGTCCTGAAGGTATGTCGGTTTTTCCTTCTTCGTTGTAATTAATAAATTCAACGTTATTTTGCATATTTAATATCTATAAATTTTTAATATAAATATAATATTTTATGATAGTGTTGCCATGACAAATCTTACAAAATTAGAATTTTTTACCCTTGATATTGATGACAATAATTATTTGTCGAGACTATTAAATAAGGAAATACGACATCCAGTCAGAATAAAGCAAAAACTATGATTTTCCTTCATCATCTCCACGGGGGATTGAAAATAGAGTATCTTACAATAAAAGATCCCCATATCTTGTGGAAAAATTTGAAAGAGAGTTATGATAAAAAAAAAAAAAAAAACAGTTATTTTTCCTAAAGCTCGTTATGAGTAAATGCACATAATGCTACAAGATTTCAAATCAGTAAGTGATTACAACTCTATATTATTCAAAATCAGTTCAAAACTATTGTTATGCGGAGAGAAAATTATATGTTAGAGAAGATATTTTATATATTTTATATCTCGAATATGCTCCTGCGGCAGCAATATCGAGAGAAAGATTTTAAACAATATTTTGAACTAATTTCATGCTTCTCGTGATTGAACAAAATAACGAGTTATTAATGAAAAAAATCATGAATCTCGATCAACGGGGATGATACCATTCCCTAAAGTGAATGTTGTGAATTTTAATAATAATCATGATCGAGGTTGAAGTCGTGACCGTGGCAGATGAAGAAATAATAATTATTTTGTGGTGATCATTCTAATCATTCAAATTTCAAAAGAACCACACAAAATAATGAACGCAAAGAAAAAGTTCCACAAGATAAGAGTTCAAAAAGTGTTGAAAATAAATACTTCCAATGCGGAATGACTAGGCATTGGTCACGTACCTATCGTACGTCAAAACATTTAGTTGATCTCTATCAAACATCCCTGAAGGAAAAAGAGAAAAATGTGCAAGCAAATTTTGCATACTAGGATAATGACATATTTGACCATCTCATATGACAAATTTGGATGTGGTGGACTTTTTTGAATCTCTTGAAGAGAAAATCGGCAGAATTGGCTAAAATCTTCGCTTAGAACTATTCTTGTTCTCCAAGTGTACATCTTCAATGCAAACTGCTTTTGTTGATTCATTATTACCCATCCGAACACTACCAAAATCACTAGGTGTATATGATGCAAGGAAATCTCTCTTTGATGAGGCACCACTGTCAATCACCCAACTTCTCTGTTGTGTAGCAAGATTTATAACATCACCATCGAATAAAATGTAAAAATCTTCGATGGCTACAATAATTATGTCTGCATCACTGTCATCATCATTCTTCTTTTCCTTGCCTTTATCATTTTTATTATCCCTTTTAAATTTCCGATAATACTTCTTTATATGTCCTTTCACATTACAATAATAACACTCGACATTTGCAAATTGGTCACTTTTACTTTTGCTTCTGTCTTTACCCCTCAGACCTTTACTCTTACTCTTCCCCCTTCTTTTAGTAACGAGAACATCTGACTGTGAAGAAGAGTTCTCTGACTTTCTTCTCATCTTCTCGTTCAACACGTTACTTTTTACTAAGTTCATACTTAGTATACCATTTGGGGTTGAGTTTGATAAGGAAGTTTTGAATATCTTCCATGAGTCCGGCCATGTACCAAGGACCCATAACCCATGTATTTCATCCTCAAACTTGATATTCATCCTAGATAACTAATTCATGATACCTTGGAGTGTATTCAAGTGAGCTAACATGGATGTTCCATCTTGATCCTTCAACTCCATCATTTGTTTAATCAGAAACATTTTATTATTACCAGTTTTAGGGGCATATAGCGACTCAAGCTTGTTCCACATAAAATGTACATGAGTTTCATCACCAATATGGTTTAGAAAATTATCTTCTACCCATAGTCTCATAATCCCACACACTTTCTTATAACATAATTTTCATTATTTATTCGTTTTATCGTCGGGCTTCTCTTAAAAAAGACCTGGAAGATGTAAATCATTCACATATAAAATATCTTCCATATTTCTTTTCCAAACTTGATAATTTGACCCGATAAGGTTTACCATTTTAGCTGAACTAGTATCCATTATTCAACACAAGGTAATCACAATTAATTTAACCAATACTCTAATACCACTTTTTTGGGATAAACATGATATTTTTTGGACCAATTATTCCCTCTTGTGTGAATCTAATAGAATACTAATCAACTAGTAACAACAATAATAATCAAGTAAGGATACAGACAATTTTAACGTGGAAAAACTCCCTCAATGTGAAGAATAAAAAAAACCACGGACCGAAGTCAAAAGCTCCACTATAATCAAATATGAGCATAAACAAGTTCTCCATAGTTACAACTAGAGGCATATGCAAATATATCTCAAGATTAACAATCTCGACAACAAACAACATTAAATAGAGAAGAACAAAATTAGAAACATCTCACTTGAAGTGCCAATAAATTACCCATGGTATCTAACGGTAGGTAGCTCCAAACAAAATCTCCATCGTCCAAATGGAAGACCCTTGCAAGAACATGATGTCAAAATTTTAGCTCGATCTCCAAATGGCTTAAAAACGCCACTGGTCGGATGAATCTTTCTCAATTTTTCTCACTGTCGTTTTCAATGTCCTCGGTATAGGTGATGATTCAAAAATTAACGGCGATTGCTGCTTGGTTTTTAAAACAAAACCTACAAAACTAATAAGCCCAAATGGGCTTTAGATTGGGTCTTTCACTTTTAAGTGAAATAACCCAATAGTCATTGGGTTGTGATTGAAATAACGAATTCTACATTAAAAAACCATCTTTGACCATATATTTTTAAAACATGTCTTTAATTTTGAATTTTTCAATAAAGGCTTTTAGTGTTATTTTTGGATAAAATTGTCATTTTCCTATTTTCGTTTTTCATCCTATTTAATTGCGTATTTATGCTTTTTCATTAATGAGCCACGTTTGTTTCTCTATTTTCGAAGTTTCCTTAATGATGAAGAGAGATACATTTATTATGGAGGGAGAAAATGAATTTAATATGTTTTTTTTTCATTTTTATTTGGAGAGAGAAAACATATTTAATATATATTTTTTCATTTTCAATTGGAGAGAAAAAATGCATTATTTTATTTTTTATTTCACGATTTCTAGCGTCTCTTGATTTTCATGCTTGATTTTTAATATTATGTGATATATACCCTTGTTTGTTTTGAGTATTATTTGTTTTATGTAATATATTTCATTGTTTATTTGGTTTATATACAAGTTATTTATGTATACACTTAGGTATCACTTGTGATGGTAATATATTCCCCGGATGTTCTGATATGTATGTCAATATACCTTGAAACATTGTCAATATACCTTGGAACATTGTCAATTTACCTCAGAGTATATACAAAATTAAGAGTAGATATTACATTATACAATAATAAGTTAGATATTACAATATACAAAATTAAGAGTATATATTATTTAATCGAATTTCTTTATCAGTTATCTCACAGTATATAAATCACATATTGACTTAATGTTCAATATAAACCACAATATATATTAAATAAACAAAAGGTATATACCATAATATATAATTCACATATATCAAATAAAGAAATGCATATTGACTTGGGGATTTATAACATATATATTTAAGGTTTAAAAGAAAAGAAAAGTTCTCCTTGGTCTTGGTGCAGCGGATCTATATAGGTGGCATGAACAAAGTCCATCTTCATCTCTCCATCTTCATATGGGGGTTTATAACACATAACCCTCCATCTTCATCTCTTATTCTTCTTTAGCCATGGCCTTCACAGATCTCTTTTCCCGTGTCGTCGACTAGATCTACTCGCCCCATCGTCGCCGATCGAATTTACGCGTTGTCATGTCGTTGACCAAATCTACTCGCTCCATCGTCGTCAATTCACCCTATTCCATCTGTGCCGTCAATTTGTCTCAAGCTATTCGTGTTGTCTCATGTTGCACTATCAATTTGCCTCATGTTAGTCGTCTCTCGTCGTTGGATCTGCTCGCCCCACACCGTTGTCTCCCATCTGCAACTCACACCGTTGGAAGGAGAAAATAGAGAGAGGGAAGAAGAAAAGAAAGGAAGGAGGAAGAAATGGGTATGAATCATGGGGAAAAGAATATATGAAATGTATTATGTATTATTGTGGGGAGAGAATATATGCATGGAGGAGAGAGAATATATGTATAAGGGAGAGAGAGTTATATATATATTTGTGTGTAGCGTCAAGGTTAAATTGTAAATAGCCACTGACATTCACTACAAGAAAAAGAGGGTCTCCTGATGCTTAAATCTTCCACCGAGAGATCGGTCGTCAGGAGATAGGGTTTCTCTCGACGACGTAAAGGACCCATCAGGAGTTATGAAAAACTCCCGACGACATATACTATCCGTCGGGAGATTGGAACATTACCCGTCAGAAATTACTATAACTCCCGATGGGTTATTATTCGTCGGGAATTCCTAAGGAACTCTCGATGGCCCTCAATAGCCGTCAGAAGATTTTTATAAAACCCAGATTGGGCAGAAGGCAGATCGACTGCCTTTCTTCTTCCCCAATTTGAAACCCTAGCAGTTGATCACCGCTACTATCATTTGCCGCTCCCATCGTTCGCCTCTCATCATTCGCTGCCGCCGTCATTCGTCGCCTTTCGTCGTCGTTTGCCGCCGATAGAAGATCCCTAAAAGGTAATTTGAAAATTCTCTCTCTTAAAATATTTCTCTCATCTTTGTTTTTTGGAAAATACAAGATAAAAAAATAGTAAGAAAACAAGTTTTAGTTCTTGAATGTACATATTGTGATTGAAAGTTTGCTTTAATTATTTTGGTGGCATAATCAAAATCAAAATCAAAATTCAATATTTGTATTGTTATTGTTTTGAATATACATATTAATTTTGTTATTGTTATTGTTATTGAATATATGTATTAATTTTGTTATTGTTATTGTTATTGAATATATGTATTAATTTTGTTATTGTTATTGTTATTGAATATACATATTAACTTTGTTATTGTTATTGTTATTGAATATACATATTGTGATTGAAAGTTTGCTTCGTTTGTTTTGGTGGCATAATCAAAATCAAAATCTAATATTTGTTTTGTTATTGTTTTGAATATACATATTAATTTTGTTTTTGTTATTGTTACTGAATATACATATTAATTTTGTTATTGTTATTGTTATTGAATATACATATTATGATTGAAAGTTTACTTTGATTGTTTTGGGAGTTTGAATATGGTGGGAGGTTGTTGGCAGAGGCAACACCAGTGGTTGGAGGAAAAATTATGGTGCATTGTTGAACTTTAAAATTGAATTGAAAATATTATGATGCGTTTTGATCACAACAAGTTTAACTTAGAGTACAAGGGTCATAGGGAATGTGGGTGTATATATCTTTCATGAGAATGAAGACATGGATGGAGTGTTTGGAGATTTGGAAAGTCTCAAGGGTAGGAATAATTGATGAATTTAGGGCATATGAAGTGTTTTATTGGAGATCACAATGTCATTATTTGGGTGGAAATATGTGTTGAGGTGGTTGAATTAATGCTTAGTTAATTTTGCCTAGAGTATGAGGTTTATTATTTGACTTGAATGTTGTGAGGTAGTTGACAAGTGATATACCTATGAGAAAATGGGTTGTGTTTGATATAAATTATATTCCATGGATGTTGTGTATACACAAGTCAAATCACCTATTAGAGGTTATTTAAAATTTTAAATTCTCCGAACAAACTTGGAATTGTTAATTAAATTAATCAAAATTCATACTTAATAAAGGATTTGTACTTTGTCCTATAATATAGGTTATTGTTTTGGATTACAAGTTGGTCAAAAAAGATATATTTTTAAGGATGAATAAAGAATGGATTAAAATAAGGAATAAGTTATCAGTGGAGTATAGAGAAGGAGATTACAATTGATTTCGTGGATTGAAGTCTTCAAAGATGAGTTATTATGAAACCCTCTTGATATTCTATGAATACGCTTAATTTGATGCTAAAATTAATGAATTGGAGTGCTTAATGATCCTAAATTCTTCAGTTGATTGCTTGCTACTTCCAATAAACTTTCCGCATTGTATATATATTTCTGTGTCCACGCATATAACCAATCAATAGTAAGTTGACCCATCACGAATCACCTGTAATTACAGTTGGGACATATTACCATGTTACCCCTATAATTACATCCAACTCCTTAAGTCCCACTGATCATCTAATAAACAACCTATTTATGGTCCTACCATAAACAAAACCCCCTCGGAAGAGTAAGAGGTAGGGACCCCATTGTTTAAGACATGAAGTCAGCACTTAAGGGAAGAAGTGAGTTCCATCTTGTGTAGCTTAAGCATGTATATGAGATATACAAGTGGATCATGCCTTAAGTGATAACCTAAAAATATTTGTAGTATAAGGATTAAGGAGGGATACCTGATCCTAGTGACACTAAGGATATGACCCGCTTTGTAGAGTTTTTCAAGTGTTGTGAACTACTACAGATGGTTGATCCTGACCATTCATATAGAGACATGCGAGTGAGGGTGTCTTATACAAAAAGTTTGTATAAGACCGAACCATGAGATGAATAGTATCATTATATAACGCCGTTGATACTTAAGACTTACATCTCACCTAAATGACCATAGGTGACATGACCTTAATCCTGAGTGTTTTAAGAACTCCTGCCTTTGAGGGCGGTCCGTTGGTTAGTATGGGTGAGAGTGGTCAGATTGCCAACTCAACAACCCTACCTTTTTGGGGATTGATGCAGTATTTTATTCAGTGGAAATATGGATGATATGTGTTGGTGGATTTGCGTTGTGTACTCAAGTTTCCCAAGCGGAATTCAAGTGTAAATTCCTCTGAGTTTCCTGGTAAGTCCAGGGTCGAACACAGGAACTTGTGAAAATAGATTACGTTGGTAATTTTGATAAAAACTTTGTGATAACTGGGTAAATAAATAAAGTGTTTGGTTTGTTGTTTGCGTTGACGAAAAAGAAGTAAATAAATGCGGCGGATTTGAGAAACGAAAGGTGTGTTGATAGATGCAATGAGTACACGATGAACGGGTTGAGAAGATCTTTAGCTAGCGTTACTCGGGAATGTGTCAGACTATGCGATCATGTTACTACCATGCACAACAAGTCATTTTCCAATGTAAATGTGATGCTCCTAAATCTAGGACGCATGTGTTGAATGCAAAATGTCCATAGAGCTCATCCCTAAGTCTCTACTCTTGTATAAATCTTCATATTTTCATATGCGTTGTTCCTCCATTCTTCCAACTCGATCAGTTGCATTTTTTGCGCGTCCCCTGCCTTTTTTAAATCAAAATTCAGCTTCTTGACTGCCCACAATGCTTTATACTCCAGATCCAAAGGCAAATGACACGCCTTTCCAAATACCAACGCATAGGGGGACATACCTATTGGTGTTTGGAATGCGGTCCGGTATGCCCATAACGCATCACCAAGCTTCATTGCCCAATCTTTCCGCGAAAGCTTTACTACCTTCTCAAGTATCAACTTAATTTCTCGATTGGACATTTCAACTTGATCATTCGTTTGTGGATGGTATGCGGTGGCCACTTTGTGAAGGACATTGTACTTGCGCAGCAACTCCTTGATATTGTGATTGACAAAGTGTGATCCTTCATCACTTATGATGGCATGAGGGGTGCCAAAACGAGTGAAGATATTTTTCTTCAGGAACTGGGAGACTAGCGCCGCATCACTTGCGGCGCATGCTATTGCCTCTACCCACTTAGAGACATAATCGACGACCAATAAGATGTAATACTTGCCATGCGAAGGAGGGAATAGTCCCATGAAATCAATCCCTCATACGTTGAATAATTCCAGCTCTAAGATAGTGTTCATTGGCATTGCGTTTTTCCATGAAATGTTGCCTGTGCGTTGACACCGATCACATTTCATTGCATAGTCAACAACATCCTTGAATAATGTGGGCCAAAAGAATCTACTTTGTAAAACCTTGGCTGTAGTGTGTTGCCTTCTAAAGTGCCCACCATATGGTGAGTCGTGGCATTGTGACAATATGCGTTGTTGAGCAGCATTTGGTACGCATAATCAAATAATCTGGTATGCACTTCTCTTTTATAGATTTGGCTCATCCCAATAATAATGTTTGCATTCGTGCTTAAGCTTCTTCTGTTGATGGTAGGTGTAATCTTCAGGAAATTGTTCACAAACCAAATAATTAACGATGTCCGCATACCAAGGTAATTCTTCTATGTGGAACTACTGCTCATCCGGAAATACGGCACTCACCTCAGTCTCATTGCGGTCAACTTCAGGATTTTCCAGTCTAGACAAATGATCTGCAACTTGATTCTCTATCCCCTTCTGATCAATTATTTCGATATCAAATTCTTGAAGGAGGAGAACCCATCTGATCAGCCTCGGCGTTGCGTCCTTCTTTGTCATTAAGTATTTGATCGTTGAATGATCAGTGTGGATGAGTACCTTGGTTCCCAACAGTATGCCCAAAATTTTTCCAACGCAAAAATCACAGCCAGGAGTTCTTTCTCTGTAGAGGTATAATTTATTTGAGCAGGGTTTAAAGTTTTACACGCATATGTGATGGGGTGCAAAATTGTTTCTCTCTTTTGCGCTAAAGCTGCCCCAATCGCATACCCGCTTGCGTCGCAAATGATTTCAAATGGCAATGTCCAGTCCGGCACAATCAGTACGAGTGCGGTAATCAACGCATCTTTTAAAACTCTGAATGCGTTGAGGCAGTTGTTGTCGAACTCAAATTTTCTGTCAGACTCTAGCAACACACTCAATGGTCGTGCTATCTTAGAAAATTCCTTGACAAATCGTCTATAGAATCCAACATGCACTAAGAAGCTTCGCACAACCTTCACGCTGGTTGGAGGTGGAAGTTTTTCAATTGCGTCGATCTTTTCTTTGTCCACCTCCAACCCATCCTGGGAGACTTTATGTCCCAACACTATACCCTCTTTCACCATGAAATGACATTTTTTCCAGTTGAGCACCAAATTCGTCTCCTCACATCTCTTCAGAATTTTCTCTAAGTTGGCTAGGCATACTTCATTAGTGTTCCCATAAATCGAGAAGTCGTCCATAAATATTTCCACTGAATCCTCTAGATAATCTGAAAAGATCACCATCATGCACCTTTGGAACGTGCTCGGCGCATTGTAGAGACCAAACGACATACGGTGAAAAGTGAATGTCCCATATGGGCAGGTGAATATGGTCTTGTCTTTATCTTCAAGAGCTATCATGATTTGATTGTATCCGGCATACACATCCAAGAAGCAGTAAAAATCATTCCCTACTAGTCTGTCTACCATTTGATCGATGAATGGAAGAGGGAAATAGTCTTTCTTTATGGCCGCATTCAATTTGCAGTAGTCTATACATATGCGCTATCCAGTGATGGTCCTTTGCGGTATTAATTCGTTGTTCTCATTTGGCACTACCGTCATTCTGCCCTTCTTCAGCACACATTGCACGGGGCTGACCCACGTGCTATCTGCTATGGGATAGATAATGCCTGCATCCAGCCATTTGATAATCTCCTTCTTGACGACCTCCTTCATCGCAGGGTTGAGTCTGCGTTGATGTTCAATTGTTGCTTTGTGGTCGTCTTCAAGACGAATGTGGTGCATGCAGTACGCGGGGCTAATTCCTCTGATGTCAACGAGCATCCAGCCAATTGCTCGCACATGTTTCTTGAGAATACTCATCAATGCATTCTTCTGTTCTTTGTTGAGCGCAGAGGAAATAATCACTGGCAGCTTCTCATTTTGCCCCAAAAATGCGTACTTCAAATGGGTTAGTAGGGTTTTTAGTTCAAGTGTTGGTGGCTCCACTAAGGAAGGTTGCGTTGTTTTTCTTTCTTCTGTCGACTCTACTTCTTGCTTTGCGATCATTTCTTCTTCTTTGTTTGTTTTTGCTATGATTGCATTACAAGCAGCAACGGATGCGTTCACATCCTCTTCTTCACACTCTTCATCAGACTTTTCTTCTTCAATCAAATTCAGGTCATCATCAGAATCTTGTAGGTCTTCTTCATCCGTAAATTTCATGGCACGAATTATATTAAATTTGAGTTTCTGTCCGTTTATACTCAAAGTGATTTCTCCCTTATGCACATCAATTTGAGCACGACCCATTGATAGAAAAGGTCACCCCAAAATGATGGGCACATCTTTGTCGGCCTCGTAGTCTAAAATGATGAAGTCAGCTGGAAAAATAAATTTATCAATCGTGATCAACATATCCTTCACCTTACCTTCTAGATGAACCAGAGATCTATTAGCCAATTGGAGAGTCATTGATGTGGGCACAAGTTGCCCCACATTTAATTGTCTACAAATTGACAGTGGCATCAAATTTATGCTGGCCCTCAAGTCACACGGCTTGCCCAATATAGAGTCCTCTTATGGAGCAAGGAATAGTGAAGTTCCTAGGATTGCTCATCTTCGGTGGGATAATTTATTTGGAACTTTGCGTTAATGCCATCGTGGCAAATTTTCCAGCGCCCCTCTTCTTAGTTACCATGTCTTTCAGAAACTTGGCATGCATTTCCTCAATCGCTTCACTGAAAGGAATGTTAACATGTAATTGCTTTAACATAGATAAGAAGTGTTGGTACTGTACCTCTTCATTTTTATTCTTCCTTAGTATCTGTGGGAAGGGTGGTAACTGGACTTTCACGGTTCCCGTTTCATTAGGCTTCGAGGTCGACGTAACCTCAGGTTCTGCTGCTTCATTTTCTCTTTCTTCTTCTTGCGTTACCGTAATCTCAGGCTCAGTTGCAATGGAATTTGTTCTACTATGCTCATTCTTTTCTCCCTCCACAGTCTTCCTGCTGCGCAATGTCACAACCCGACATTGCTCTTTACCTGATCCCTTCGAGTTGTGTGGAAGTTCGGTTGAACTTGACAACGCCCCTTGTGGTCGACTTTTTAGCTCACTCGCAATCTGGCCCATTTGCAATTCGAGATTGCGGATGGACGTGGCCTGACTTTGAAGCACTATCTCGTTTTTCTCTATACATTGCTTCAATAGGCTCTCTAAATAAGAGGATTGCGGTGGTTTTTGTGAGCTACTTGCTTGACTGCTCCGTTGACCATTGTTGCGTTGAAAGAATTTTTGTGGCCCTTCTTTTTGCTCCACAGGTTGAAAAGTTTGTTGTTGATTCTTCCAAGCAAAGTTAGGGTGGTTTTTCCACTCGAGGTTGTAGATGTTTGAAAAAGGATTATTTTTCACAAAGTAAACAGATTGTGGATTTTGTGGGCAATCTTCCATCGCATGCCCATCATCGCAAGTCGCACACCTTGCGGTGTTCTGACTGATTGCGTTGATTTGCCCACCTTGCGGTGTTGGGCTGCTGATCGCCATTCCTTGGATCAAATTCATTATTGCGGTCATTTGGTTTTGCAATGAAACAATAGCACCATTGTTTGCGTCAGAATTTTTAAGTCTCGATCTCTGGTCACTCTCTCTCCAGTCTTTATGGTTCTTGGAGATGCGATCCAGGATATTCTTCGCCTCATCATAAGTTTTGTCAAGCAAACCACCAGTGGCTGCAGCATTGGCAGTGGTCTGGGAAGTGGGATTCAAATCATGATAGAAAATCTCCATTTGAAGGCAGTCTGGTAACCCAATATGTGGACAATCCCGAACCAACCTTTTAAACCTTGCCCAAGCATCGCTGAGCGATTCATCCAAGTCTTGTTCAAAATTTGTAATAAGCTTCCTTCGTCTTGCGTTCTCGGTAGGTGGAAAATACTTCTTCATAAATTTCTCCACTACCTGCTCCCAAGAAGTGATCTCTCCTAGTTCGAGTGAATATGCCCATTTCCTAGCCTGATCACAAAGAGAAAATGGAAACAGCGTTAGTCGAACTTCTTCAGCATAAATGTTTGGGAACACAAAAGTATTGCAGATTTCAATAAAACTTTAGAGGTGGACGTGCGGGTCCTCGCCACACCTTCCTCCGAATTGACCTGTAGTCTGGATCATCTGCAGCATCACCGGTTTCATTTTGAATCTACTTCCGTCGAGGGAAGGCCTCATGATTCCTGGAGAGAAATCATAGAGGTTTGGCAATGCATAGTCCCTGATGGGCCTATTGCGATTGTTCGCCAACAGAATCGAATTCGCCATGACATTATTATCATTTGGTGCTCCATTTTCAGGCTGCTCTACCATCTCTTTTTTTATCGGATTGTGGTTGTTATTGGCGGTCTCGCAATCTTCTTCTAAAAGTCCTCTCAATCGCTGGGTTGTAATTCGCCAGAGATTGAGAATTCTGCAAAGAAATCAAAAAATTATCGTTAGCAAACTATTTTGTCGAAGTCCCTGGCAACGGCACCAAAAACTTGATGCAATATTTTATTCAGTGGAAATATAGATGATATGCATTGGTGGATTTGCGTTGTACACTTAAGTTTCCCTAGCGGAATTCAAGTGTAAATTCCTCTGAGTTTCTTGGTAAGTCTAGGGTCGAACACAGGGACTTATGAAAATAGATTACGTTGGTAATTTTGATTAAAACTTTGCGGTAACCGGGTAAATAAATAAAGTGTTTAGTTTGTTGTTTGCGTTGATGAAAAAGAAATAAATAAATGCGGCGGATTTAAGAAACGAAAGTTGCATTGATAGATGCAATGAGTATGTGATGATCAGGTTGAGAAGATCTTTAGCTAGCGTTACTCGGGAATGCGTCAGACTATGCGATCATGTTACTACCATGCACAAAAAGTCATTTTCCAATGTAAATGCAATGCTCCTAAATCTAGAACGCATGTGTTGAATGCAAAATGTCCATATAGCTCATCCCTAAGTCTCTACTCTTGTCCTATGCGTTGATGCAAGATGCATGAAAACAATGTGACCGCTTATAATCATATCCTATCTCTAAGATGCATGCGATGCGTTGATAACAAATAGTGCTCATTCCTAAGCGCCTATCTCTTGTTTATGCATTCTAATCTGGTTCTTCCAAACCTAGATTCTAACCTGACCTTCCCAAGTCTAGATCCTATCCTTAGACTACCCTTCCGAGTATCTCTAATGGACGAATGAATCATACATAAACAAGATAATCACAAAGAATAAAGATTCCCTAGTTGTGCTAGCTAAATGATTATCAACCCATTCAACTGATTTAGCTACTCATGCGTGAATCACAGAAAGTGAACAGATATAGAGAAAGAAATTACATTCTTATAAATGAGTTGAGTACAAAATGTCAATGGAAGTTAAAGGTAGAGAGCCTGGTAGCAATTCCTTGCTGACCAAGGCTTTTTACACTGAAGTCTCTAATCTGATCTAAGTATGTTCCCGCTTCCACAGGCGTCGGCCCTCTCTCTATCTTTGGAGCTTCTGGCGCTCTCCCAAGCTTACCGGAATGATCTACCAGCACAACTTCCTCCCTCGCGTCCGCCTTAAAATGAAAGAAAATTATGGACAGAGGCGTGAATTTGTGGAATAAAAGATTATAAAAATGGTGAACACCTTCTCTGAAGAATGCACTTTGTATTTATAAAGCATCCATGGTGAAAGGCGGGTTCTCTCTCCCGATTGTACAGATGGGACAACTTTAATTCCTGATTGACGCACCGAATAATTATCACCAATAAAGCTGAATGTAGTTTGTGACCGTTCTCGGCTATCATCTTAATTTGGATTCAATTGTCATCAACTTTTTGTCCTATCACTCTTAATTAGCCTTTCTCCCAGATGCGCCCACCATGTTGCACTGATCAAGTTGTAGCGATCCTTCTCGGGCGGATGTTTACAAGCATGATCAATGCAAAGCCTTGCAGTGAAGTTGCGTTCGACCAATGAATTCCTATTATCGCAATCTTTGTATTGCGTTAACGCATAGTCTGCACAAAAATACAAAAATCAACTGTTCCGATGCGTTGAACGCATGCGACCGCAATATTACTAAATTGATGCTTAATGGACGGAAAGTAACATATTTCATCAACGCAATCCAACATTTTTTAAGAACTTAACACTATGATAACGTGCATTTCTGCCCGTTATCAGAGATTTGTCTGATTTAGGAGCTGGGAACTTAGTTACACAATATGGAATTCACTCCTTCCTCGAAGCAGAGGTAAGTAGATAGATTGCTCCCTTAAGGGCTAAGTTCGGGTGTTAAACATAGTGGCCACAACTTCTCTGTAGAAGAGAGGACTCAAACATAGTAGGACAATGGCTTATGTTCATTAGAGGGATCAGTGGTACTTAAGGAGTTAGATGTAACTACAGAGGCATAACAATTAATTGACCCAGTTATACTTACGAGCGATGTGTATGACGGAAATCGAATATGAGGATTTTCATAAGCAGTAGAATAATTATTCCAAATTTCATTCGTATTTGAACATACATAATTACAATCAAGAAACGAAAACTAACAGGTTATGCACAAAACAAAATTACAGCATGCTTAACAGATAATCAAGGGAAAGAATAAACATACCTTTGAAGACTCATCTTCAAAATACCTCGATCACGAACGCTCGTACAATCTTCAAGACTACAACTCACGAACGCTCGAACTAGCGACCGCAACATAGCACGATCAATCAGTAACCACCACACGAACACCGCGAACACAACAAACGGCCTCCAAAAACCTCGACTCGATGTGAGAATCCAGAAGTGTGGGTTCTGTGTGGACTTGGTTAGAGGAAGAGACCGAAGGAATAACAATCGTGTAAATGATTGAGCAAGTGGGAGATGACAAAGGTCTATCGTATAGACGAATGCCCAATCGTTTAATAAATGCTCTGCGATTGTTTAGCAAAAGCTCCGCGATCGTTTAGCTAAAGGCCAGCTGAGTGAACTATCGTGTAGTATCACTCCACGATCGTTTAGTCTCTCTTCAGCTATCATTTTGTGAATCCTATTCACTTGACAACCAATCGTGAGTCTTTCCGAGAATGGAAGATCTCAATTCAACAACTACTAAATTTAGGAAAACATTTTTTCTTTTATCTAATGGTTACCATGAAACCACCAATAACCTCCCATTCAATTGGTTATTAGAGAAAAAGATATAATTATTTAATAATTAATATTATTATAAATATATATGATAGCCAACTTACCATATTATATTTATAACCTATAGTTTTAATATTTCATCTCATGAAACATATAAACGATAGTTCTTTTTCTATTTCATGGTACTTAATGTAAATCTCATTTAGATTAATCCTCCACTTGATGTATCTCATATATCACACCGGTCATATCATATATAATCGAATTTCCACTTGTCAATTTGAACATTTCAAATCAACACCAAGAACTGATTCTCAACTTGAATCCATTGAGCTACCAAGGGGACCTTATGGACCTGTAGCTCGAAGCTCCAACGGTACGTGAATAACTCAGTAAACTCTTTAGTCACGGGAGCCACTATCCATTAATTGCTAGGCACTCCACTAAAAATCGACAGCTGAACTCTCCTTACCACAAATATATTATGTATTCATATCAACCAATCAACGGTGCGATAACCCTTCACAGATTGCTCGTAAGTACAGTTGGCCAATAACCGTTATGCCCTTGTAGTTACATCTAACTGTTTAAGTACCACTGATCCCATTTCATGTACATAAGTCATAGTCCTTCTATGACTGAATCCTCTCTTCCAAAGAGAAGCCATGGCCACTATGTACAAGACCCAAAATCAACCCTTAAGGGAGCAATCTATCTACTTATCCCTGCTTTAGGGAAGGAGTGAATTCCATCTTGTGTAACTGAGTTCCCAGTTCCCAAATCAGACAAATCCTAAAAAAGGTAGGTATGTTGAGTTGGCAATCTGGCCACTTTCACCTATACTAATCAAAGGACTGGCCTCAAAGACAGGAGTTCTCAAAACAGTAAGGATTAAGGTCATGTCACTTATGGTTGTTTAGGTGAGATGTAAGTTTTCAGTATCAATGGCATTATATACAGAGACAAATCATCTTGTGGTCCCAAACTCTTTGTGTAGGACACCCTCGCTCGCATGTCTCCACATGAATGGTCAGGATCTACCATCTATAGCAGTTCACAACACTTGCAAACCTCTACAAAGTGGGCCATATCTGTAGTGTCACTAGGATCAGGTATCCCTCATTAATCCTTATATTACAGACTTTTTTAGGTTATCACTTAAGGCATGATCCACTTGTATATCTCATATACATGCTTAAGTTTACATACAATAACCATGGAGCTTTGTCTATTGGATATAAGTAAATGCCAAATAAAATACTCTTATTTTATTCATAACAATGTGTACAGATTACAAACTACGAGACTCCGGGAGAATTAGAACACCAATCCCAACAATCTCCCACTTGTCCTAATGCCTCGGGAGATTAATGTACAATACATGAAAAAAATACAAGTACAATATACAATTAACTAGGCATACTCTATATCCCAGTATCATCTCCCACTTGCCCTAGACAAGATGCCACATGTCCCGTAGACCCAGACTCTCTAGGTGGCCCTCGAACACTTTAGTCGTGAGAGCCTTTGTAAATGGATCAACAATGTTGTGCTTCGACGCGATCTTCGTGACTATCACATCACTGCGATGCACAATCTCCCTGATCAAGTGGTATTTTCGTTCGATATGCTTGCCTCAACGATGTCTCTGAGGTTCCTTCGAATTTTCCACAGCCCCACTGTTATCACAATAAAGAGTGATTGGAAAATACATATTTGGAACAACTTCCAAATCTATAAGGAATTTCCTCAGCCAAACAACCTCTTTAGCTGCTTCACAAACGGCTACGTATTTAGCTTCCATAGTGGAGTCCGCGATGTATCCCTGTTTGATGCTTCGCCACACTACAGCCTCTCCATTCAGAGTGAACACTGACCCCGATGTCGACTTACAAGAATCTATATCGATCTAAAAGTCAGAATCTGTGTATCCTGTAAGGCACAGATCCTTATCTCCATACACGAGCATGTAGTTCCTCGTTCTCTGAAGATACTTGAGGATCGTCTTGACCGTCGTCCAGTGATCAAATCTTAGATTTGAATGATAACGAATGACAATCCCTACTGCATAGAAAATGTCAGGTCTGGTACAGAACATTGCATACATTAAGCTTCCAACAGCTGAAGCATAGGGAATTCGTCTCATCTCCTTAACCTCCTGAGGTGTCTTAGGATATTGGTACTTAGACAAAACGATTCCATGTTTGAAGAGTAATAAACCCTTCTTGGAATCCTACATCCTGTACCTGATAAACATTTGATCTATGTACGATGCCCGAGATAAGGCTAACCTCTTGTTCTTATGGTCCCGAATAATTTGGATCCCTAGAACATAGATTTGGATCCTTAGAACATACTGCACCTCATCCAAATCTTTCATTTGGAACTAGGCAGTTAGCCATTTCTTAATGTCAGTAAAAAATCCTACATCATTCCCAATGAGTAGGATATCATCCACATACAATACCAGGAAAGCTATTGAGTTGTTGATGATTTTCTAGTAAACACAAGGCTCATCAACATTCTGATCAAAGCCAAACGGTTTGACAACACTGTCAAATCTAATGTTTCATGATCTAGACGCTTGTTTCAACCCATAAATAGACCTATTAAGCTTGCAAACTCTTTGCTTTTGATCTGGAACTACGAACCCCTCTAGTTGAGCCATGTAGATGGTCTCCTCAAGATTACCATGGCAGTCTTGACGTCCATTTTTCATATCTCACAATCATAAAATGTGGCTATGGACAGGAGTTCCCTAATAGACTTGAGCATGACAACAGGTGAGAAAGTTTCCTCATAGTCCATTCCTTCAACCTGGGTATAACCCTTTGCCACGAGTCTAGCCTTAAAGGTTTGCACCTTTCCATCTGTACCTTGCTTTCGCTTATAGATTCACTTACACCCTATAGGTCTTACCCCATCAGGCTGATCCACAAGCTCCTAGACTTGATTGAAGTACATAGACTCCATCTTCTGGTTCATGGCTTTAATCCACTCATCTTTATCAATATCCTCCATTGCTTACTTAAAAGACAATGGATCCTCGACCCTATCATTAGAAATGGCATCATGGGCTTCAGTCAAACCCATGTAGCGATCCAGTGGGTTTATAAGCCTCCCACTACATCGAGGTAGTCTCAACTCTTGAGTTGGTTGATTAGATGTACCGACCTCAATAACTCTTGTTTATCTGTCACTCTGTTCAACAACTCTTGTTGAATCCTCAGTAGTCTCAGTCTTACTAGAAATCTCATGTAAAACAGGCTTACTTCGTGGTTTATGATCTCGGATGTAGTCTTCTTCCAAGAAGATAACATTTGTAGAAACAAATACTTTGTTCTCACTCGGATCATAGAAGTATCCACCCCTCATTTCCCTGGGGTAGCCTACAAAGAGGCAAACTTTCGAACACGGTTCCAACTTCTTTGGGTTAGCCACAAGAACGTGGGTCATACACCCCTAAATTCTGAAGTGGCATAAACTACCTTTACGGACTCTCCACAACTCAAAAGGTGTTTCAGAAACACTTTTTGAGGGAACGTTATTCAGAATGTAGCATGCAGTCTCCACTGCAAAACCCAAAAACGAGTCTGGAAGATGAGTATAACTCATTATAGACCAAACCATGTCCAACAAGGTTCTATTTCTCCTTTCTGATACACCATTTTTCTGAGGTGTACCTCGGGCTGAAAGTTGGGACGTAATTCCATGTTCTATCATATAGTTCGAATTTGAGGTCCATATACTCTCCACCACGATCAGATCATAGTTTTTTTTATCTTCTTCCTAACAAGTTTTCAACTTCAGCCTTATACTCTTTGAACTTGTCAAAGGCTTCAGACTTACGTTGCATTAGGTAGAGATACCCGTACCTTGAATAATTATCTATGAAAGAGATGAAATATTCATACCCACCTCTAGCTCTACACTCATCGGACCACAGAGGTCAGAATGTACAAGCTCTAAGGCTTCCTTGGCTCTGTAATCTTTTCCAGTAAAAGGTCGATTGGTCATCTTGCCTTCGAGGCATGATTCACACACCGACAAGGAGTTTTCTTCTAAACTATTTAGAAGTCCACTTTTCACCAACTGCTTAATCCTATTGAGGTGTATGTGACCTAACCTTAGATGCCAAAGATGAGCATTTTCCTTAGAAGAAACCTTTGGCCTTTTAGCTATTGTTTCCGTACTGAACATTTCAGTATTAAATAAGGCTTTTATGACTAACAGTCTTAGTACATATAAGTTACTTTTCATTGAACCAAAACCAACCTCCATTCCATTTTTGAAAATAAACACTTTATTTTAAGAAAAAGAGACTGTATAACCTTGTTCAATGAGACAAGAAATTGAGATTAAGTTCCTCCTAATATGAGGAACTACGAAAACATTATTCAGCAATAGATAACGTTTCTTGTCCAAAAATAACTTCAGCCTGCCTATAGCAACAACTGAAACAACCTCACTAGTACTGACTCGAAGAGTCAACTCTCCCTGTGGCAGCGTTTTCTAGGAACTAAATCCTTGGTAAGAGGAACTGATGCGGTTAGTAGCACCTGAATCAAGGATCCAGGCAGAATCATCATTCTCTACCAAACACGTCTCCAAGACCAATAAATCACATTTATTGTCTTTAGACATCCTTCTCTTTTGGAGAGTAGTGGGATCAGTATCAGAACCTAAATAAGCTCCAAGTTCCATGTCAGAGAACACTTCTCTTCTATGAACTTTAACAGAGTCAGCAACACTTTCTTTCTTTTCTTGAAGTTTAACTTGGGAACTGACACTACTGGTTTTGTCATCCATCCCTTTGTGCTTCAAAAGTAAGAACTGACGTTCAAACAAATCTTGCAACAAGTGCATGATCTCACGTGAAATTACCATATTCTCAACCTTTTTGGCAAAAACATCAGGTATGTTAGCCAATATGTGAAGTCGGGCCAATGAATTAGTCTTCATCCACACCTCATATGCAGTACGAACAGTTCGCGGTGCATCAAGGATCGGGACTTGAGGGCACTCCTCAACCATGATAAACTCGAGGTCATTTACCACGAAATACGTTTCACAAGACTCTTTTCACTGTATGTAACCGGTCAAATTAGAGGCATTAAATAGAAAATCAAACATGTTGCTGAAAACAAAAACACATTGACCTATGTTATGTTTTAAGTAAATTACTCGTTGAAAAAACCTACAACATCCAATAAGGTTTAGTAAAACTAACATGAACCCCGTGTGACATTTAGTTTCGCAATGTCGCTCCAAAGGTTAGGACAAAAGCCGTCGAAGGGTGGTCAATTCATCCCAGACATTCTCAACCAGCCATTAATACTAGAACAACTCTTGCTCCTATAACGACTAGCCATCATTGATTTGGTCAAGAAATCATTAACTTACTTAACAATTTTCCGTAAGTGTGACCCGTCATTTTAGGCCCTAGAGTTCCGCCCTAAGCAACCATTCCAAAGGGAAAAAATCTGATTAGGGCAAAAACTAAAGTGACCTATCCATTTCTAGAGTTCACCTTGATATTGACCAACTGCACAAAACCCATCCGAAAAGGGATGCTCCCAAGGTGCCACGAGGGAGTACAAAATGATCTCACGGGGACTAATGACAGAGACCGTAGGACGTGTTGACACACACTCTTCACTCACTTAATATAAACACTCTCTCTGTCCACCTTGATATTGACTCATGCAAACACCATTCGAAAGGGGATGCTCCCAGGGCACCACGAGGCCAAGCATGAATCTCACGGCGTGAACATTCAGGGAGAAACGTGAGTGGAATCATTGACATATCAGATACATCTCTTCCTCCCATTGAGTATTTTATAACCTAGGGTTTCGTTTACTTAGAAAAAAACACAGCTAAGAATTTTAACTAAGTGATTGTTTAAGTTTTCCCAAGAGTAACTTTTACGTTGGATAGTTGAACAACTTTTGATTATCATCCATTAAACTCTTTAACGGAGTCTTTGACCAATTGTCGCATGCTTGCAGAAAATCTATCTAATTCACCTTTCTAGGTAGGTTCCCAGGTAGGGGTATTCCGTTTCCGTCAGCTTAGTACCCCAACCTAGACAGAACTCGCATTAAACAAAAGGTCCCTTATAGATAGATTTGATACAATTTTAATCTTTTATGCCAATCAATTTAATCCTATTAAACCAATTTAAAAAAATTAAACTAGGTTGCTGATCCCATTAGAACCTTTGAACATAGGTCTATCTCAATCCAATTTTAAAACCCTTTTAAAACATGAGTTTACCTAAGTCCACATGCAACTTTTTCTTATCGATTTTAGTTCTAATTTCTATTATAACGCTTATAACAGAAACAACCAAAACCATTCACAATGCAAAGCAAACACATACAAGGCATTCGTAACGCTTATAAACAGCCTAAGTGTCATGCTCCATGCATTTTTCATTCATTGCTACTTTTACATAACTCTTATACAAACAAGCAACGAACCAAGCAAAACATGCTTCCATTCACCCTTATACTATAACGCTTATAATATAAAGATGATGCATGAATATGCTTACTACATGCATAAATATAACTCTTATATTTTCATGACGCACGTGCATGCTTTCTTGTAATTTCATCATGCCATATTATAACACTTATAATACATGATGCATGAATAATTGTAAACCTAAGGTGGGTTTCAAATATATATGTCATACACTATACCATATAAACCATATACATCTTATGTATAATAAACAAAAGTTGATGAATCGGGAAAAATTGCCTCAAATACTTAAAACTAAAAGCTAACTATTACAAATGCAAAGAGTCACCGGTTCAAACAGGCGAACCGAGTCTTGAACCATTTGGTCGAAGTCCGCGTCTCCACTGATCGTGTACCAAACTTCCTCACGATTGTCTACATGAAAGAGTAAACGCTTTACTCAACCGTTTACCTATGCTTCTAGGGCTAAATGATTATTTAGCAACGATCGTGTACCTTTTACTATGTGATGAAGCATGAGGTGCGCGATCATGTAACACACAACTCCTTAAGCAAGCCTTATACAATCGTCTAAATGAAAACAATGCGGTGAAGCAGAATCGTCTAAACAATCGCTAAGCAACCGCCTATGTATCATATACCGCGTGATCGTGTAGTCAGTAACTATGCGATAAGGCATGCTAACTACACGATTGTTTAGCGCGTGCCTTTTTCTAAACGATGAGCATTAAATGCTCCCACTCGATCGTTTACCTCCAACGTCTACGCGATCGGGCAAGAACAGCTACACGATAGAGCGAACACTTTACCCCATCGTTTAGCATAGCTAAATGATCGTTTAGTAAATATTACATGATCGCATAGAAAAATCTACATGATCGTTTAGCCAAATCCCAACGATCGTTTACCTAAGGCTACACGACACGACCAACTCTTGGTCTTCTTCTTCGCTGAGAACCGGATCTCCATGCTTCGAAACTTCATCACAAATGACTTGACAAACTCAAACACTTTGAATTACAAACTCGATTGCATGTTAATTATGCCCAAAAACACAGGGGCCCTTACAAATTAACACTTTGTAATTTAAAAAAAGTTTTTAAATAGAGGCAATTAACCCAGAAACATTCATCAACGGCATCCACAAACAAACTTAACATTTAAACGCAATACAGAAAACCCACAATGATTGTGAAAAAAGTTTAAAATAGAAGTGAAATTTGGAATATCAGAACAACCTGGCTCTGATACCGATTGAAGGAAATCAGATATGAGGATTTCTATGAGCAGCGGAATAATCGTTCCAAATTTCATTCGTATTTGAATATACACAATTACAATTAAGAAACGGAAACTAACAGGTTATGCACAAAATAAAATTACAGCATGCTTAATAGAAAATCAAGGGAAAGGCTAAACATACCTTTGAAGACTCATCTTCAAAATCCTTCGACCATGAACGTTGTATAATCTCCAAGACTGCAACTCACGAACGCTCGAACACAGCGATCGCAACATAGCACGATCAATCAGCAACCACCACACGAACACCGCAAACACAACGAACAACCTCCAAAAACCTCGACTCAGTCAAGTTGAGTATGTAGGATTGTATCAACGGCAAGGAAGCACAAGGTTCATCTAAGCATTCATATTCACTAATTTTGGCAAAATATAAAGCATGCTTTTGCAGAAAAAATGAGTTTCAAGACATACCTCTTGTAAAACTCCTTTAAATCTCCATCTCCAGCTGCAATCTTCTCCATATCTTGTTGTAGACCACCTCAAGATCTTCCCCACTATTCTCTTGGTGCTCTAGATTGATTTATGAGACTCAAAACAAGCTTGAATCAAGGGATGAAGGAGAAAAGCTCACTGCTGTAACCTTGTTGAAGAACATTTCTTCAAACAAGTTTTTCTCTCAAAAAACTTTTGATTGCATGCCCGATTTTCACTCCAATCTCTTCATTATATTGCAGATCAACATGCAAAGAGAAGAGTTGTATGAGTTGCAGCTCATGCTTGAAGAAGACAAAGGCAAGATGTTGCTTCATGTGTGAGTTAGTTCAAAGATGGATAATGGAAAAAAATCATTTTTCCATTTTTTGTTTTTGTTTTCCAATTTTATGTAAAAATCAAATTTTGATTTAAAAAATCTATTTGATTTTAAAAATGAAAAATTAATTAATTTCATAAATTAATTATTAAATAAAACTTAATTAATTTAATATAAATATTAAATTAATTTTAACACATCCATCTTTGTATATTTAAATCATATTTACAATAAACATAATTATATCTCATATAATTATTAATTCCCTTAATTCTAATTTGAACGTTTCAAATCAACTTATCACGCTATTATAGAGCTAGTCCGTTACGAGCTAGTAGGGGGACCTCGTAGACCTACAGATCATGGGCTCCAATGATCTGAGATTAATTGGCTAAACTCATTAGACAAAATTAATCCTCATTCGTTAACTAATGTGTCACTCCACTAAAGCCCATAGTTGCACTCCTCTCACTGTAGATATATTATGTCCACATGATTTAACCATAATCAGCAAGTCGACTCTTCACAGGTTGTTCGTAATAACGGCTGGGTCAATATCTATTTTACCCCCGAGGTTACGTCTTATTCCTCAAGTCCCTACTGATTCTCTAATGAACAACTGGTTTGTGATCCAATCACCAAACCAAACTCTCTCAGCCAAGTGAGAGGGTGGGGCCTCTTGTTCAAGACATGGATTCAATACTTGAGAGAACAACCTTTCTCCTATCTCTAAATCGGGTAGGCGTGAACTCCGTCTTGCACCCTATGTCCCCAGCTATCTATCCGGTCTTACCCCTGAAATGGAGTCTTATTGAGTCGGTGCTGTTGAGCCAACCCTCAACTATGCAAATCTAAGGGCAATCCCGAATAAACAGGAGTTGATAGTTAACTCAGGATTAAGATTGAGTTACCTAGGTCATCTAGGTGAAATAGTCAGTCTTAAACAGTAAACAACGTTATAAAGTAAGAGTGACTTATTTCTTGGTCCTGGTCTTATGCAAACTCATTGCATAGGACGCTTCCACTCCCTATGTCATAACATGTACGAATTAGGATCACATCGTATGTAGCACTTTACAACTCTTTGTAACAACTAAAGGGTAGGTCGCATCCAATGGTCTTACCAGAATAAGGTACCCAACCTCATTCATGTACCATAGATCATTTTGACTATTTACTCGAACCCGATCCACTCTTATGTCTCCATATAAAGTTCAAGTACTCATACAATAGTCATGGGTCTTAGTTTATTAGATTTAGACTTTTATACAATTTATGAGATCAATAACAAGTATATTGATAATAGAAAATGTTTATCATTTTACAAACTGCGAGTTTTAGGACATAAAACCCAACAATACTCCCACTTGGAGTAAAACTCCAGTCGATCAATATATATAAATATATATACAATGTTGAATTTACATGGAGAGAATAAAATGTACAAATACAATAAACTAGGGCATTACAATACCCATAAATTCTCCCACTTGCCCTAGTGATACAAAACTCGTAGACCTAGTCCTACTAGGTGACCCTCAAACAATTTAGCCGAGAGGGCCTTCGTAAATGGATCAGCTAAGTTGTCTTGGAAAACAATCTTAGTGAAAAAAAACGTCTCCTCTGTGTACAATCTCCCTGATGAGATGGTACTTCCGTTCGATATGCTTTCCTCTTTTATGGCTTCGTGGTTCCTTTGAATTTGCAACTGCTCCACTGTTGTTACAATAGAGAGTGACAGGCAGATGCATGTTAGGAAATACTTCTAGATCTGTCAGAAACTTTCTGAGCCATACTGCTTCTTTTGTTGCTTCGCTTGCAGCTACATACTCGGCTTCCATTATAGAGTCCGCAATACAACTCTGCTTGATGCTCCTCTACACAACCGCTTCTCCGTTCAGAGTGAATACTGACCCCAAAGTTGATTTCCTTGAAACAATATCGGTTTGAAAGTCAGAATTAGCGTTTCCAATAAGGATCAGATCCTTAGAACCATACACGAGCATATAATCTCTCGTTCTCCGAAGATACTTGAGAATGTTTTTAACAGCAGTCCAATGGTCATGACTAGGATTGGACTAAAATCTGCTGACAATTCCTACGGCATAGCATATGTCGAGAAGAGTACACAATATTGCATACATTAAACTCCCAACTGCAGATGCATATGGAATTCGATTCATCTCCTCAACCTCTTGAGGTGTCTTAGGATTCCGCTCCTTAGACAAGTAAATTCCATGCCTAAAAGGTAAAGATCCTTTCTTGGAATTTTGCATTTTATATATAGACAACATCTTGTCTATATAAGATGCTTGAGATAATGTTAATGTTCTGTTCTTGCGCTTCCGAACCATTTGTATTATGAGAACATACTATTCTCCTAAATCTTTCATTAGGAATTGTGAAGCCAACCATCTCTTAACGTCAGCAAGATATTCTACCTCATTCCCAATGAGTAGAATATCATCAACATACAACACCAAAAAAGCGACAGTTTTGTTGACGATTTTCTTGTTGACACAAGGTTCGTCAATATTTTATTCAAAGCCATTAGATTTGATCGTAGCGTCAAATCTCATATTTCAGGATCTAGAAACTTGTTTTAATCCATAAATGGATCGATTAAGCTTGCAAACTTTTTGCTCTTAACCCTGCTGTATAAACCCTTCTGGTTGAGACATATAGATACTCTCTTCAGAAAAGCTGTCTTGACATCCATATTTCATAATCATAAAATGTGGCTATGGACAAGAGTATTCTAATAGAATTTATCATGCCAAATGGAGAGAAGGTTTCTTCAAAATCTAACCCCTCTCTTTGGGTGAACCCTTTTGCCACTAGTCTAGCTTTGTAGGTATGTACCTTACCAGCTTGGTCTCGTTTTCTCTTGTAGATCCATTTTCAACCGATGGGTCTTACCCCTTTCGGTTGATCTACAAGATCCTAGACAGAATTGAAATACATAGATTCTATTTCAAGGTCCATGGCTTTAATCCATTAGTCTTTGTTCACATCGTTCATTGCTTGATTAAAAGACAATGGAACCTCTAAACCATCATCTGGTATGATGACTTGAGTTTCAGTTAAACCCATGTACCAGTCAGACTGTTGCACAACCCTCCCACTACGACGGGAAATTCTTAACTCTTGAGAAGGATGTGAAGTATCAGTTTCATCAACAACTATTATTGACAGACCTGCTCTATCAACAACTCTTGTTGAAGGACCTACCCGATCAACAACTCTTATTGATACATTTGTCGTTTCTCTGGACATTTCTTCTATTACTAGCTTACTGCGAGGTTGATGGTTCTTTATATAATCTTCCTCCAAAAAGGTTTCATTTGTCGATACAAATATTTTATCTTCCTGAGGATCATAAAAGAGACCACTTTTGTTTCTTTTGGGTAGCCTACAAATAGGCATACTTTTGAACGGTATTCCAAATTTTTAGGATTTTGCACCAACACATGTGCTGGACAACCCCAAATCCTAAAGTGACGTAAATTTCCTTTACGTCCCATCCAGAGCTCATAAGGCGTTTCAAAAACGCTTTTGTTCAAAATATACACCACAGTTTCAACTGCGTGTCCATAAAAAGAATTTGGTAACTAAGCGTAACTCATCATGGAACGAACCATGTCCAACAAGGTTCTGTTTCTCCTCTCTGCCACACCGTTCTGCTAAGGTGTGCCTGTTGGGATGGGTGTCCTAATTCTCCCGGAGTCTTTTGTTTTGTAAAGATGCACATTGTTAAATGAATAAAATAAGTGTTATTTAATTCTGGCATTTACTCATATCCAATAAACAAAGCTCCTTGGTTATCTTATGTAAACTTAAGCATGTATATGTGATATATAAGTGGATCATACCTTAAGTGATAACCTAAATCGGTCTGTAGTATAAGGAATAAGGTGGGATACCTGATCCTGGTGACACTACGGATACGACCCGCTTTGTAGAGGTTTGCAAGTGTTGTAAACTACTACAGATGGTAGATCCTGACCATTCGTGTGGAGACATGGAGTTGGAGTTTCCTAAGTTTGTATAAGACTTGGACCACGAGATGAATAGACTCTGTATATAACGTCATTGATACTAGAGACTTGCATCTCACCTAAACGACCATAGGTGACACGACCTCAATCCTGAGTTTTATGTGAACTCCTGCCTTTGAGGGCGGTCCTTTGATTAGTATGGGTGAGAGTGGCCAGATTACCAACCCAACATGTCTACCTTTTTGGGGACTTGTCTGATCTGGGAGCTGGGAACTCAATCCACAATATGGAATTCACTCATTTCCCGAAGCAAGGATAAGTAGAGAGATTGCTCTCTTAAGGGCTGATTCCGGGGCTTGAACATAGTGGTCACAGCTTCTCTTTGGAAGAGAAGACTCAGTCATAGTAGGACTATGACTTATGTTCATTAGAAGAATCAGTGGTACTTATGGAGACAGATGTAACTACAGGGGCATAACGGTTATTGACCCAACTGTACTTACGAGCGATCTATGAAGGGTTGTTGCACTGCTCATTGGTTAAGATGGACATATAATATATCTGTAGTGAGGAGAGTTCAGCTTCGGTCTTTAGTGAAGTGTTTGGCAGTTAACGGATGGTGGATCCCGTGACTAAAGAGTTTAGTCAGTTATTCACGTACCTTGGAGCTTTGGATCTACAGGTCCATGAGGTCCCCTTGGTAGCTTGGATTCTGTTGAGGATCAGTTCTTGATATTGATTTGAAATGTTCAAATTGACAAGAGGTATTTAGATTATATATGATATAATCGGTATGATGTATAAGATACATCTAGTGGAGGAATGATGTAAATGAGATTTACATTAAGTACCATGGAATAGAAAAAGAATTATGGTTTATATGTTTCATGAGATGAAATATTGAAACTATAGGTTAAAAATATAGTATGATAAGTTGGTTATTATTTATATTTATAATAATATTAATTATTAAATAATTAATATTTTTTCTTTTAAATAACCAAATGTAGTGAGTGGTTATTGGATCATGGTAACCGTGACTACAAAGGAAAGTGGTTTCCTATTTTTTGAAAAGAAGTTTTTTTTTTCACAAAAGTTTGAAAAGATTTTGAGTTTTTTCTCCGGCGAAAAGAAACTCACTGAAGTCATCAAGTAAATACAGATTTACTAAACGACGATTGGGCGAGCTAAACGATCGTGCAGTGTTTACTAAATGATCGCATAGTTTTTACTGGATGATCGCTGGCCCAAGGTAAACGATCATGTAGAGTCTGTACGCGACAGACTCAGCTAGACGATAGAGCTAAACTATTACATAGTTTTATATAAACGATTGGGCATCGACCTATGCGATAGGTCTCCAACTTCTCCCACTTGCCCAGTCGTGTACACAATCGTTGTTTCCTCCGTTCGTCTGCCTCACACAAGTCCGAATAGAGCCCACCCTCTAGATTCTCACACCGAGAATACCAAGGTCGCATTGTTGGTGGTGTCAGACTCAACTCGACATCGTCGAGTTTTCTGGAGGCTGTTCGTGGTGTTGTAAAGGAGTCCGTTCGCTGTTGCGAAGGAGTTCGTGACTGAGGACGAGCGCGAAGTGTTCGTGTTGTGTTTGTGCGGTGTTGCGATTGTGTAGATCGAGCGCTCGTGGTTGCTGTTGTTCGCTCAGAGTGCGCATCGGAGCGTGGAGAAGAAATCTCGAGTTCGATTTCCTTCAGTGCCTGGGGCTGTAAGTTGAGACTGATTTCCATGTTCTATCAAATGGTTTTGGAATTCTATGTCCAAATACTCACCACCTCGATTCGATCAAAGTGTTTTAGTCTTTTTACCTAATTGGTTTTCAACCTTAGCCTTATACTCTTTGAACTTTTCAAAAGTTTCAGACTTTTGGCGCATTAGGTAAACATGCCCATACCTGGAATAATCATCTACAAAACTGATGAAATATTCATACCCTCATCTTACTTTAACATTTAGAGGCCCACAAAGGTCTGAGTGAATCAGCTCTAGGGGTACTTTGGCTCTAAGACCTTTTTCAGAAAAAGATCTTTTTGTCATTTTACCCTCAAGACAAGACTCACATGGTGGTAATGAACTGTCTTCCAACTTATTTAGATGATCGTTCTTAACCAATCTCTCAATCCTGTTGAGATTTATGTGACCCAGTCTCAAGTGCCAAAGATAGGCATTTGGAGAAATCTTCCTCTTCTTATGAGTCCCAGCAGTTTTAAACATCTCTATGTTAAAAAAAGCTTTGACCTCAGTTGGTTTTAACATGTACAAGTTATTTCCTAATTTTACAGAGCAGATATGTTTACTTCTCATTTTGATGAACACTTCACCATTTTTGAAATAAACTTTATAATTTTGTTCTAGCAAACAAGAGACGGATATTAGATTCCTTTTCATAAAAGAAATATAATATACATTTTTCAAATAAATGTACTTATCTCCTATAAATAACTTCTTATCTCCTACTGCTTTGGCTGAAACAATCTCTCTGTCCCTACGTTAAAGATTGTTTCATCTTCTGTCAACTGTCTCCAAGAACTTATTTCCTATGAGATAGTACATACATGAGCGGCACCTGAATCAATTATCCAGATTTTATCGTTTTCCACTAAACATGTTTTGATAACAAGTAAATCATATTTATCTTGTTGCTCGAATTCAGCATAGAGGACAGTCATCTGTTAACACTCTGTTAGTATAATCAACCGCTAGTAATTTGTTTGTCAATTTGATTTTACTGTTATGTACATCGGAAGTGAGTATACTAGAATTCGACATGCTGATAAATTCAAACAAATTCTAATTAGCAAATTGTAACAAAATCCAAAATCAAATTTTAGCAAAAAGTAATAATGTACCCATAACCATTATTTATTTGCAATGATATTTTAGTAAGTCAGAATATGCACTACCGTGAGGCAGTCAGATACTCCTTCACTAAAACAAACAATTTTGACCAAACACTATCCCCAGAATAACTCTTATTCCTATAGTCGTTTAGTTATCACTGGTCAAGATCTTTACTAACAACTTAATAATTCTTGTAAGTGTGACCCGCCATTTTCAGATCCTATAGGACGGTATGAATTTGCCTCCGAAATAGAAGACAACATCCAAGACGGAACTATAAGACCCTATTCATTTTATTGAAGCCTGGGTTGTTCCGAATCCTATGTTACAATCCTCTGTGGGGATAGTCGTCGCTAAACGACTAGCAAAGGGTCGTTTAAAGCTAACCAGCAGGCGCAATATAGGAATCTCACGGTTCAAACCAATGGAGAAGACCGTAGGATATATTGACACGTATCCTTCACCCACTTACTATGAACTACTTCCTCCGTTTACCTTGATATTGACTCATACAAAACACTATTCGTAGATAGGCCACTTCCAAGGTGACACGAAGCGTCATATGAATCTCACGGTGTAAACTATGTGGAGACGTGGCAGTTGATTTATTGTATAATAGAATTATGTTTGAACAACTTCCTCTTATTCACCGAAATCTAGATTTAAGCTAAAAATACTTTCCGTAGGGAGGTCACTTCCAGGGTGACACGAAGTATCGCTTAAATCTGAATTGTGAACTCTTAGAGACGTGAGAGCTAAAAATAACGTATCATATATGTTATTAATCTCCCACTGAAGTTTTCTAATAACTCTATCATATAGAAGTTATTAAACTGCCACTGAAGTGTTCTATTTTGGGTAGATTTATACTTAGGTTCTTTTCGGCTAATAAAACAACCCTAAGTCTATGTGGTTTATCCAAGTATAACTCTTATAATTGGACTTTAACCTACGATGTCTAGGTGATAAACCATTTTATTACCTCACATCACTGACGTATGCCTATAAAACTGGTTACCAATGCTCAATAATTCGGCCATAATCCCTAGGTAGGAGGTGTTTCGTAAACCGTCAACTTAAGTACCCCTAGCCTTAGACAGGATTATATACCGGTTGAGTTTGTAACCTAGGGTTTATAAGTTTTAATAATTAAAACATGTGGTCAACCTACATGAGCATGCAGCTATTGTTTATGAATTTTAAATGTCTAACCCAATTTTATAACAACTTATAAAACTTAGACATGCTATTCATCTATAACATACTTGAGGCATTCAAATTTAATATAACATTTATATTAAATACAAGAAACCCTAACATGCATACTATATATTATAACAATTATAACATACAATGCATGTAACATGCTTCCTATGGTGGGATTTTAAATCTAAATGGCATACTATATGCAGATACAAGATTTATTTAATTATAACATACATCAAATGTATAAATAATTAAACACAGACTGATATGGTTTTAGTTTTGGCAAAAAAACAAGCAAACAAAACCTAATTATTACAAAAACAACTTCCGAACCACTCCCGGGCCGCTCGAACTGCTCCAAAACGAACTCAAGTAGCTTGAACCAGACCCGAACCGTCTAAACCGGACCAGCCAAGAACCATTCGAAGCTGAACCGGACCAGACCACAAGAGAACTGGTTGAACTAGCAGCCCTTGCACATGTTCAACATCTTGCTAAGTCTCATCGTTTAGCAATGACGACCATTGTCTAGCATTTTGCCAGATCGTTTAGTAAATCCTTGATTGTTTAACGGAGCAAAAGGTAAATGATCGTTTAATGCCATCGCATAACTTTCAATGCATCGCCTATCTGCCGCACAAAGGTATGCGATTGCGTAGTGCTATCGCATAGCAACTAGTCGCATCCTTTATCTCCCGCATAGAGGTAAATGATCGCATAATGTTGTGGCATAACAACTCGACGCATTGTTTAGCTCCCGATCAAAGATAAATTATCGTAGTAAGCGATCTCTTAGGGCTATCGTATAACTTTTCATCGAATTGCTTAGTTCTATCGTATAGAGCCAAACGATCACTTAACACCATCGTCTAGCACTTCATGCCATCATTTAGTATCCGTCGTAGCTAAACGATCACTTAGCTCTATCGTATAGAACATCATCGCGTTGTCCAACATCATAGGTAAGCGATTTGTTTAGTTCCATCGCATAGAAACTTCAACGAATTGCTTAGCACTTCGTCTACACGATCGCTTAGCTCCACATCTAAACGATCGCTCAGCGCTATCGCGTAGCACCTCATCGCATCGCTTAGCACGCATCGTTGCTAAACGATCGCATAGTATCATCGTATAGTAAATTCAACATATCGTTTAGTTCCCATGCCAAAGCTAAATGATCGCTTAATGCTATCGTATAGCAAATTGAACACATCGTTTAGCTCCCGCAGGTACACGATCGTCTAGTGTTCAATATCACAACGACCAGCGCCCATTGCTATACGATCGTCTAGCTTTTCTTCACATCATGTAGCGTCTGGAGCTAGACGATCGTTTAGCAACTGGAACCTCAACGACGATAAAAATAGAGACTGATTTTCTAGAACTTCAACTCGGCCTCTTCGCCTGTTTCTTCGATTTACAGCTTAATTTCAACTCTAATGACTCCAAATAAATTACAGACTTTTGAGAACACATTAAAGCTCATCAAGCAAGAGCCAATTACAAATTTAAATGAGAAATTAAAGATAATTAAACAGCCAAAACTCAAAAAACCATATTAGTGCACCAGTTTCGTATTTCTCATATAAAACACCACCAAACCAAAATGAAACCGAATTGAATGCTTATTTGATGCTCTGATACCAATTATAGGATTGTATCAATAGCAGCGGAAGCACAAAGATCATCTAAGCATTCAAATTCACTAATTTTGGCAAAATATAAAGCATGCTTTTGTAGAAAAATTGAGTTTCAAGACATACCTCTTGTAGAACTTCTTCAAAGCTCCATCTTCAGCTACAATCTTCTCCATATCTTATTGTAGACCACCTCAAGATCTTCCCCACTATTCGCTTGGTGCTCTAGATTGAGTTGTGGGACTCAAAACAAGCTTGAATCAAGGGATGAAGGAGAAAAGCTCACTGCTGCAACCTTGTTGAAGAACCTTTCTTCAAACCAGTTTTTCTCTCAAAACTCTTTTGATTGCAGAGTACAACACCACCACAATGGCTACCTTGGTATTCTCGGTGTGAGATCTCAGAAGTGTGGGCTTTTTGTGGACTTAGTTAGAGGAAGAGACTGGAGGAATAATAATTGCGTAAATGATTGAGCAAGTGGGAGATGACAAAGGTCTATCGTATAGACGAATGCTCAATTGTTTAACAAATGCTCCGCGATCGTTTAGCTAAAGGCCAGCTGAGTGAACTATCATGTAGTATCACTCCACGATCGTTTAGTCTCTCTTCAGCTATCATTTAGTGAATCCTATTCACTTAACAGCCAACCGTGAGTCTTTCCGAGAATGGAAGATCTCAATTCAACAACTACTAAATTTAGGAAAACATTTTTCCTTTTATCTCACGGTTACCATGAAACCACCAATAACCTCCCACTCAATTGGTTATTAGAAAAAAAGATATAATTATCAAATAATTAATATTATTATAAATATATACAATAACCGTATTATATTTAAAACCTATAGTTTTAATATTTCATCTCATGAAACATATAACCTATAGCTCTTTTTCTATTTCATGGTACTTAATGTAAATCTCATTTACATTAATCTTCCACTTGATGTATCTCATACATCACACCGATCGTATCATTATAATCGAATTTTCTCTTGTCAATTTGAACATTTCAAATCAACACTAAGAACTGATTCTCAACTTGAATTCATTAAGCTACCAAGGTGACCTTATGGACCTGTAGCTCGAAGCTCTAACGGTACGTGAATAACTGACTAAAGTCTTAGTCACGGGATCCACCATCCGTTAACTGTCAAGCATCCCACTAAAGATCGACAACTAGACTCTCCTTACCACAGATATATTATTTGTCCACATCAACCAATCAATAGTTAGAGATGTCCATCGGTCCCGCAGGGACTCGCCCCGAATGGGGCAGGGAGTGGGGAATTTTTTTCCCATTTACATTTTGGGGCCGCAGACGGGGAATATATTCCCCAGCCCTAGCCCTGACCTCGACCCCGTCCTGACTCCTTGCCCCGCCCTGAGTATATATATATATATATATAATACTATATTATATTATATTATATATATATATATTATAAAACTCTAAGGAATCCCTCAGACCCTCACCTCACGCGGCACGCAGACGCACGACTCAACTCAGTCTGCAAATCGCAAATCACACCCTCACCATGAAATTGACTAGTTAACTAGTTGACTATATATATTTTGTATGTATGAAATTGACTAGTTGTTCGATTTTGTGATTGTTTTGTTACTATTTGACTATTTGTAGGTGAAATTTGAAAATGACTCTATCGAATAATAATGAGTTAAAACAAGGTGGTTCAACTCCAACATCCATGAACATGAGCGAATGAACCCTAATAAACAGTGTTTCTAGTGGTAATGATCAATCTAAGCCTATTACATTAGATACCAATGATAATGAGGATGTACTAAAAAGTAATAGGTTGACGTTAGTAGTATGGAATCATTATAAAAGACAAAAAATAAATGACACAATGAAAGCAATATGTAATTATTGTGGAAAAAAGTTAGGAAGTGAATCTAAAAATGGGACAAAGCATTTACATGACCATTTCAAAATTTGTCCCTTACGGAGACAAAGAGACATTAGGCAATCATGTTTGAGACCCACTAAAACCAATGAAGGAAAAGTAGTCCTAAATCCGACCCTTTTTTATTATGAAGCTTCTAGAAGAGATCTTGCTTGTGCTATAATTTTACATGAATCACACTCCAATAATTCCAATGTATTTTTTGAAGAAGTTTGTGAAATTAAATTAGAACTTTCTAAGTGACTTAACTCTGATGTTGAGGAGGTACAAGTAATGGCATCAAGAATGATTGCTATGTTTGAAAAATATTGGAGTGTGATTCATGGTGTATTGGCAATAACTACAGTATTAGATCCTAGATTTAAGATGAGATTGATCCATTTTTATTTTCCTCAAATCTATGGATCTCATCATACTGTTGAAATTAAACGCGTTAGAGACTTGTGTTGTGATTTGATGAAGTTTATAGTTCAAATTCAAGAACAATAAAAGAACCTCAATGTTCTACATCTACAATTAGTACTTCTTCGACTTCAAGGCGAGTGGTGTAAAATTAGAAAGGATTTAGAAAGTTTTTTAGTGGTGTTCAACTGTTGTTTAAGATGATTTCAAGAACCACGATGAGGAGTGATATAATAAAAGTTTATGAAGAAGAGAGAATTAAAACAATGAAATTTTTGGAAAACAATAGAATTAGGGTCACTTTTACTATGGACATGTGGACTGCGTCTAGTCAGAAGAAAGGATACATGGCAATCACTGTACATTTTATTAATGATTCTTGGGTCCTGCATAGCAGACTTTTAAGGTAATTTAAATCTTTTATATTGTTATGTATTTTTTGTTCATTTGGTAGTTTTCATTTTAACATATTATTACGTAATACTACTATACTAGGTTTGTACACGTGCCACATCCACATATTGGACAATTACTTTCTGAAGCATTAATGAAGTGTATTTTTTATTGAAACATAGATCGTAAATTATCCACTTTAACAGTAGATAATTGTTCAACAAATGATGTAATGGTTGACATTTTAGTAAGGAAGTTAGATTTAAGGACACTGTAGTTGCATGGAAGTTTGTTCCACATTCGTTGTTGTGCACATATTTTGAATTTGATAGTGAAAGATGGTTTGGCTGTAATTTCAGATGGTATAGAAAAAATTAGAGGTACTGTTCATTTTTGGACTCTTTCTCCAAAATGAAAGGAAAAATTTGAAGAAGGAATTCGTCAAGTACAAATTCCATGCACTAAAAAACTAAGTCTTGATTGTGTTACAATATGTAATTCAACCTTTGTGATGCTCAAAACTGCTTTAGAATACAAGGATGTTTTCCCTCATCTAAAACAACATGAATCACTATACACTTGTCTTCCTTCAGATACTGATTGGAATTTTGCAAAAGAAATGTGTGATAGATTAGAACAATTTTACTTGATGACTGAGTTGTTTTCTAGGTCAAGTTATCCAACCTTCAATGTCTTTTTTGAATAAGTTTGTGAAATTAGATTGGAACTTTCTAAGCGACTTAACTCTAATGTTGAGGAGGTACAAGTAATGGAATCAAGAATGATTGCTAAGTTTGAAAAATATTGGAGTGTGATTCATGGTGTATTGGTAATAGCTACAGTATTAGATCCTAGATTTAAGATGAGATTGATCCATTTTTATTTTTCTCAACTCTATGGATCTCATTATACTATTGAAATTAAACGCGTTAGAGACTTGTGTTGTGATTTGATGAAGTTTTATAGTTCAAATTCAAGAATAATAAAAGAACCTCAACGTTCCAGATCTACAATTAGTACTTCTTCGACTTCAAGGTGAGATGGAAGTAGTAGTTCAACTGCTCTTATTAATAGGAAAGATCGATATCTCAAGTTTGAAGAGTTTGTTAATAATGTTGAAAATGATGTTGATAATGTCAAATCAGAGTTGGATCATTATTTGGATGAGTCTCTTCTACCGCGGTCGGATGACTTTAACATTTTGCAATGGTGGAAGTTGAATGGAGTGAAGTATCTTATTTTGTATCAAATTGCAAAAGGTATTCTAGTCGTTCTCGTCACTATTGTTACTTCTAAATCTTCATTTAATATTGGTGGTAGACACGTAGGTCCAAATCGTTCTCAAATTCATGAAAATTTGTTGGAAGCTTTGATGTGTACTCAAGATTGGTTATGGGCGGAATGTATGAATTGTTTAATTTATTTAGAAAGCTTTTATTATTTACAGTTTGAGATCTAATTTTCCTTTTACATGTCTTAAATAGATAAGCAAACTCCTATAGATGCTAAAGTTTTGGAAAATGTTCTTGAGGATCGAGATCCAGATGATGTAAGTTATAAGTTCGTGTATTATTATTATTATTATTATTTTAATATTGATTTATATTAATATGTATAATATTTGTGTGTTTTTTTTTTAGGAATCATCTCTTGCAAAGTTGGATGAAATTCGTTGATGGCGGCTTGGTTTGGCTATGTTATTGTCATGTTGTTGTCTGTTATGTCTTAAACAAATATGTTTGTTGTCCTGTTGTAACTTTTCTTAAAATAGTTGATGGATTAGGAATGGATATTATTTAAGTTTAAGTTGAATTTCAATGAGATGGATGTTTTTATTATTTAAGTTTATATTGAATTTTAATGAGAATAATTGATGGATTATGAATTGATGTTTTTAATAGAAAAATTGATGATATTCTATTAAAATTTGCACTAAGAAATATTTTGTTTCAATTAAAATTGCATTGGAAAAGTCCATATATGATTAAAAAAATTAAAAACAAAGGCGAGGACTTCTTTTCCGCGGGGAACCCGATCCTCGCAGAATCCCCACCTCATTCCCCGCAGGAAAAATCGCGGGGACAGGGAATAGTATAGGGGGCGGGGACAGAGACGGGGATGGCTTCCCTGTCCCCACCCCGCCCCATGGACATCTCTATCAACAGTGTGATAACCCTTCATAGATCGCTTGTAAGTATAGCTGGGCCAGTAACCGTTATGCCTCTGTAGTTACATCTAACTCCTTAAGTACCTCCGATCCCACTAATGAACATAAGTCATAGTCCTACTATAACCGTGTCCTCTCTTTCAAAGAGAAGCTGTGGCCACTATGTTCAAGACTCGAATCAGCCTTTAAGAGAGCAATCTATCTACTTACTCCTGCTTCGGAAAAGTTCCATCTTATGTAACGGAGTTCCCAGCTCTCAAATCAGACAAATCCCCAAAAAGATAGGCATGTTGAGTTGGCAATATGGCCGCTCTCACCCATACTAATAAAGGACCGCCCTCAAAGGCAGGAGTTCCCAAAACACTCAGGATTGAGGTCATGTTACCTATGGTCGTTTAGGTGAGATGTAAGTCTCCAGTATCAACGATGTTATATACAGAGACGAATCATCTCATGATCCGATCTTATATAAACTATTTGTTTAGGATACCCCCGCTCGCATGTCTCCACATGAATGGTCAGGATCTACCATCTATAGTAGTTCACAACACTTGCAAACCTCTACAAAGCGGGCTGTATCCGTAGTGTCACTAGGATCAGGTATCCCTCCTTAATTCTTATACTATATACCTTTTTAGGTTATCACTTAAGGCATGATCCACTTGTGTATCTCATATACATGCTTAAGTTTACATACAATAACCATGGGGCTTTGTTTATTGGATATGAGTAAATGCCAAATAAAATAACTCTTATTTTATTCATAACAATGTGTACATATTAAAAACTACGAGACTCCAGGAGAATTAGGACACCAATCCCAACACTGTGAAGGGCGATTGCACTGTTGATTGGTTGATATGAACACAAAATATATTTGTAGGAAGGAGAATGTAGTTGTCGGTCTTTAATGGAGTACCCGACAGTTAACGGATGGTAGATCCCGTGACTAAAGAATTTAGTCAGTTATTCACGTACTGTTGAAGCTTCAAGCTACAGTCCATATGGTCCCCTTGGTAGCTCAATGGATTCAAGTTGAGAATCAGTTCTTGGGGTTGATTTGAAATGTTCAAATTGACAAGAGGAAATTCAATTATATATGATATAATTAGTATGATGTATGAGATACATCAAGTGGAGGATTAATGTAAATATAATTTACATTAAGTACCATAAAATAGAAAAAGAACTATGGTTTATATGTTTCATGAGATGAAATATTAAAATTATAGGTTATAAATATAGTATGGTAGGTTGGTTATCATATATATTTATAATGATATTAATTATTGGATAACTATCTCTTTTTCTCTAATAACCAATTGAGTGGGAGATTATTGGTAGTTTTATGGTAGCCGTGAGATAAAAGGAAAAAAAAATTCCTAAATTTAGAAGCGTTGCTTAATTCGGAAAGGTACTTATGGAAAGACTATCAAGTGAAATCGTTTCACTAAAAGATAGCTCACGGAGAGACTAACGATCGTGGAGTGTTACTATACGATAGTTCACTCAGCTGGTCGTAGCTAAACGATCACAGAGCATTATCTATACGATAGGTTGCCTTCTTTTACATGATTAAGCATTCGTCTATACGATAGAAACTTCTCATCTCTCACTTGCTCAATCGTCTACACGATTGTTGTTCCTCCAATCTCTTCCTCTAACCAAGTCCACACAGAACCTACACTTCTGGATTCTCATACCAAGAATACCAAGGTAACTATTGTGGTAGTGTCTTCACTCAATTCGACTAAGTTCGAGGTTTTGGAGGCTGTTCGTTGTGTGCTTGCATTGTTTGTGTGGTGGTTATTGTTGATCTTGCTATGTTGCGGTCGTTGTGTTTGAGCGTTCATGTATTGCTGTCTTAGAGACTGAACGAGCATTCATGATCAAGGGAGTTTGAAGCATGAGTCTCCAAAGGTATGTATACTTTATCTCTTGATTTCATTGTAAAGCATGTTGTAATTTCGTATTGTGCATGACTTGTAAGTTTCTGTTTGTGTAGTGTAATTGTGTATGTTCAATTTCGAATGGAATTTGGAATGATCATTCTGTTGCTCATTGAAATCCTCATGTCTGATTTCCTTCAATTTCTAGCTCCCTACTCAGCCAAATACCAAATGGTAGGCTTATTAAGTTGGTGATTCGGGCCACTCTCATCCATACAAATCAAATGGTTGCTCTTACATACAGAAGTTCATAACTCACTCCGGATTGAGGTCGAGTTACCTATGGTCTTCCTATGAAATGTTAATCTCTTCAGTCAACGGTGTTATAAAAAGAGATTAATCATTTTATGGTCCGGCCTTATACAAATTCTTTGTATAGGACACCTCCACTCGTGTGTCTCCACATGAACGATTGGGATCAAAACGTTTGTAACACTTTACAACTTTTATAACAATTACAAAATGAGTTGTATCCGTAGTGTCACTAGGATAAGACACCTAAGTTTATCCATATACTACAACCATTTAGGTTATTACCTGAACATGATCTACCTGTATGTCCCACATACTATTCAAGTTTCATAAAATAACTTTGGATATTTTTTAATGGATAATTTCATATACAAAATAATCAACCATTATTTCAAATAACATATTAACTATGAAGTTTTAGGGAATACATTCCAACACCACTATCCATTTTCGTCGTTGAAACCACTGTCGTCCTTCTCTCCTTAGCCTCCCTTTCTCCCCTCATCTTCTTTGTTTGAACTTTATTTCCCTCTTGTTGCTCTCTTCCTTAAATTTCTTTTTCTTTTTTTTTTTTCAATTTTTCTTTGTTAAAGAATCCTAATTTGTTTTTGTTCTGTGTTTGGATAGCATTATTTGTGTAAAAAAAAAATCGGCTTAATCCCAAATTAAACTGTTTGGACCTTATAATGGGTTGGTTCAATTTTAACCAATTTTGGTTTGATTAATGGTTTGGCTAAATCCAAACCAAACTGAACTATGAACGCTTCTAATTGTTGTGGTTGTGAACTGAGAAGGAGTATTGGTTGACAACATGTATCCCACGATATAATTCGTATTGGAGCTTAAATGGACAAACATTGTATTAATGAAAAATGGAGTTGGCCTAAATATATAAGAGTTAGATGGATATAGATAACTTTTTCTTAAAGAAGAACACGGTGGTATTTTCATAATCAATTTATCCCACATCACTTGGATTTGACTTATTCAAACTCAAATTAATATAAAAAAAAAATTATAACCTAATTGATCTCATAAAAAAGATTAAAGAATGATTTTTTAAAAAAAATAATGGTATTTTAATATATATTAACAAAAATAGGGTAGGATTGAAAGTATTAACGAAAATAGGTTTTTAAATCGTGTACCCGGTACATGATTAGCCCTAAATCATGTACCCGGTACACGAGTGCCTGTTGATCTGGCATGCGCAGACTACCAATGTGGCAGTCATGCAGCGTTGACTGAGGTAATCGTGTACGTATATGATTACCTTAAGTCGTGTACCGGGTACACGACTTCCTTCTCCATTAAATCGTCGTGCGACCCTTCTTCTTCCTCATCTGAAAGCTTCTACCTTTTACGTTCGTCTTCTCCGTCCACTCTTTGCTTTCATCTTCTCCGTCCAAAATCCTCTGAAAACCTTCTCCATTTGCTTTTGTCTTGCGCGTCCAAACGTATCATTTTGCCTCCATTTAACCGTCCGTCCAAAATCGTCTGAAAGCTTCTGCCTCTCTTTGACTGTGGTAAAAAAAAATTTCTACGTTGTTTTCCAATATATAATCTTCATATATATATCATTTTGTTTGCATTTTGGCTGAACTTAATGTGTAGTTTATGGATCCATGATTTATTTATTGGGTTGAATCTAGAAATATATTTATATGTTTATAAAAATAAAGATTGGTTTATATATATATATATATATATATATATATATATATATTATTTTGTTTGCATTTGGACCGAATTACATGTACGATTCATGGATATATTATTTTGTTTTTATTTGAGCTGATAATGTATAGTTTATGGATCTTTGATTTGGGCTGATTTAAATATATAGTTTATAAATCTTAGATTTGGGCTGATTTAAATATATAGTTTATGAATATTAGATTTGGGCTGATTTAAATGTATAATATTTAGATCTTATATGTTGAACTTAGAAATTGGATTTTGTTGGGTTGACATATTAACATATTTTTTTTTGTCAACTATAACAATTGAAAAAATCATAATAAATATGTCGATGTGCCCTGAAGATTTAGTTATTCTTGAACCTAGAAATGATTGAGACAGTGATATTGATGTTGAAGTTGATGAATTATTTGAAAATGATTAGGAACATAATCTTAAATTGGTACCGTCGATATGCTCACCCAAATAGATTGGAAAATTACAAATTCTATGAACTAGGGCCTACTTTGGAGGAAAGGAATATAGGTGTAGATAATTGTAGTTTAATACAAAAAAGAATGTTGTTTAATACTAAAGAAGATTTACAGCTTGCTGTAAAAAAATATTGTGTGACAAAACACTACGAAATTATTGTATGGAATCAAATCAAGATCTTTGGTATGTCAGATGTAAATCATGGAGTGGAGTGATGGTTGTGCTTGGAGGTTACGAGCATGTCGGCGTAAAACTTATGGGATGTTCGAAATCACCAAACTTCAAGGAGAACACTCGTGTTTGTTTTCAAAATTGACACAAGATTATTCAATTCAAATTTTATGAGTATCAAAATCCAAAATTTGGTTAGAGCTGATCTTGTGGCCCTACCCCAAGAAGCAATTAAAAAACAATATGGATATAATGTTAATTATAGACGGGTGTGGCAAGCCAAGAGAAAAGCGTTGATTGCTGTGTTTGGTGATTGGGAGCAATCATATTCAGAGCTTCCGTATTGGTTGACTGCTCTTGTTCATTACAATCCAGGAACATGAACAGATTGATTTTTCCTTCCCTCTGATGTGCTAGGTACGACTATTTTTAGTTGAGTTTTTTGGTCCTTTGGTCCGGAAGGGTTCAAACATTGTAGGCCATTAATCCAGATCGATGGAACTCATCTGTACGAAAAGTATAAAGGGAAATTATTGACCACCTTATCTATTGATGCAAACGGGCATATATTTCCCTTTGCTTTTGCTATTGTTGAAGGTGAAAATTCGTCCAGTTGGTCATGGTTTTTGTGGGCATTGCGTGAATATGTTACACAAAGAGATGGTATTTGCTTGATTTCTGATAGACATAAGGGCATTCTTGCTGTAATTAATAATGAGAAAATTGGTTGGAGTGAACCTAGAGCGTACTATCGATATTGTCTTCGTCATGTTGCCAGTAATTTCAATACGAAATATAAATCAAAGCAACTAAAAGATTTGTGTTTAAGATAGGAAATCAACACCAAAGGCGCAAGTTCATTCGGTGCATGAAAGAATTGAAATAATTGCACTCTAAATGCCTTGAATATTTTTTAGATATTGACTTGGAAAAATGGACCCAATCACATGATGGTGCATACTGCTATGGGTGGATGACAAACAATGCAGCTAAATGCATGAATGGTGTTTTCAAAGGTGCTAGAATGTTACCAATTACTTCTTTGGTTAGGCTAACATTTTATCGTATAATACTGTATTTTGAACGTCGAAGACAAGAAATCAGTGAAGCACTCGATCGTGGGGACATGTATACAAAATATGCCCTAAGAAAACTTAAGAGGTGGAAAAAACGAGCATCTGTACATACGGTGACATCTATTGACAGGGAAAGTCAAACTTTTGAAGTACGAACTGGCATAAGTATGATTTCTCCCTATAAAAGACAACACACCCAAGTTTTGAGCTTGAAAGAAGGAACATGCTCTTATAATAAGTGGCAGTCATTCAAGATTCCATGCTCTCATGTAATTGTAGTTTGTAATTACATGTGTATGACATACATACCACTTATTGATGAATGCTACAAATTGTCCAATTTCAAGCGATGTTATGAAGGTCGCTTCCATCCAATAGAACACCTAGATTATTGGCCAAAATTATCATTTACAGAAGTTCGTCCAAATGCAGACTTACTAAGAGAATAGAGTTGGCCAAAAAGTACACATATTCATAATGAAATGGATTGGAGAGAGGCAAGCCAAAAAGTTCGATGTACAATTTGCAAAAGAGAAGGACATAACAGACGTACTTGTCCACGACGTACATTAAGTGCTTTGTCTTCGGGTCATTAGGTGTGTCTTTTTTTTTACTTGTATTTTTTATGTAATTGTATATTTTATGTACTTATATTTTTCATGTAATTGTATCTTTTATGTACTTATATTTTTTATGTAATTGTACTTTTTATGTAATGAATTTATTTTTCATGTAATTGTATCTTTTTATGTACTTTTTATGTATCTTTTATGTGATGGATTTTATTATGTAATGTAATTTGAACTTCTTAGGTAATGGAGTCTGATCCTTCTAATCCTGTACAATTATATCAATAAAATACGCATCGTTCACAATCGGTATGGGATAGTTCTTCCACAGTAGTTTTGAGTTGTCGAAGAAGGGAGGCGTCTGCACAACATACTATTCTATTTGATCACCACATTATTCCCTACGTTAAACAGGCAGGTTTTCTTGAGGTTGCACAATTCGGTTTTATCCAGCTTTATTGATACATTATTACTGCTCTAGTGGAGCGTTGGAGACCAGAAACCCACACATTTCACCTATCTTGTGGGGAATGTACAATCACGCTGCAGGATGTTGCCATACAGTTTGGGTTACGAGTGGACGGGCAACCATCGACAAGTTCACTACAATATGACTGGAAGAACGTTTGTGAAGAGCTCTTAGGCATTCTACCAAATGATCTGAAAGGATCAAGATTGAGTATCCCCTGGTTGGCGTCCCAGTTTCCAAAATTACCTCCCGATGTCGACGACATCAGTGTACGTAGGTATGCACGAGCATACATCATGCAGCTTATTGAAAGATTTTTGTTCGCTGACAAGTCAAATACTCTAGTGCATCTCATGTTCCTCCCACTACTGTTTGATTTCGAGCATGATGGTACGTACTCGTGGGATGGTGCATGTCTTGCATGGTTGTATAGAGAACTTTGTCGGGCTACCAATGCACAAGCGATGGAAATAGCAAGGCCACTGATACTACTATAGGTGTGGGCTTATGATAGATTTCCAATTATAGCATCACAAGTCCAGTTACAGGCCCCAGATCATCGTCCACTTAGTGCCAGGTATTATTTCATTTATATATTTATTTCGTTATCATTTTATGTAAGAATATAAATTAATTATATTTTTTATAATTTTAGATGAAGTGATGTATTAGCTGTCTCTGAACAGTTAGCAAATATATTGCTCGTGTATCGAAAAATATTTGACAGACTGATGCACAATCAGGTAACAAATGTATATATAAATGAATATTTAAAACATTTTGGATGTATACTTATCTTCTTTTTTTTTTTTTGTGTGTGTCTAATTATTTGGACACCATACACACAACAGATTTAGTCATCCTACCTAATTACTGTCGTGATGATGAAGACATCTGGTTGACCGTTAGCCCTTTATATGCTTCCATATAGTAGAGTGGCACCATCCAGATCGTGTGTTGAGACAATTCGGTCTGCGACAAACGATACCTTCGTTGTCCTATACACTCCCAGCACTACACCAGATTGATTTGAGAGGTAAGCACGATCAAAACTAGCGTCGAATCCATGCAGAATGTATATCCTACTGGCATGGACGACATGATAATTGTGCACAGGGAGAATTAACAAATGGGTCAGCTGTATCAAATGACTACTTTTCATGGTACAATTTAATCACGAGGCGATTTATCACACCTAATAGCGCTTACTATTACTGCATGGTAAGAGATTTAAAATCAGACATTTTCCATATATATGATATGAAAATTGTTTAATATTTATTTTTTTCATTGTACAGAATAATTTTATCGGAGATGTACAACAATATTTAGTGCAACACAACTTACCAGACTTGGGTTCAATGTGTTAGCAAACATTTGTCAACATAGAAGGTATTATTCAACAAATAAGACAACTCAATGTTGCTGACACCGATCGAAGACGTATTCCTCGTATATGACAACGACAGCAGGGTGAACCTAATTTAGAGGGACACGAAAACAACCCCCGTGAGGGATAAGGGCTAAAGGGGTCATTTTTAAATTTCATGTAAACTTTCATTTTCAAATTATAAATTAAAGAATTAATTGTAAATCTTCTTTACTATCATGACATTTTTTTTAATATGAGTGCAAAATAATTATGTTTTCATTGTAGATTAAATAAATAATTAAGTTTAATAATGAAGTAATTTGTGGACCCGTTCCTAAAGTCTTAATATTGTTATACATCTCCAATTTAAAAAAATAATTAATCAATCTATTTTTTTAAAAAAAAAAAGAAAAAGAAAAGAAAAACAAATCGTGGACTCGGTCCACAAGTTTTCATGCGATCGGTCAACCAGTCAGCCGACGTGGTGCTGACTAGATTAAACGGTAATCGTGTATCCCGTATACGATTTTGCCACGTGGCAATCGTGTACCCCGTACACGATTTCACTACCCTACTTTTGTCAATAGTTTCAATACTTACCTATTTTTAAAAATACTCTCATATACCCAATTTTTGTCAATAGTTTGAAAAAATACTATATTTTTTAACAAAATCCAAAAAAAAATCATTCAAACTTTCAAACAAATTTTTAAGAATGAAACACCTCTATTCAAAGTACTGTATTAACGTAGATTCTTTCTTTTTATACATTTGATTAGAAGAATACAATGGAAAACAATTTCATTATTATTATATATGAAATATTCCAACTAAAATATAGTTAGACATAGAATTAATTTATTTGGTACGTTCATTTATACATTTTACAATAATGAGACATGCCAAATAGACAAGGAGAGATAAAATGACTTTAACAATAAGTCTAAGGCATGTTGAATAAATTGCTTGATAAAAACAAAATAAATAATTAAAAGTAAAGTAGGTTCCAAATCCATATGGGGGTTACTTGGTTCATTTGATGAAAACACATGTTCTCGGCAGCTTTACCAAATTATCAAGGAACATGTAAGCAACTAGGATGTTATTTGGCCTTTCACAAATAGCGACGTTAATGCATTTTATTTATTAAATTTTAAAAGTATATTTTAATGATAAGCAAATGCATAATTTGAATAAATATAAAAACAAACCAAATCACACAAATCCTTTAAAAAAACTTACCAATTTTGAATAAACCAGAGCATTTGGAGCTATTGAAATACTATCAACATCAGTAAGACTCACAAATTAATGAGGGACTGGACTTGATTTGCCCTCCCTTCCTTTATAGATTTATAGATTCTTTGGAGTGAAGAACCAAACTTGTCATACTTTGTGGTCCCCTTAGGACGAACGAGTGAAAAATGAATGTTGATGCCTCTTGGAATGCTATGCAATAGTGTTTGGTGAGTGGCCCATTACTTCTTTGGATCTTCCATTTCTATTAGGTTTTGAAAGATCTCCCAAGAGTGGTCGATAAAGAAGTTGGAGGCTCAAGCAATTATTGAAAGGTTGAACCATTTTTCTTCTCTCCTTATCACCCTCCCCAATGTTATTATGGTTGAATTTGACTCATGGGAGTTGATAAACTTGATTAACAACTGCTCTTCTAACTTCTCTGAGGTGAGGAATGCAATTGACAAGATTGTTGTGTTGGATAAGCGATGAGGAAATGTCTCTTTCTCTTTTTGTCCTCATGTTAGAAATCAGGTTGCTCACTATGTAGTCTATCTATTATGCTGCTTGTTTTAAGTCTCATTTTGATTCTTTTATCTTTTTCAATTTAGAAGATTTAGGAAGGACTTGGAACTCTTATTATCCTAGTTGATTATTAGATGTAATTAACATTGATCTTTGTCTTCATTTATCTCTTGAGTGAGAGAATTTATGATATAATTGTTAAAAACAAAACAAAAAAGACCATATCACACCAGCCTTACAAAAGGTTGGTGGTAAGTAAGCATTCTTCGCCTTTTTTTCCCTTTACCTGCACCAAATTTGATTAACATTACTAAAAAAAAAAAAAAAAAAAAAAAAAAAAAAAAAAAAAAAAAAAAAAAAAAAAAAGGTTAAATTCGAATATCCACGGCGATAATGACTTTTCATTTTAAGAATTGATGTCTTTTAAGTTTTCACTTTTTGTTTTTAATGCCTCTAACTTCAAAAGTGTTAATAATTTATTCAACTTTCAATTTAGTTACATGTCATATTCAACCATCTTAAAATGTCACAGGTTTATTATTAGATACAAAATTAAAAGATAATGATCATATAAGAATTAAATTATAATATATCCATTTAATGTCTTAATCAAATTTAAATTAATTGAAATTGAAATTTGCATTTCTTTTATTCATAGACATTCAAAATTATAAATTTAGTCTATGATGTTTCAAATTTTGAAACGTTCATGGATATACTAGACACTATTAAAGTTTAAGGTTCCAGTAGACATACAATTTAAATATACATCTAATAGATCAATTATTTCCTAGAATTTTTTAGGGTGTGTTTGGTTTAACTTTTTAAGTGTTTAATTTTAAAAGACATTTTAGGAAAAAAATTGAAATATTTGGTAACAACTAAAAATAACTTTTGAAACACTTTTAAAGTGAATTTCAAACCATTTTATCAAATACACACTATATATTACCTCTTCTTACTATCATATTTATGTTAATGCACTTTAATGATACGTAAGCAAGACATTTATAGTTCTTTATAGAGAATATTTCATTGTTGCAATAGATTATTGAAAAATAAGACATGTATTTGGATCTTTTTCTCCAACTCCATGAAATTTTATTCGTTATTTTTCAATAATAATTAAAGGGAATCCTCCGAAGAGAAAATAGATTATCAATAGACTTTGAATAAAAATGATTTTTTTTTAAAAAAAGTACTATTTTATCTAGTCACTCCTTAATTTGTTATGAACCTATTAAATACAAAATTGAAATATTAAATACCTATTCAACACAATAATAATACTTTAATTAATATTTTTTAAAAGAAAACTTTAATATTATATAAGCTCACGAGACCTCCACGTGACACGAATAGTTTAGGTTCAAATAAGAATGAATCGGTCAATTTTGGTCTTAATAATAAAAAAATTAAAAATATATGTAAGGGAAAAGAAAAAGGAAAGTTAGTAATGGGCATCTTTCCGCCAACAACGGAATTTTCATCCTAAAAAAAGAAACGAAAATTTCAAAACAGTCAACAAATTGGGGTTGGTTTCCGGTAATACTCCATATTCAAATTTCAATTTACCCATAAATTGTAATCACCTTCTTTTTTCCTTTTTCTTTTTTCTTTTTTTCTTTTTTTCTTCTTTTTTATTTTTTTCTTTTTTTCTTTTTTTATTTTTTTTATTTTTTTTTGAGGTGGGGGCTGATGTGATAATGTTAATGACTACTTAATTTTTTTTCTTCTAAAAATTAAACTATAAAATTTAAGGAAAAAAACATTTGAGATCATACTTACTGTTTCCTTTTGTGATTTTGTTCTTAATTTAATTTTCACACATAAAAAGATAAGTTATTTATAAAAATAATATATATATATATATATATATATATATATCACTGATAGAGTTATAACGACATCTATCAAAGAATATTAACATTTTACTATTATGTATAAATAGTTTTTCTTATTTTTCTATATTTTAAATTTTCTTTTTTAAGTTATCGTAATTATTTATTTATTTTTTGACAAAATCTTTTAAAGTTTATTTTATATATTGTAAATTTAAGCGTCAGATAATGGTAATTGTACAATATATAGTCAAAGTCAAACTTTGTCCACCAATTTCATTAATCAAATTCGGTTCTAGAAAACATTTTTATCGAGGAAAACAACATAAACGATATTGAAAGAATTTATCTATTTCTAATAACGATCTTCAAAAACATTCTGCCAAATATTTTTTTTAAATAAAAATCACATCTAATCAACTCAAATAAATGTCACTTATCTTATCGAAAAAATTCAAACCTTTAGACTATGTTTATTAAATCGTAATGAAGATTGGTGTAATGGTAATAAGATTTTATTGATGGATCAACTATAATGAACCTGAATCGCAAATGTCATTGAATTACTTTCGATCGTGTTTACTTTAGAATTATGAATTTTTGTCACACTTACTGTTATCGTTACCATTATCTCTGAGAGTCAAACAGTAACGGTAACGGTAATGGTAACAGTAAAAATATTAAATTAATGATTTTGCTTATGGAAAAGTAATAATAATGGTAACAGTAAAGGTAATGGTAACAATAACGCTATAACGTAATTTCCTGACAATTGGATTGAGCACATTCCACGTCAATCAATTTACATTTTTTTATTACAGATTTGGAAGTATATCCCATGTGGCAGATGCAAACACAAGTAAACAATAGTAAAATAAATAAATGGGGCCTACATTTTACATTACTATTGATTTATTAAGTTTTTACTAGGATAAACGGGACATTAGTTTTAAAAGATAGATTTCATTCTCAGAGCTTTATCCTAAATTTTTATCTAGTATTTGTAATTCTAGATTTCGATACATTTTCATTATTTTAATCTTAATAATTTTATACTTTTCTAAAAAAAAAAAAAAAACTATAATTTTATACATTTAGAAAAAGAATTATAAAAAAGGAAAAAAAAAGAGTCGAGAGAATTAAAAAAAAAAAAAAAAAAAAAAAAAAAAAAAAGAAAAAAAAAAGAGTTGAGAGGTTTATTCTTTTGTTAAAAATAAGAGCTGAGAGGTTAAAACATATTTCTTACCTATATGCAGTTTCATCCCACTGTTAACTTGTCCTCGATTACTCAATTAGTATATAGTTCATTTTCTTATATGTTCAAATTCTCATACAATAAATTTAATCTTCAATCCCAAGTAGAACCATAATTTTACATTTTTAGAAAAACAATAATAATAATAATAAAAGAGTTGAGTTTTTTTATTCTTCTTTCCTTAGATCGGATGTTCAAATTTTTAAAAGAAGTCAATATATTTAGATTCAATAACATTGTCTACAAAATAAAAAAATATTTCATTGGCATGTAAATATAATAATTAAAAAGATTGTCATATATCTACTAGTGTAGTAGTCTGTAAGGAGATTTTACGAAATTGGTTGAAAATCGCAAATGGTAGAAATTAAGGTCCTTTTTTTTTATAACAATTCGATTTTAGTTTTCTGATTTTGAAATTTATTTGATTGTTCCCTTCCCAAATTTTAATTATGATTTTCACCGTCCTTAAATAACTATTGAAATTCCATAGTTAAATTCTAAAAATAAAAGCGCTTTTTTTTAATACTACTTTAATTCCTATACTTTTGATTTTGCTTCATTTTGATATTTATACTTCAAATTGTTCATTTTGGTCATTAAACCTTCAGCTTTGATACATTTTGGTCCCTATACTATAAAATTTTCATTTTAGTCTTCACATTTTTAATTTTGATTCATTTTGGTCTTTATACTTTTAAAAAGTTATCATTTTGATCCCTTTATTTTTCCTTGTTACTTTTTTTAGAGTTCAAGAACCAAAATAAACAAAAATTGAAAGTACAGGAATCAAAATGAATATTTTGAATGTAGAGAGACCAAAATGAATAAAAACCAAAAATACAAAGACAAAGTAGTATTTAAACTTTTTTTTATTTTTTATAACTTGGCATGGTTTTTGAAACTATAGATAGAAATTGAAAAAGCAAAATATAGAAACTTATTGTCGCACCCTAGTAACACTTATAGTTTGAACTAGTGTTCATTTAAAAGTTTAATTTTATAAAAATAGAAAATAAAAAAATAATTAATTAAAGATGGTTTTGTCTTGTCTCTAAAAGAAGTTGACAACAAGGAAAGAAGCAAAAACAAAAGAGGAAGGATGAATGATGCGCATTTGGGGCCTGGATCTACTGCCAAACCTTAGCTAATTTCTATATTTTGCTTCCTATTTTATCAAAGCATCATCTCAAAGTCAAACTATCAACCCAAAAAAAAAAAAAAAAAAAAAAATGAAAAAAATGAAAATTTTAATACATTTCTATTTTACAAAAGAATCAACCTCTGGTATTTACAGCACAGTTCCCAATTCTGGAATTAGCTTTTCAAAATTTGGACAACATTGGATTGCTTGCCCAATGAGTAATTCAATCTCTTTGGCCTTTAAAATAAGCAAAGTTGAACACAAGATTCAGTAATGAATACGCTCAATAATTATTTCTCTTTTATTTTGGTTAAGTTTATTATTACACTTTTAAATTTATATCTATTTATTCTTAATACTTTCAATCTTTTATCTACTAAGTCACTAATTTAAGGGTTTAGTATGTTACTGTTATTTTTATATCTAATACGTTTTTGATATATTTATTTTATTTTTAAAAAATTTAATTAATAATTGATCTTTTAGATATAATATTGATTTTAAAGATCTATTGATACATAATTGAAAGTTTAAGGATTTATTGGACACTTTTCAACATTCAGAAACTTAATAGACATAAAATTAAGAGTTTAAAAATCTATTAAACACTTTAATTTTAAAGTTCGAGAACATATTTGACAAACTTAAAAATTTATGAACTATTTTTACACTTTCACGAGTTTAAGGACTAAATGGATGCATACCTCAACTATTATACTAAATTATAAGTTCAGTCTCTAGAATAGTAAGTTTGTATCTCTTTTATTCCTAAACTTTTAAACGTGACTACATTCTTTAACTTTCAATTTTATATCTAATAACTCAATTTTAAATTTTGTGTCTAATATGTTTCTGAACTTTGAATGTTGTATGTAATATGCTTTTGATAAAAACATTTTATCTTTTTAAAAAATTTAATTGATGGTTGATCTATTATTAGATATAAATTGAATTTTATGTCTAATGAGAACTTTAAAATTTCAATTTATGTTTTGTACATGTGAATTTTTTTTTTTTTTAAAAAAATAAGGATATATCGGATTCAAAATTGAAAGTTTAAAAATTTAATAGACATTTTTCAAAATTCAGAAACTTAATGGACATGAAATTAAAAATTGAAGAACCTTATATAGACGTTTTTTTAAAACTCAATAGCATATCTAACAAACTTAAAAATTTAGGGACTATTTAGACATTTTTAAAAGTTTAAGGATTAAATAGATATAAATCTCAAAATTTAAGAATTAAATTTGTAATCTAACCATTTATTTTTAATTTATAAATTATTTATTATTCAAGACAAAAATGATAGTATTATATTAAAAGACGGGCAAAAATTGAAAGCATATTCCCTTTCATAATCCATGGAAAACAATTTTAAATCCGCAACCGACACTTCCATTTTATCCTCTTATTTTTAACTCTCAAGATTTAACTCGCGACCGTGATTCTACGAGCATCACAGCCAATGACATAAGGCCACGTCTCCCAAATTTACGCTTTTACGGCTGCTGTCCACGAAATTTGTGATGAGCTGGCTGTACTTGAAACCACCTTCCCAAACAAAAGGCCTTAGCGGACGTGAACCACTTCCTTCAACCACTAGAAAGTAGAAACGTGATACAACCAATCAAAAAATTAATTAATTAATTGAAATCCGATAGGGTCATGTTTGTTCAATTCGCATATTTATGGAGGCCGATAAGGCTTGCCTTTTTCCCTCGGCAGGCTTCCAGCGATCAGAACCCGACGGGACCAACCGTTAAGATCCCACCGCGGGAAAAACTCTGAAACGAGCGCTCTCGCGGTCCGTTCACAAGTCGCAGCAATTCCACTTCATTTCCGTTTCAGCTCGGGTTCTGATCCCCGTAGATCTACGGTAATTTTCTCCTCATTTTCGACTTCTTCCTTGTTTCTTTTTTCTTTCTTTCTTTTTTTTTTTTTTTTTTTGGCTAGATCCGTTATTTTATTGCTTGTTCCATGAGTTTTTAGAGCGGGAAGAGATTTTGGAGCTTTCGAAAGCGTTCTTTCGTGTTTACTGAAGGTTGAATTTGATAATGTGGTTACGGTTTGATTGGAAGTGTTTGACTGTTCTGATTTGATTTCTTTGTGCTAGAAAGTTGTTAATTGGATCTACTTCATTGACGTATTTTGTTTCGAATGAGTGCTTTGATTATTAAGATGTCAGATCTGATAAGGCTACGGCAATTCTTCTATGTATACCTTTTTGCTTTTTGCTTTTTCGTATTACAATGGTTTCTTATGAGATGAACAATGAATCATTCGGTTAAGGTTATAATCATTTTCTCACATTCAGATCTGTACTTCATTGTAAATGCTTCAAGTTATCTGCTTCGGGACTTAACCTTGTATCTTTTATGATTCGCCTGTTAAGTTCATTCTTACAAGTCATCTGAGGAAACAAAGACGAGAGTAATTTGACGTGCAACGTCTTTGCTTTAGTTTCAAAGAAAAGTTGTATCGCTGATGTTAAAATAATTTTGTTGGTTAATCCTAATGTGAGGAAATAAATGAAATCATACTGGGCAGCATGTCAAAATGTTTTGTTAGGCATTTTCTTTTAAAGCATCTTTCGATCTGAATTCTGACGTTTACTGCATTTCAATCCTTTTGGTGGAGAAGGAAGACTTCCTCGGAGATTGTTTTTTAAATACAGTTTCCAAAGTGATTTATCTGTTATTGGTCTTAAAAAAATTGTGAAGTTCAATGTCATTGTGTTTGCAGAGATTGAGAAATGTGTTGTTTTTAAAAGGGAAGAACACCTCATTTGTTCAAAAAGAAAATCAGTAGGGTAGAAAGCTTTCAAAAACCAACTAGCCAAACACTAAACTTATATTCCGAAAACATCATATATTGAAAATTGTTTTCAAAAAACTATTGCCTTTTTGTGAGACAATTTTGGTTGGTTACTCGTGAGTAAGGTTGGACAAGGTGGTACATCTGGAATTGGACTATTTAAATCTTCAACGATGTAAAAAACCAACCATCCATATGTGGAGACGTTCAAATATTGGCAGTATTTATTATGCTACATTGTTCTTCCGAGATCTCATTGACAGCCAAATATTTTGTAGTTATTGTGGGAATCACATGGATCTGTTTAATCTCTTGGCTGCCTTTTGTATTTTGGAGTTCTTTCAAATTTTTGTTGGTCTCTTTTCTCAATAGATTTTCCCAAGTGCTTAGGAGTCTCTTATCTATCTCTCTCTAGCTCCCCTTCTGGATGTTACTGACTGCTGGGTGTCATACTAAGATATATGTACATTTTTCTTCTTTTTGGTTCGTTTTTAACATTGGAAATTCTCGTCTTCTTTAACGAGTCAAAACTATTTTCATTGTCGTTGTCTACAGAAAGCAGAAATCACCGTATCACGATGAAGGCACTTATTCTTGTTGGAGGATTTGGAACTCGTTTGAGGCCATTGACCCTCAGTGTCCCCAAGCCACTTGTTGACTTTGCGAATAAACCCATGATCCTGCACCAGGTTTATTATTTTTTTTCCTTTTATCCTCCTCCCTCCGCGACCCCTTTGTTCAATAAGTTTCTAGTAACCCTTCTAATATGATAGTTAAAATTTTACCATTTATTTCAAAGAAATATTGAGATCAAATTAGTGTTTTTCTAATTCTAGTTGTAATATAAATTAGATATGGGTAATTTATATACATTTTCTGGCAAATCCCAAACGAATATAAATTAGAAAATGTCGCAATGTTAACTGCTTTTAAGGATATGATTTTGTTTAATTGTGCTGCTGTTCTGAAAAGCCATTTTCTCCGTCACTGTCCAGATAGAAGCTCTCAAGGCTATTGGAGTGGAAGAAGTGGTTCTGGCAATCAATTATCAGCCAGAAGTATGGAAATAGAACTCTGTTTTATTCACCTACTTTACTTGAGATTTGCAGTGATAGATGTAATAAATCTTTATTTCTGCAGGTAATGTTGAATTTCTTGAAAGAATTTGAGAAAAAGCTTGGAATCAAAATCACATGCTCTCAGGAGACAGAACCACTTGGAACAGCTGGCCCTCTGGCCCTTGCAAGGGACAAACTGGTAAATGATTCAGGCGAGCCATTCTTTGTCCTCAATAGTGACGTTATCAGTGAGTACCCACTTAAACAAATGATTGAATTCCACAAGAGTCATGGGGGAGAGGCATCAATCATGGTAACCAAGGTAAAACACTTTCATTCTGATATATTCGAGCATTAGTATCTCTTCATTTCATTAATGAAAAATGTTGTTCCGTTCTTTTTTTTTTTTTTTTTTAAAAAGACACTTAAATTCAGATATGTTTTTCTTCATCATCTGACAGTTCCTTCCTTCAAGTCAGTAGTTGATATCTAAATCTTCTTGTAGGTGGATGAGCCTTCCAAATACGGTGTGGTGGTCATGGAAGAATCTACAGGGAAAGTTGACAGGTTTGTCGAGAAACCAAAACTATTTGTGGGCAACAAAATCAATGCGGGAATATACCTGTTAAACCCCTCTGTTCTAGACCGAATTGAACTGAGGCCAACATCCATTGAGAAAGAAGTGTTTCCTAGCATTGCCGCAGAACAAAAGCTTTATGCAATGGTACTGCCAGGGTTTTGGATGGATATTGGACAGCCAAAAGATTATATTACAGGATTAAGACTTTACCTAAACTCTTTGAGGAAGAACTCTTCATCAATGTTGGCCGTTGGGTCTCACATTGTAGGGAATGTTCTGGTGGATGAGACTGCTAAGATTGGTGAAGGATGTCTGATCGGTCCAGACGTTGCCATTGGTCCTGGTTGTGTTGTTGAGTCGGGAGTTAGGCTATCTCGATGTACTGTAATGCGTGGAGTGCGCATCAAGAAGCATGCTTGCATATCGAGTAGTATCATAGGCTGGCATTCTACGGTCGGACAATGGGCACGTGTAGAGAATATGACAATACTAGGAGAAGACGTTCATGTGGGTGATGAAATTTACAGTAATGGTGGAGTTGTCCTGCCGCACAAAGAAATCAAATCTAGCATTTTGAAGCCTGAAATAGTAATGTAAAGGTGTGTGTATTTGCATATTAGTGGGATCCCTTTTTGAGAGCAGTGTCTTAACGTTGTCGTGATCGAATTTTACTAGTTTTTCTTTTTTCTTTCCTTCTTCTTCATGGGCGCAGCGTAATGTCAGTGTCTGCTAGTTCAAGTTCTGTGAGTGAAGGGTCAATTTCCTTTATCAAAGGACGTTTCTTGTCATGGTCATACAATGTAATATTTTTGTGTATATAGGGGAAATAATTTATTGATAAATTTTCAGTTTCTTTTTTTCTTTTTTTTCTTTTTTTTCTTCTCCAAAGAAAAATGATTTGCTTCAGCTTCTTGATAATCGTCAGGCGTCAGTTGCTTGAAGTAGGAGTTACCCAGTGGTTGATACTTGATATTAAGAAAGACAGATTCTAACCTTTCGCATAACTATATAGCATACTGCATCAGCTAATAACAACTTTCAGCTGTTCCTTGAAATAATAGGAGGTTCAAATCTCCCTATCTCCATTTGTTGTATTTTAATTATTTTGTTATTTTTTTTTCAAATATTTCATATTCCTGATATTTACACAACCGTTATGGAATGTTTGCTTTGTAAGACAGCAGTCCTATGGATAAATAGGTATAAAATAAGTATGTACCCACATAACCATTAAATTGATGGAAAAATTGAAGATAAAAGGTGAGAAATCAACGTAGATGGCCTTCATTTCTTGATTTGTGCTCGAGATTCTCAGGACCATTTTTTGTTTAAAAGAAATCCAAACTTCTTCCTCTTTTGATTCTACTTCTGCAAGCAAGAACAAGTATCGAGCAGTGAAAACATTTCTAACCATAGAAGATGCAAATTGAGGTGATGGAGGAAGAATCGAGAAGCGGGAAAGAGAGATCTTTGCCGTGTGTATTTTTGTTGTTTTGGTAATTTCACGGGCCTCAAAGAAAGCCATCTGTACAAAAATCCCATAAAAGGTGGTATGCTCCAATAGAAATATGCAAACCTAATATCATCTGAAAATGGACAAAAGGGCACGACTCTGGTGCAAATATATCATCAATTTACAAAAGAGAAGGTTAAGGAGACTACTATATCAAAAAACAGAAGAGATTTCAAGCCTCATTAACGTTTAAGGAGAAAGCCTCAGAGAAAATGGGGGCCTGTGATGCTCTATTATACTGTGCCCAATAGCCAAAATGTTACCAGAGATGATATAGCAAGTAGGAACCATGAGATAAAAGCAAAAGCCACAGATATTTCGATCTTGCTACAAGGAATATGAGGAGGTAATCTGCAGTAGTCCAAGTCCCTTGAGTACAGTATGGCCACACCAGCAGACGACGATGCAGCTGCAAGTGAAAGCGTTGCTACGACCTGCATTCCAAGTAGATGAATTGATGAGGTTGCCATGCTAAAAGAAATTAGTGGATTCATCAATGAAGCAAGCTTTCCATAAGGTAATAGTATTCTCGATTGGTTTTAGAATTTGGATTCTTCAAAATCTGGAATCCTATTACATCCATTTATATCTATAGTGCTGCTAAACTACGCTGGAAAATCACAAGGTCTCTGAATGCGATTCTGGAATATGCTTACATCTACTGGCTTGACGACTATGAAACTACGACACTACTTAACTAACAGCAACATTTTAGAAATCATAACATACGGATCATTTGGTTATAGGTCTTGTAATATTCATTGGGATGTCTAAAGATTTTGTCATAAAAGTTTTCTTCTTTCTCAAACTTGACATAGTTAATTAGAAAAATAGATAGATCAATTTTCTCGTAGTGTACTTTTATTCTTCTCAATAGAAGTTAGTTATTCCACTTAAAAAATGTCTTCATGCTTATAAACACTTCACTACAGCAGCATAAATGCTTAATCAAGGCAATTAAGTGGTTAAAGCTGATCGAAATACACACACCTTTACATTACTATTTCAGGGACAGAGATACTCACCCAATTTCGATCCAAATCTTCACGAAATTAGAAATATAAAATGATATTAACAACATTCAGTAGTTTTGAGTCCATTCTATTGTGATATTTATGTATTTGGATAGTTCAAGGACAGAGATACTCACCCAATCTCCAATTGCAAATAGACACAATAGAACTGAATTCCGCAGGCTTTTCTTCATACGCAAAGCATGCAAATCAAGGCATGCTAGTCCAAAGCTCCAAAGAATTTGAAGCCCCATGGAAGCAATTAAGTAACTGATCGAAATAAACAGAGCCAAAATTAGACAAAAACCACCACTTTTCAATAGAACTACAGATAGAGTGGTTAAAGCTGACTCATAAAACCATGAAAATATGAGGTAAAAATCAGAGGAAGCAGTTTAATTAACATTTGAAGTGGAAAGTTCTTGCATTAGCAAGTTTTGGCACCAGAAAAGTTCCATATATTCAAAAGCATGGCAGGAACTGTGAGCTCCCCTGAGTACGCTAAGTTGCAAACTACCACACATCCCTAACGTAAATGAAATCCTAAAAAGTTGATTCCTATAAAAAGAAGAGTTTTGGGGAAAAATCCACTACGGAGAGAATAAAGGATGCAAACAGCTATATTTGAAATTCCATTAGAAAATAGAGACTGCCGGTATCTGCATTATTCTTCCTAAATCACACAATACGGGGTCCAAATACTTAGTTCACTGAAGGACCATTGCCACATAAAACAGTAACATTATGATAAAAACAAATGGGCAACTTAGATGCAAACAACTAGTAGCCTACATAAACGAAAATGGAGGCTAGGATGGACTGTAAGACTAAGATCAATAACACTGCTCGTGGGGTCTGCCCAAAAAATACCACAGCACATGCAGGACATATGTATTGCATTTTAACAACTTTCAGTCTAGTCTACTATTCAGGAATGTAATGCCAACAAGCTAAAATCTCCTTAGGTCATAAAGAACGAAGTAATTAAATCAACATACAAGAGAAAACAAGTTTTAAAGGCATGATGCAAGGGATTAGTACAGACGAAATAGACCTGGAAAAATAAATCTGCGAATTCTAATTAGTCTAGGCACTAAAAAACATAATGTAAGAAACTTTGTAATTAACAAGTAATAGTAAGAACAACGAAAGGGTCGAAGTTCTCAGTCATTTGAGAAAGACCTTAATCTCATACCCAACAATCAATAATACTCCAAGAAAGGAAATGGCGCAGGCAAACCATGCAATATTTTCGTTACTTTCCCCTATTGAATTGAATTTCTAAATTCAGAAACACCCACAATACAAGGGGTCCAGGCAAGAATGAGTCCACATTTCTTAGTCAAACAAACGAAATTGTACAGATGGGAAAAGGGTTAGCATTATTACCAGAAGGCAGTGGAGTTGAAGAAGCCAGGAGCAGTGATCATAAACCCAATCGACGCAGCAGCGAAGAGCCATTGCGCACATCTGAGTGCCAGCCCGCTCATTCTTCCAGGACTCCCAAACATCTCAGCTCTCCTTCTAAATCGGGAGCTTCTAAACCTCCTAAACAAGAGAAGATTAAGAACGATGACTTGCTTCAATGGCTTAGCACTCAGCAGTTCAGCCGAGAGTTGAATCTGAAAAGTGAAACCCAGAAATGGGTTTGTTGGAAAGAATTAGAAAAGAAGAAAATTGGGATGGTGGAATTGCGAGATCTTTGACTCCCGATGAGGAATGTTCTTTTCCATTGACTCTAAGCTAAGCTAAGCTGTCACCCTTTTTCCTTTTCGTTAACGAACCTTAAGGACGTGGCGCAACCTTATTGGTAGCGATATCACGTCCGGTGAACCGATGTGAAGGTTTATCTCCACTCACGTTCACGGGTTGTTGTTTGAGCAAAATTTCTTCTTTCTAGAGGGGTTTTCGACAAAAGCGGTCCTGATGGAAAGCGAAAGAAGCTTTCGGTCGATCCTTTTGTTTACAAAATACCGTATCGGTGCTTTTTCTTCTTCCATTTATTTGTTATTCTCCGTGAGAAATTACTTCTATGCCCCCATCTCTGTGTAGAGCAGAATCGACCAGTCCTGAAAGCTGCGGCGATAGCGACGAAACGTAGCTATCTGTGCGATTATATCTCTGAGACTTCGATTGTGATCGGCAATCGGAAATGGAGAAGGAAACGGAGAAGAAGATCACAGCCCATCAGCTAAACCTAAAACCATTTTTCCATGTATTGAAGCCCTAGAAGAAGAAGAATGGCGTGCGGCTGCTGCAAGAAGAAAGATTTCGATGCAACTGGAATTTTGTGTCAATAATTTTAACCTATTTATATATCTATCTATATAGTCTATAACTATTGACAATAGTGGTACTTTAGGAGGGGGAAAATCTACTAAAAACGAATTAATAGTAAAAAATAGAAAGAAAAAAAATATACAAACTATTTACATATTATGGCAAAAAATCATATCAACAGATATTTTTTTAAAAAAATTCAAAATTACCCTCGATTTCTTATGGCGATTTCCGATCTTCTTCTTTTGAGCTTCATTTTCATTCAATTCCAAAACAATTTCGTTCAATTCTGATCATTCGCCGATTTTAATTCATTTTCTTCTTCTTCATTGATCGATTTCATTATTCTTCCCCACACAGCTCGGAAGTTTTCATTCTTCTTTGTCGATTCCATTGATCACACAAATACAGTTCTTCTTCTCCTTCTTCTGTTGTCTTGTAATGTCACACATTTCGTTACAGAGTGAAGAACAATCCTTCTTTTTTGAATTTCACAGTATTCTCTTCACTTTAATACTTTGTTCTAAAAAAAAAAAAAAAAGGACAACAACTATTCTTGTATGCCCAATTCATAAATCAAGTTATTGGACTTTTCCTCCATAAGTCCAACAAGTTGTTGTATACAACACTGCGAAGCTATTTTGGAAGCCAGTTGTTGTATATAATAGCTTATATAGTTGGAACATTAGATTCTTAAAATTTTGAATGTGATCAACATCTTATTCAACTTGATAGTGCATAAATGATTGATGATGTATAGTATTATTACCCATCTATCTCATATAGACAGAGATAGTGCTCTATCTCAGATAGACAAATATAGACGTTTATCTTTATCTATTTGTGATAGACAAAAATAGAACTCTATGTGATAGATAGAGATAAACGTTTATCTTTGTCTATCAAGGATAGACGAAAATAGAGCTCTGTCTTTGATTGATCTTCACTTGAGAGTTTAAAAGAGCTAAGTATGTTGAAAAGTAGTCTTTTATTTTTCTAGTGAAGTAACTTCATAAGACAAACTTACAACATTACGAGATAAACGAGATAGTCTGTCATTTGTCTCGTGAAGTAATTTCACAGGACAATCTATTCATCTTCACGAGACGTATTTATTTTTTCATAATGTTGTAAGTTTGTTTCGTGAAGTTACTTCACGGGACGTCTTATAAAGTAACTTCACGAGAGTATCTATTCATTTTCACGAGACATGATTATTTTTTTCATAATGTTGTAAGTTTATCTCGTGAAGTTATTTCACGAGACGTCGCATGAAGTTACTTCACAAGACAATTTATTCATCTTCACAAAAGTATTTATTTTTTTTCATAATGTTGTAAGTTTGTCTCGTGAGGTTACTTCACGAGACAATCTATTCATTTTCATGAGACGTATTTATTTTTTCATAATGTTGAAGTTTGTCTCGTGAAGTATTTTCATGGGACAAAAGACATAAATGAAAGGAAAATTGCAAAAACCACCCCTAAACTATGGAATTGGTTACATTACACCCCTGAATTTTCAATTTGATCAATTACCCTCTTGTAGTTTCAAAATGATTACAATTAGGTCCTTTTATTAAATTAAATAAAAGGACCTAATTACAACCATTTTGTCCTCACTTCAAATTTATCAATAATAGATCCACTCAACTAAATAAATATAGAAATATAGACCATATATTAGTGTTTACCATTGAAGTCCACCACCGTCTATCTATCTCTGCCTATCTCAGATAGACAATGATAGAAATCCATCATTATCTATCTGAGATAGTATTCTATCTTTGTCTATCTAGATAGATAGAGATAATGCTCTATCTCTGTCTATCTCAATTCAAAGTTATGAATAATAGATCCACTCAACTAAACAAATATAGATATGTAGAGTGCAAACGATATAGGAACTATAGAAACAAATATTAGTGTTTACCTATCATTGTCTATCTGAAATAGACAGAGATAATGCTCTATCTCTATCTATCTTAATTCAAATGTATCAATAATAGATGTAACGATGTTAAAGTTTTTGATAAAGTTTTTAAGATATATAGTTGACATACAAGTACATTATTAAATAAGTATTATTAAAATAGAAACAGATATTAGTGTTTACTATATAGAAATAGATATAGAGTGCAAACCATATAGAAACTATAGAAATATATATTAGTGTTTACTATATAGAAATGATAGACGATTATCGTGCACTGTTTGATGAAGTAGAAGACGTTGGAAGAAGACGTGGGAAGATGATGGGTATCAGGCGTGAGCGTGGATACTGGGTTAGTTGATGGGTAATCCGATTAATTATTAATCGTAATTAATCGGCTGGTTATTCGTGTGGGCTAGGGATACTTTTGGTATTTCACTACCGTGGGTTGGGCTTTTCTTCGATCTTTCTGGACTGGGTTAAAATTTTGCTATAAAGTGTAAATATTTTTAAATATTTTTTATATCTAAAAAGACCCCTTTAAAGTACCTAGTTTTTCCTTTAGCTTTCAAATTTAAGGTTTAAAGTATTCTTCCAACCTTACGTAATATCATTAAAAAAATAGTTGAAACTAACCCCCTTTATTTCTTTTTGCAAAAAATTTGTGGAGACATTTAGTCAAGTGTTATGGGGATGCATATGGTTATCCTTCTTTTCAAACTTACGCGGTTTCTTAGATTTTTATATTGAAGTTCTGCTAACTATTGAGATGGATTAATGGATATCCTTTGTGGATCGGATAGGGAGGTCGCGGCCATCCTTCTATGGGATGTGTGAAATTTTCAAGAAAATGGTCAAGCTTGCAGCTCCATTCCTAATGGCGGTTCTCTTCTTTACAACCTTGGTTGCATGTTAAGGAATGTAGGGTGGTAGCCTGGGTCTATTTGAAGGGAAACCGATGAAGGTCCTTGTACGGAAGCGAGGATCATTCCCAATTTTAATTTTTCAAAAAACTTTAAATTATAGAATTAAAAACAAATTATGCATATCAAACAAAAAATTACAGTATGCTATTAAAAAAAGCATTAAGGGAAGATACCCTTGAAGAATACCTTCTTCGCGTAATTCCCTTGATCCAGATCACGAACCCTTCGTTTTGGATCTCGATCTCCAAAATACAAAATCAAAATTGGGCACCACTACTTGAGAACCCTCTGTATTCTTTTAGGAATGAGAATGTGCAGGAGTGGTGGGCTTTGCACAAACTTTTGGAGGAGGGAAAGAGATGAGAGGGGAAGGAGAGTGAGTTTTTCCAGAGAGAATCCTCTTCTCTGTGAAACTTGCAGGAAGAATGAGTGTTCCCTACTCCTATTCTCACAGGTTGAGAAAGATCAAGGGAGAGAGTTGTAACTCCCTTCCATTAATTAAATTAAAATTTTAAAAAAATAATTTAATTAATAATATATATATATATATATATATATATATAAAGGGAACTCGACATGAGGAGACCCTTGAGCGGAAGCGAATCGTCCAAATTCCATTAATTATTGAAACCATAATTTATAGTAAACATACAAGAGATATGCGTTTAACATTAAATTACAGCATGTTTTTAAACAAGAAACAAGTTTAAGAGATATCACTTTTGAAGAACCTTTCTTCACGAATCCCTCGAACAATCACGAATAAAAACTCATTCTTCGTGGATCTCCTTCTTCTTCACGCACGGACACTACTAGTCGAGAACCCTCTGTATTCTCTTTTGGGATTAAAGGATTCAATCAGGAGTTGTGGGTTTTGCTTGAATCCTTAATAGAGTGAAGGAGAAGGAGAGGATGAGATTTTTCTTAGAGAACTCTTCTCTTAAATTGAGAACTCTTGAAGGAGATGATCTCTCTTTTCAATTTGAAAAACACGTTAGTTATCTTGGGAGAATGTGGGAGAGAGTTATAACTCCTTCCCTTTTATTAATTTCAAATAAATTAATAAAATAGAATATATAATAACTACTTTATTATATACACACTATATGTTATATCAAATATAACATATAGCCTATAGTTTTATATTGCATCAAATACAACATAAATTATAGATTTTATTCTCTCTCAACTATACATGATATTTAATATAAATCACATTTATATGAATCTTATCCATATAATGATATTTGGATTATATCCAAATATTTTAATTCCTCTCAATATAAATCATATTTAAATTTAATTACAAGAATCTCATTCATATAATTGGGATTTGAATCATATTCAAATTCCTCTCATTATGTATCAAATACATTATAATTAATTATATAATTCCCTAAATTAATTTGAACACTTCAAATTAATCTAAAGATTAAATCCTTGTTGAGCTACAGTGGGGATCTTATGGACCTGTAGATTGAAGCTCCAACAGTACTCGGATAATTAATTAAAATTTTTAATTAAATTACCCAACATCTGTTAACTGTCGGTCACTCTACTAAAGATCGATAGCTGCACTCTTCGCACTACAGATAAATTTCTGTGTCCATTGGATATAACCAATCAACAGTGCGATGACCTTTCACAAATTGCTCATAAGTACAGCTGGGCCAAAATATCGTTTTACCCCTGTAGTTACATCTAACTCCTTAAGTACCATTAATTCCTCTAATAAACAATAAGTCATAGTCCCACTATGACAAAGTCCTCTCGGGCCAAGAGAGGGTGTGGCCACTATGTTCAAAACCCGGATCAGCCGAGTAATTTATTTACTTGCCTCTACATCAGGGAAGGAGTGAATTCCATCTTATGTAGTTGAGTTCCCAGCTCTCCAGTCAGACGAATCCCTAAAATGGTAGGCTTGTTGAGTTGCTAATCTGGCCACTCTCATCCATACAAATCAAAGAACCGCCTTCATGAGCAGGAGTTCACAACTCACTCGGGATTTAGGACATGTCACCTATAGTCATCCTAGTGAAATGTAAGTCTCTATTATTAACAGCGTTATATAAAGAGACTAATCATTTCGTGGTCTAATCTTATACAAACTCTTTTTATAGGATACCCCCGCTCGCATATTTCCACATGAATGATCAGGATCAGATTATTTGTAGCACTTTACAACACTTGTAACACCTACAAAGCGGGTCATATCCGTGGTGTTACCAGGATAAGGTACCCAACCTTATCCATCTACTACAGACTATTTATGTTATTATTTAAACAAGATTCACTTGTATGTCTCTACATACTTGTTTAAATTACATGAAATAACCTTGGATCTTAGTTTATTGGATTGAGTATATGCTTATAAAATAATACTTATTTTATTAACAATAATATGTTTATACAGAGTTTACAAACTACGAGATTACAAGGAAATTTAGGATACCATTCCCAACGATTTATATATATATATATATATATATATAATGACTACCTTATTATATATGTATACTATCATTAATTAATTAATTATTTTAATTTTTAATTTAATTAATGGTAACTCCCTCCCCTGATCTTTCTCAACCTGTACGTTAGAAGAAGGAAGGGAACTCTCATTCTTCCTGCAAGTTTCACATAGAAGAGGATTCTCTTTGGAAAAACTCACTCTCTTTCCCCTCTCATCTCTTTCCCTCTTCCAAAAGTTTGTGCAGAGTCCACAACTCCTGCACATTCTCATTCCCAAAAGAATACAGAGGGTTCTCAACTGGTGGTGCCTAATTAAGATTTTGTATTTTAGAGATCGAGATCCAGAACGAAGGGTTCATGATCCGGATCGAGGGAATTAAGCGAAGAAGGTATTCTTCAAGGGTAAGTAATTCTTCTCCCCTTAATTATCTTTTTAATAGCATGCGGTAATTTTTTTGTTTGATAATGCATTTTTTTATTCTGTAATTTAAAATTATGTGAAAAATTAAAATTGGGAATGATCCCTGCTTCTGCATAGGGACCTTCATTTGGTATCAGAGGCAGGTTGAGAAAGATCAGGGAAAGGAGTTGTAGCTCCCTCCCATTAATTAAATTAAAAATAATTTAATTAGTTAATATATATATATACACACACATACTATATGTATATCAAATATGACACATAAACTATAGTTTTATAATGTATCAAATACAATATAACCTATAGTTTTATTTTTTCTCAATAATGCATGACATTTAATATAAATCATATTTATACTAAATTCAATTATATGAATCTCATCCATATAATTAGTATTCGAATCATATTTAAATATTTAATTCCTCTCAACTATTTATGGTATTTAACATAAATCATATTTACATTAAATTTAATTATATGAATCTCATTCATATAATTAGTATTTGAATCATATTCAAAATCCAATATTTTATATTATAATGTATCTAATACATTATATTAATTATATCACATATAATTAATTTAAATAATTATATAATATATAATTAATTTCTCCCAATTAATTCGAACAATTCAAATTAACCAAAAATTTATTTTCAATTAAATCTCTATTGAGCTATAGAGGAGACCTAATGGACCTATAGATTGAAGCTCCAATAATACTTGGATAATTAATTAAACTCTTTAATTAAATTACCCAACATCCATTAACTGTTGATCGTTCCACTAAAGACTGACAGCTGCACTCTTCGCACTACAAATATATTTTTGTGTCCATTGAATATAACCAGTCGACAGTATGATGACCCTTCACAAATTTCTCGTAAGTACAGTTGGGTCAAAATTACCATTTTGCCCCTGTAGTTACATCTGACTCCTTAAGTACCACTCATTCCTCTAATGAATATTAAGTCATAGTCCAACTATGACCAAGTCCCTCTCCGCCAAGAGACGGTGTGGCCACATTGTTCAATCCCTGGAATCAGCCCTTAAGGGAGCAATTTATCTACTTACCCCGACATTAGGAATGAGTGAATTCCATCTTGTGTAGATGTGTTCCCAACTCCCTAGTCAGACAAATCCCCGAAATGGTAGGCATATTGAGTTGGCAATATGACCACTCTCACCTATACAAATCAAAGAACCTCTTCATAGGTAGGAGTTCATAACTAACTCAGGATTCAGGTCATGTCACCTATGGTCATCCTTGTGAAATGTAAGTCTCTATTATTAACGATGTTATATAATAAAACTAATCATTTCGTGGTTCGGTCTTATACAAACTCTTTGTATAGGATACACCTACTCATATGTCTCCACATGAATGATTAGGATCCAATCATCTGTAATACTTTACAACACTTGTAACATCTATAAAGTGGGTTGTATCCTTAGTGTCACAAGGATAAGGTATCTAGACTTATCCATCTACTACAGACAATTTAAGTTATTATTTAAACAAGATCCACCTGTATATCTCTACTTGTTTAAATTACATAAAATAACATAGGATCTTAGTTTATTGGATTGAGTGTATGCTCATAAAATAACAATTATTTTATTAATAAAAATTCATTTATACAACGTTTACAAACTACGAGAATACAAGAAATTTAGGACACCAATCCCAACAATCTTCCACTTATCCTAAAGCTTAGGGAGCCTAATGTACAATACAAATAAAGTATAAAATACAATAAACTAAGGTATACACTATACTCCAGTAACATCTCCTACTTGCCCTAGACAATATGTTATATATCCCGTAGATCCAGACTTTCTAGATGATCCTCGAACACTTTAGCCATGAGATCCTTTGTAAACAGATCAACAACGTTGTGCTTTGAAGGAATCTTTATGACAGCCACGTCACCTCGATGCACAATCTTCCAAATTAAGTGATATTTTCGTTCAATGTGTTTGCCTCTACGATGACTTCTAAGTTTCTTAGAACTTGCCACAACACACTATTATCAAAATAAAGTGTGATGGACAAAGACATATCTGGAACAACTTCCAAACCAGCAAGGAACTTCTTAAGCCAAATAGCCTCTTTAGCAGCTTCACAAGCAGCTATATATTCGGCTTCCATAGTGGAGTTTGTGATGCATCTTTGCTTGATGCTTCGCCAAACTATAACTCCTCCATTTAGAGTAAACACTAACCCTGATGTAGATTTTCGAGAATCCTAATCAGTTTGAAAGTCAGAGTCTGTGTATCCTGTAAGGATCAAATCCTTATCTCCATTCACAATCATATAATCCCTCGTTCTCCGAAGATACTTGAGGATTATTTTGGTCGTTGTCTAGTGATCTAATCCTGGATTGATTGATATCGACTGAAAATCCCTACTGCATAGCAAATGTCAGGTTTGGTATATAACATTGCATACATAAGGCTACCAACAGCCGATGCATAGGAAATTTATCTCATTTCCTCAACCTCTTGAGGAGTCTTAGGACACTATTCCTTAGACAATACAATTCCATGCCTGAAAGATAATAAACCCTTCTTGGAATTGTACATCGAATATCTGACAAGCATCTTGTCAATATAGATGCCTAAGACAAGGCCAACATTTTGTTCTTACGATCCCCGATGATCTGGATCCCTAAAATAAACTGCACCTCTCCCAAATATTTCATTTAGAATTGGGCGACCAACCATTTCTTTACATCAGTAAAAACACCTACATCATTCCTAATGAGTAGAATATCATCCACATGCAGCACGAGGAAAGCTACTGAGCTGTTGATGATTTTCTTGTAAACTAAGGCTTATCAACATTTTGATCAAAGCCATAAGATTTTATCGCAACATCAAATCTAATATTCCAAGATCGAGATGCTTGTTTTAGTCCATAAATGGATTGATTAAGCTTACAAACCTTTTGCTCTTGATCTTGTTCAACAAATCATTCTGGTTGATTCATATAGATGGTCTCTTCAAGATTACTATTCAAAAAGGCAGTTTTGACATCCATTTGCCATATTTCATAGTCATAATATGTGGCTGTGGACAAAAGAATTATGATATAATTAACATGACAATAGGTGAGAAAGTTTCTTCATAGTCTACTCCCTCAACCTGGGTATAACTCTTTGCCACAAGTCTAGCTTTAAAGGTTTGTACCTTTCCATCTAAACCTCTTTTTTTCTTGTAGATTCATTTACAACCTATAGGTTTTACCCCATCAAGTTGATCTACAAGCTCTTAGATAGAATTGAAGTACATGGACTCCATTTCTTGATTCATGGCTTTAATCCATTCATCTTTGTCAACATCATCTATTGTTTGTTTATAAGACAATGGATCCTTAACTCTATCATCAACTATGATGTCTTAGGCTTCTGTTAAACCTATGTAACATACAGATGGGTTCATAACTCTCCCACTACGATAAGACAATCTCAACTCTTGAGATAGATGTGTATGACAACCATTGTTGATGTATCAGCCCCTACAACAACCATTGTTGAAGTCTCAGTAGATTTATTAGAAATTTCACTTAAAACAATTTTGCTTTGTGGCTTATGATTCCGCATATGGTCTTGTTCTAAGAAGGTAGCATTTGTCGACACAAACACTTTATTCTCACTTGGATTAAAGAAGTACCCACCTCTCGTTTCCTTGAGGTAGCCTACAAATACGCATACTTTTAAATGAGGTTCCAACTTTTTGGGGTTTTCCATTAGCACATGGACTGGGCATCCCCAAATTCTTAAGTGGCATAAACTACTTTTACAACCTCTCCATAATTCAAACGGTATTTCAGAAACACTCATTGAGGGAACGTTGTTCAATATAAACTATAGTCTCTACTGCATATCCCCAAAACGAGTCAGGAAGTTGAGCATAGTTCATCATCGATCGAACCATGTCCAATAGGGTTCTATTTCTCCTTTTCGATACACCATTCTATTGAGGTGTACCAGAGGCTGAGAGTTGGGACGTTATTCCATGTTTTATCATATAGTTTTGGAATCTTAAGTCTATATAAAGGAAATCAAAACAGAGATCTCCATGAGCAGCGAAAGTGGATCGTTTCAAATCCCATTCAGAATGAACACAACTATTACAGTCTTAAATGGAAACGAATAGATTATGCATAAATAGAAATTACAACATGCTATAAGAAGATTTAAAGGATAGAGTATGCGTACCTTTAAAGAACTATTATTCAAGTATCCCTCAATAAGTTTCTAATGCATCCAAAGTAACACTCGAACGCAACGAATAGAACACCTCCTCTACAAACGTCTGAATGTTCCTCGAACCCAATCGAGTCCAACTCAATCCACGAACAAATTTAGAACACCACTATAAGTGTTACATTGGTATTCTTGGTATGAGAATCCAGGATTTGTGGACTCAGTATGATCTTGGATTGAGGAAGACATGAGGTAAACGATCAAGTAAGTGGGAGATAAGAAGACTGTCTATCGTATAGACGATGTACTCGATTGTCTAGAAAATGGAAGCCTATTGCATAGACTTTGCTACTCGATCGTTGCTAAACGATCAACGAGTAACTATCGTATAGTCAACTCTTAGTTGATCATGTATGCTCTCAACGGCCATCGCTTAGTAAAAAATCTTTTTACTTGATAGCCTTTTTCCGTGAGAATTTTCCGAATCAATCAACTCCTAATTCTAGAAAATAATTTTCCTTTTTATCTCACGGTTACCATAAAACTTCCAATAACCTCCCACTCAAATTGGTTATTAGAGAAAAAGAATTAATTATCATATAATTAATATATTATAAATAAATATGATAACCAACTTATTGTATTATATTTATAACCTATAGTTTTAATATTTCATCATATGAAACGTATAAACCATAGTTCTTTTTCTATTTATGGTACTTAATATAAATCATATTTATATTAATTTCTCAAATTAATGTATCTAATACATCATATTAATTATGTCACATATAATTAAATTTTCTCTTGTTAATTTGAACACTTCAAACTAACCCAAAATCTGATTCTCAACTTGAACTCATTGAGCTACCAAGGGGACCTTATGGACTTGTAGATTGAAGCTTCAACGGTACGTGAATAACTGACTAAACTCTTTAGTCACGATATCCACCATTCGTTAACTGTTGGTCACTCCACTAAAGACCGACAGTTGCACTCTTCTCACTACAGATATATTTCTATGTCCATATAACCAACCGACAGTGCGATAACCCTTCACAAATTGCTCGTAAGTACAGCTGGGCCAATTTACCGTTTTGCTCCTATAGTTACATCTAACTCCTTAAGTACCACTGATTTCTCTAATGAACAATAAGTCATAGTCCTACTATGACTGAGTCCTCTCTTCTAAATAGAGAGTGTGGCCACTATGTTCAAGACATCGGCCCTGAAAGGAACAATTTATCTACTTACCCCTGTTTTGGGGAAAGAGTGAATTCCGTCTTATGTAGCTGAGTTCCCAGCTCCCCAATCAGAAGAATTCCCGAAAAGGTAGGTTTTACTCTCCACCATGATTAGATCGTAGTGTTTTTATCTTTTTACCTAACAAGTTTTCAACCTCAGTCTTGTACTCTTTGAACTTTTCAAGTGTTTCAGACTTATGTTGCATTAGTACAGATACTCATATCTAGAATAATTATCTATGAAAGAGATGAAATATTAATACCCTTCTCATGCTCTCACATCCATCGGACCACAGAGGTCTGAATGTATAAGCTCCAAGGTCTCTTTGGCTCTATAACCTTTTCCAGTAAAAGGTCATTTCGTCATTTTGCCTTCAAGGCATGCCTCAGATATAGGTAAAGAGTTTTCTTCTAAACCATTCAGAGGTCTACCTTTTACCAATCTCTCAATCCTTTTGAGATTGATGTGACCTAATCTTAGATGCCAAAGATGGGCATTTTCTTTAGGAGAAACTCTTGGTCTTTTAACAATTGTTGCCATTTTGAACATTTCAGTATTTAGCACGACTTTTATAACTAACAACCTTAGTACATATAAGTTATTTTCCATTAAACCAAAGCCTAATTTCATTCCATTCTTAAAAATAAACACTTTATTTTCAAAGAAGGATAAGGAATACTTTTGTTCAATCAGATAAGAAACTGAAATTAAGTTCCTCTTAATTTGAGGTATTACATATATGTCATCCAATAACATATATCATTTATTGTCCAAAAATAACTTAAGTCTACCTATAACAATAACTGAAACGACTCACCAATACCGAATTTAAGAGTCATCTCTCCAGTTGCCAATTGTCTCCAGGAATTAAATCCTTGATAAGAAGAACATACATGATCAGTAGCTCCTGAATCAATTATCCAGGCAGAATCATCATTATCTACTAAGCATGTCTCCAAGACAAATAAATCAGACTTACTTTCTTTGTAGTTCTTCCTTTTCTGTAGAGTTATGGGATTAACTCCACAACTCATATCATAAACTCCAAGTTTCATCTTAGAGAACGATCCTCGTTGATTAACTTCATTAGATTTAGCTACAATTTCTTTCTTTATTTGTTCCTTGACATTCAATACGGATTAGAGTTTATCTAAGGAGCTGACCATTGCCATCAACCCTATTTTGCTTGAATTGTGAGAACTTTTTCTTTAATAATTCTTGCATTGATTGCATGATCTGATGTGCAGTTACCATGCTCTTAAATATTTTGGCTAATGCATCAGATATGCTTGCTAAAATATGATCTCTGGCCTTAGAATTAGCCTTCGACCACATCTTGTATGCATTACGAACATTTCATGTTGCATCAGGAGTTGGGACTTGAGGACAATCCTCAGTCATGACAATGTTGAGGTCATTAATCACGAAAAAGGTTTTAATTGAATATTTCCACGTCGAATAATTAAAAAGGGTCAAATTAGAGGCAACTAATGGAAAATTATAGTTTGACATATTTGTTGAAAAAGAAACAAATTGAACTACATTAGTTTTTAGCATAACTCTAAAACATCCAATCAATTTTAGCAAAACTAAATGAAGCCCATTTAACATCTAATTTTGCAATGATGCTTCGATGATTTAGAACAAAAGCAACCGAATGGTAGTCAGTTGTCCCTTCACTGAATTAAGACACTCTCAACCAATTATTACACCAGAATAACTTTTATTCCTATTATAATCAGTCATCATTTATTTGGCAAAGAAATTATTAATTAGCTTAACAATTTCTTGCAAATGTGACCCTTCATTTTAGACTCTAGAGTGCTGCCTCAACGAGCCAACCGAAGGGGAAAACCGATTTGAAGGGAAACTCAACATAAGGAGTTCCTTGAGTGGAAGCGGATCATCAAAATTCCATTGTGATTGAACGCATACATTTACAGTCATACAAGAAGATTATGCAATCAAAGTAAATTACAGCATGTTTTTCAAATAAAATACATAGTTCAAGGGATAATACCTTTGAAGAACACTTCTTCTCGTATCCCTCAAACAGTCACGAACTCCTCGATCAAACAGCAACAAGAACTTGAAGACCTTCTTCAAGTGAATCATGAACCAAATCAAAAGAGGACACTACCACTCGAATTCCTCAGTATACTCAGGGTGAGAATCTAAGAGTGGTGGGCTCTGACTATTTTGTTTAAGAGGATATTTGTGAGTTTGGAGGAGGAAGACGATCGAAGAAGCACTATGGCATAGAAACTTCTCGATCGTTTAGGCTATCGCATAACAAAAAATTCTAGTCATGTAGATTATCGCATAGATAAGTCTTCCTATCGCATAAACAACAAGAGCTATCGTATATGCTCTGTGTTTATCGTGTAGACTATCACATAGTCTCTCTTTGCGTTCTTATTATAATTTTTGCTTTCTTGGAAATCTTTTAGAAGAAAAGAAAAAAATAATTTTTCCTTTTATTCCAATTGCCATAAAATTTCTATAACCACCCACTAAAGTAGTTTTTTTTTATAGCATTTAATATAAATCATATATATATATTAAATTAATAACTATTTGAATCTCTTTCAAATATTTATTCCTCCAATTAATGTAACAAATACATTATATCAATTATATCATATATAATTTAATTAATTTAATTATATCATATATAATTGAATTAATTTAATTATATCATATATAATTGAATTAATTTAATTATATCATATATAATTAAATTCCCTCTTATTAATTTGAACAATTCAAATTAACCCAAAAACTGATTCTCAACATAATCCTTTTGAGTTACCAAGGGAACACTATGGATCTGTAGCTTAAAGCTCCAACGGTATGTGAATAATTAATTAAACTCTTTAATTACATGATCCACCATCTGTTAACTATCAGGCACTTCACTAAAGAACGATACTTGCACTATTCGCACTGCAGATATATTTCTGTGTCCATTGGATATAACCAATCAATAGTGCGATGATCCTTCACAAATTGCTCGTAAGTACAGCTAGGCCAAATTATTGTTTTGCCCCTATACTTACATCTAACTCCTTAAGTACCACTGATTCCTCTAATGAACAATAAGTCATAGTCCACTATGACTGAGTCCTCTCTGGCCAAGAGAGAGTGTAGCCACTATGTTCAAGACTCGATATCAACCCTTAAGGAAGTAATTTATCTACTTACCCTTGCATCGAGGAAGGAGTGAATTTTGTCTTGTGTAGCTAAGTTTCCAGCTCCCCAATCAGACGAATTCTCAAAATGGTTGGCTTATTGAGTTGGCAATCTGGCCACTCTCACCCATACAAATCAAAAGATTGCCTTCATGAGCAAGAGTTCGCAACTCACTCAGGATTCAAGTCATGTCACCTATGGTCATCCTAGTGAAATGTAAGTCTCTATTATCAACGATGTTATATAAAGAGACTAATCATTTTGTGGTCCAGTCTTATACAAACTTTGTATAAGATACCCCCGCTCGCATGTCTCCACATGAATGATCAGGATCAAATCATTTGTAACACTTTACAACATTTGTAACACCTATAAAGCGATCCATATCCGTAGTGTCACCAGGATAAGGTACCCAACCTTATCCATCTACTACAGACCATTTAGGTTATTATTTAAATAAGATCCACCTGTATGTCTCCACATACTTGTTTAAATTTACATAAAATAACCTTGGATCTTAGTTTATTAGATTGAGTATATGCTTATAAAATAACACTTATTTTATTAATAACAATATGTTTATATACTACGAGATTATAAGGAGATTTAGGACACTAATCTCAACACGACTGGGGCAAAAACTAAAGCGGTCCTATCCATTTTTGGAGTTCGCCTTGATATTGACCTACTACACAAACCATCTGAAGAGGGACACTCCCAGAGCGCCTCGAGGTCGTACAAGAAGATCTCATGGTGCAAACCAATGAAAGAGAGCGTAGGACATGTTGACACACATCCCTCTCCCACTTACTATAAATACTTTATCCATTCACCTTGATATTGACCAATACAAATATCATCCAAAGGGGGATGCTTTCAGAGTGCCTCGAGGCCAGGCATGAGTCTCACGGTGTGAGCATAAATGGAGAAACATGAGTGACAATTGATGTATCATATACATCTTTTTCCTCCCACTGAGTATTTTAATAACCTAGGGTTTATTTTACTTAGGAAAAATACGACTAATTAGTTTTACTAAGTGATTGTTTAAGTTTGCCCAAAAGTAACACTTACTTTGGATAGTTAAATAGTTTTGATTAATGTTTATTAAACACTTTAACAAACCTTAATCAACAATTGCATGTTTGTAGCAAATCTATCTAATTCACCTTTCAATGTCAGTTCTCAGGTAGGGTTGTTATATTTTTGTTAACTTAAATACTCTAGCCGAGATAAAACTAGCTGTTGAATGAGAAATTTTGGACCAATCACAAATTTCCACATCATTCACTAAATTAATGACGAAATTCTAAATCATCAAATTTGAGACCAACTAGGGGTTGACTTGTGTTCCAAATTGAAGTTGAAGACCAATTCCAATGAATCCACGTGGTCTCATCATGCCCTTGAATCAAATAAGATTAATTTTACCCAATTTGATATTATTATTTGGGTTAAAATCCAATTAAGCCTAGAAATTGGCTGAATTTGACTCAAATATTAAATCAGGCCTAAATCTAACTAATTGGGCCTAAAGGCCTGACCCATGGACCAACCAAGCTCAAGTCCAACTAATTAGGCCCAAGGGCTAGGCTCATGGGCTAACCAAGCCCAAGGCCCATGAGCCAACCAAGCGCAAGCCCATGAAGCCCACCAGAGAACTCTATAAATAGAAAAGCTCTCTTCATTTGTGGGAATCAGAAATTCTACACTCTAAAGAGCATAAAGGGAATTCTCTAAAATCAGAAGATTCCTTGACTGTTGAAGCTGACCACACTCGAATACTGAAGTCCTTTGAAGATACAAGCATCCTGACCACACTTGAAGACTAAAGTCCTTGAAGATACAACCATTCTTCTAAGACTCCAAGCTCAAGAACATCCACACGCTCAACTTCTATACATCAAACGTATGCATTCAACCAAGAGAGAATCAGAGGATCAAATACTAGAGATCAAACCACATCGCATCAAATCAACATCAACTCAAGTTTAACTCCACGAAACAAGTTTCTATGGAAGCCTCGTGTGAACACTAATTCTCCGAGAAGATCGTTAAGCCTAAATGCCGATCATCCAAGAAGATTAACAAGCCCAAAGGCTGATCATCCAAGAAGATCAACCAGTTTTAATATTAAAGTTTTTTTTGAATGCATCAAAGGATTATTGTGTTAGAGACTGTACTTGCTACACTAAAATTGATACAAATACAAAGTTCAAATTCCACGAATTAAGTTTCTCCGAAAACCTCGTGCAAACAAATTGGCACTTCCAATAGGACCTCTCTACCTCTCATCTCTCTCTCATTATCCAAGTCAACAAATCAACAAATGACACCAAATAAAATTGTATCCAAGGTTATTGTTGCAAGCGACTCTTACATGGGGACCTGTCACCCACAGCCATTCAAAAAAGATCATGCAGGAACAAGAATAAGGTTTTGTCCTCACAAAGAAAATCTGGGAACAATTGACGGAATCTTCTAAAGGCGAGATCTTCATCCAAGAAAATCCTTTGTTCGAAAACTGTGCTTCTACTTCTGATCAATCAAAGAAAGAATCACACTTTGAAGTAGTGTCTGTCATGATGGCAGATGTAATGGCCGAGTCGGCCATGGCAGGGATGGAGAAAAAGATAAATCTCTTAACGAAAGCTGTCGAAGAGCGAGATCATGAAATCGTTGCTTTAAGAGATCAAATACAGGCTCGAGAAACTGCTGAATCAAGTCAATCTCTAGCTACAAAAGCCAATGACAAAGGAAAGAATGTCTTGTAGGAAGGCCAATCGCAACAATAAACATTTTGTTGCCTCCTTATCAATCCAACAACTACAACATATGATCACCAACTCCATCAGAGCTCAGTATGGAGGCCCATCTCAGACTTCTTTTATGTACTCAAGCCGTACACTAAGAGAATCGACAACCTGAAAATGCCTATTGGGTATCAACCTCTAAAGTTCCAACAATTTGATGGAAAGGGCAATTTGAAACAACATATTGCTCACTTCATTGAAACCTGTGAAAATGCAGGAACCAGAGGAGACCTGCTTGTCAAACAGTTTATTCGTACCTTGAAAGGAAATGCTTTCGATTGGTATACTGCTCTAGAGCCGGAAGCGATTGACAGTTGGGAATAGTTGGAAAGAGACTTCCTTAATTGCTTTTATAATACTAGGCGTATCGTTAGCATGATAGAGCTGACAAGCACCAAGCAACAAAAGGGACAGTCGGTCATTGACTATATCAACCGATGGAGAGCTCTAAGTCTGGATTGCAAAGATAGGCTCACAGAGTTGTCCGCGGTGGAGATGTGTACCCAAGGCATGCACTGGGAGCTTCTCTACATCCTAGAAGGGATAACAAAACCTCGAACGTTTGAGGAGTTGGCAACACACGCTCATGATATGAAGTTGAGCATCGCTAACATGGGAACTAATGATTTCCTAATCCCTAAAGAGAGAAAGGATAAGGAAGAAATCAAGGGCACTGAAGAGATTATGAATAGTGCCGCAAAGGAATCTATGGTCGTTTATGTGACCCCGCTGAAATTTTCCCCAAAGAAAAAGAAACAAAGTTTGAAAGAAAGCATGATGGCGACAAAAAACATCGCCCAACTCTTAAAGAAATACAAAAGAATGTTTATCCATTCCCTGACTATGATGTGGCTGAAGGAACTCTAATGAGACAACCTTGAGCAAAAGCAGATCGACCAAATTTCATAATTTATTGAACACAAAGTTTTATAGTAAACAAGCAATAAGATATGCATTTACAACTAAATTACATGATGCTTTAAAAGAAAAAGGGTTTCAAGGAACCTCACCTTTGAAGACCTTTTTCTTCATGTTTTCCCTCGAACAGATCGCAAACTTCTTGAAGAACTTCTTAAAGATAAACTCGAACCAAAATCGGACACTACCACAACGGATACCTTGGTATTCTTAGGGTGAGAACCCAGGAGTGGTGGGCTCTGACTATTTTGGTTAAGAGGGAAAAGTTTAATGTGGAAAGGAAGAAGATTGAGAAGTTTCAAACAAAACTAAAAAACCACATAACACTTCTGTCCTTTTTCTTTCTCTCAATCGTTCAACAACATTAGCAACAAGAAGAAGAAAACATTTTTTCTTTTTCTACTTGCCCAAATTAACCACCACCCACTAATGTGGGTGGAGAGAAAATATAGGGAAGGGAATTGTAACTCCCTTCCTTATTATTAAAATAATAATAATAAGATAAATATAAATATGATAACTAACTTATCATATTATATATATATATATATATATATATTATGTTATATCAAATATAATAAATAACCTATAGTTTAATATTGTATCACATACAATATAAATTATAGTTTCTTTTCTCTATTTATAAGACATAAATCATATTCATATTAAATTTAACAACTATGAATCTTATTCATAGAAAATATATTTGAATCTCATTCAAATATTTATTTCCTCCCATTAAGCTATAATGTATCAAATACATAATGACAATTATATCATATATAATTGAAACAATTTAATTATATCATATATAATTAAATCCCTCTATTAATTTGAACAATTCAAATTAATCCAAATATTGATTCTCAACTAAATCCTATTGAGCTACCAAGGGGATCTCATGGACCTGTAGCTTGAAGCTTCAACTGTACATGAATAATTAATTAAACTCTTTAATTACATTATTCACCATCCGTTAACTATCAGGTACTCTACTAAAGACCAACAGCTGCATTCTTCGCACTACAGAAATATTTTTGTGTCCATTGGATATAACCAATCAACAATGATGACCCTTCACAATTGCTCGTAAGTACAGTCGGGCCAAATTATCGTTTTACCTCTATAGTTACATCTAACTCCTTAAGTACCACTAATCCCTCTAATGAACAATAGATCATAGTTCTACTATGACTAAACCCCTCTCAGGCCAAGACAGGGTGTGGCGTCACATTTTTCAAGACTCGAAATCAACCCTTACGGGAGTAATTTATCTACTTACCCCTGCTTCAGGGAAAAAGTGAATTCCATCTTGTGTAGTTGTGTTTTCAGCTCCCCAATCAAACGAATCCTCAAAATGGTAGGCTTGTTGAGTCGGCGATATAGCCACTCTCACCCATATAAATCAAAAGACCGTTATCATATGCAAGAATTCACAACTCACTTAGGACTCAGGTCATGTTACCTATGGTCATCTTGGTGAAATGTAAGTCTCTATATGAATGGTGTTATATAATGAGACTAGACATTTCGTGGTCCAGTCTTATACAAACTCCTTTGTATAGAATATCCCTGCTCGCATGTCTATACATGGACAAAGAATAAAATATCAAATATTTTATTAAATACATAAAGAGTTTGTTCAACAATGTTTATAAACTATAGAACCCTATAAGATTTAGGGCATCAACCCTAATAGTGGCAGACATGCTGGAGCAACTGCTAGAGAAGCAACATATTCAATTGTCGGAATGCAAGCGACTGGAAAAAGCAAGAAAAATAGATGATCCTAACTACTGTAAATAGCACCAAGTTGTTAGCCACCTAGTGGAAAAGTGCTTCATGTTGAAGGAGCGAATTCTGAAATTGGCTCGTGAAAAGAAGATTGAGCTATATTTGGATGAAGTAGCTTAAACAAATCACGAATTCAAGCAACCGAAACAAGCAGACAAAGTAGATGATCCTAACCATTTAAGTATCACCGAGTCATTAGCCACCTAATGGAAAAGTGCTTCATGCCCAAGGGGCGAATTCTGAAGTTGGCTCGTGAAAAGAAGATTGAGCTAGATTTGGATGAAGTAGCTCAGAAAAATCTCCCTACAGTAGCGGTGACTTCCAATGTTCCAACGTTTTATCATCAGAGAGAAATCTTAATCCAGTTTGGGACCTTTGAGCCTATAGTTGTTCAATTCCAACAAGAGATTCAAACGATAGACTCTCAAAAGAGAGATGAGTCTATTGAAGATAACAACAAAGGGAGAATCCTCATGACTCGTCGAAAGAGAGGAAAGTCAAATTTTGCCAAAAGAAGTTGCGCTTCCAATAAAATTACAAAAGAGAAAGCAAAACTAAAAACAAAAAAAAGCAAAGAACAAAGAAGGCATGGAAACCTAAGATCATGCAGAAAGAAGACAAGGACTTCCCTCGACTTTGACGACCGGTAAATTTGGCAGAATTCCTCCTAAAAAGTTTCCTCAATAATCGTTCAGATGAAGTATTAGAAGTTATTGCATGTCACATTGTCGGTATAGTAGAAGTCGACAACAATCATATAACTGCTAAAGAAGTTGACAACTCAAAAGAGATGGAGCAAAGAGTTTCTATCTTCAATCGTGTCAAACCTTCAAAAGGCTAAGTATAACCACATCAAAGAAAGATTGACCTTCAACATCTGCTTTTGATGTCTCAAGACAATAAGCGATCAACATAAAGGAAGGATGAAAATCTTGAAGGCAACATCATTTCATGAAGAAAACAATGGTAAGAAGATTCATGGTCGTGTCCCTTCACGCATGAAGAGGAAGTTGTCTATTGATATAAATACAAAAGGTTCCTTGATGGTGAAGCCAAAACTCATCATGTTGACGAATCCTACAAATGAATATGATGATCAAAGTCATGATAAAATAAGAGCTTCTGAAATTTTGTAGAAGCTTCTTATTGCAAGTGTCTAAACTACATGTTGCTCCTGGCCTGCATGAGCTTAAAAGGTGAATGGTAACAAAAAAAAAAAAAACAACAACAGTTGAACTACGTCATGACTTGATCCCTGTCATTGTAAAGGGTACGTAGGAAGCTTGAAGGAAACTTCAAGTTCAGTCCAGTAAAAAAAATAGCTGAACTACATCATGACTTGATCCCTTTCTTCAAAGGTACGTTGGATTTAAATTCAGTCCATCAAAAAAGGGTACCGTACATGTGGCACTACACGACAAAATGAAGATGTTCATCTCTTCTGGAGGCAACACAAAAAATTGAAGATGTTCATCCCTATTGAGGGCAATGCAACAAATTGAAAACGCATATCGTCTGCACGATGCTATACAGGTTGGATGTGTACAATAAGGTTATCGCTAGAAAATTCAGTTATATTTTTGCCCACTTAAATAAAGAAGCAATGTTGGCCGTTGCTTACTTCAAGTTCGAAGCATCACTCATCTATAGTTCGACTCTTCATATTCAAATATAGATGTTCTTCAAGATCAAGTTCATAAGTTTTGTCAATGCTTCTTTAAATTCAGGTTCAGAGTCTTTGCCGATGCTTCTTTAAATTCAGGTTCAGAGTCTTTGCCGATGCTTCTTAAAATTCAAGTTTGAAGGAGTTGTCGATGCTTCATCAAATTTAAAGCTCAGAGACTTCGTGGATGCTCCTCTATCTTCAAGTTCAGAGGTTTTGTTGATGCTTTTCCATCTTCAAGTTTAGAGACTTCGTCGATGCCCCTCCATCTTCAAGTTTAGAGGTTTCGTCGATTTTCCTCCATTTTCAAGTTCAAAGGCTTTGTCGGTGCTTCTCCATCTTCAAGTTCAGAGGCTTTGTTGATGCTCTTTCATCTTCAAGTTCAGAGGCTTTGTTGATGCTTCTTCATCTTCAAGTTCAGAGGCTTCATTGCTTTTCCATCTTCAAGTTCAAAGGCTTCGTTGCTTTTCCATCTTCAAGTTCAGAGGCTTCGTTGATGCTCCTTTTTCTTCAAGTTCAGAGGTTTCGTCGATGCTTCTCCATCTTCGAGTTCAAAAGCTTCGTTGATGCTTCTCTATCTTCAAGTTCAGAGGCTTTGTCGATACTCCTCCATCTTCAAATTCAAAGGCTTCGTTGATGCTCCCTCATCTTCAAATTCAAAGGCTCCATCAATGTTTCTCCATCTTCAAGTTCAGAGGCTTCGTCGATGCTCCTCCATCTTTAAGTTCAGAGGTTCATCGATGCTTCATCTTCATGCTCAAGTTTGAAGGCTTTGCAATGTCATCTTCATGATTAAAGTCACAAAGTCAAGCTTAATGCGGAAGATTCCTCGATGTTTCATCAAACTCAAATAGGGAGGGTTCATCGATACTTCAAGCTCAAGTCTAGAGGATTCACCAATGCTTCGCCAAGCTCAAATGCTGAAGATTCATTGATGCTTCGCCAAACTCAAATGTGGAGAACTCATCGATGCTTTGTCAAACTCAAATACAGAGGATTCACTGATACTTCAAGCTCAAGTGTAGAGGATTCACTGACGCTTCGCTAAGCTCAGATGTCAAAGATTCATCGATGCTTTGTCAAACTCAAATATGGAGGAATCGTCGATGCTTCGTCAAACTCAAATGCTGCGGATTCGCTGATGCTTTATCAAGCTCAAGTGCGAAGGTTTCGCCGATGCTTCTCTATCTTCAAGTTTATATGCTCCTCTATCTTTCAGTTTAGAGGTTTCATTGATGCTTTTCCATCTTCAAGTTCAAGATCAGTATGCATGGCTCCGCTCAGGCTTCAAGTTCAAGGTCGATGTGCATGGCTCTGCTCCATCTTCAAGTTCAAGGTCGGTGTGCATGGCTCTGCTCCATCTTTAAGTTCAAAGTCGGTGTGCATGGTTCCGCTTCCATCTTCAAGTGCAAGATCAGTGTGCATGGCTCCACTTCCATCTTCAAGTGTAAGATCGACGTGCATCACTCTGCTCCATCTTCAAGTTCAAGATCAGATGCATGGCTCTGCTCCATCTTGAAGTCCAAGGTCGATGTGCATGGCTCTACTCCCATCTTTAAGTCCAAGGTCGGTGTGCATGGTTGGTTCCATCTCTCAAAGTCATGTTTCATCTCTCAAAGTCTGGCACGACTCGCTTTATCCCTCAAAGTTCGGCACGGCTCGCTTCATCTCCATAGTCTGGCGTAACTCGCTTCATCTCCATAGTCTGATGCGGCTTGCTTCATCTCCATAGTCTGGCACGGCTCGCTTCATCTCCATAGTCTGGCGCGACTCACTTCATCTCCATAGTCTAGCGCGACTCGTTTCATCTTCATAGTCTGGCGCGACTCGCTTCATCTCCATAGTCTAGCGCGACCCACTTCATCCCCATAGTCTGATGCGGCCCACTTCATCCCCATAGTCTGGCGTAGCCCACTTCATCCCCAAAATTCAATTGCGGCTTCGCTTCATCTTCACAAGTCAAGTGCAGCTTCACTTCATCTTCAAAATTCAAATGTGGCTTCGCTTCATCTCCAATATTCAAGTGCGGCTTCACTCAAGTTCGGCGCACTCCACCTCCCCAAAATTCAAGTGTGGATTCGTTCAAGTTCAGTGCACTTCAAATCTAAAGTCTGGTGCAAAACAAAAAAAAAAGAAAAGAAAAGAAAAGAAAAGAAAAGAATGAAAAAAATGGGGAAATTGGGGAAAAGAAAGAAAAGAAAAAAATCATAAAAGAGAAGAAGATAAAAAAGGAATTAAAAAAAAAGAGAAAAAGTACAGGAAAAAAGGGAAAAAATAGTGAATTTTTTTTAAAAAAAAATTAAAAAAAAACCCTAAATCTCTCTCTTGCACCTTGTCATCGCCACCCCCCACCTCTATTTTCTTTCTCCATCTTTCACTCTCTATTCTCTCCATCTCTCCCTTACTCACACATTATTCTGGTGTTTCAAACAAAAAAAGGGAAGTAGCTCGATCACGTCGATGGGCACTCCTCGGTGGGCAATGGTGTGTGACGGTAGGTTGCAAAGTCGACAGTGCACTGATGCGGTTTCAAAATTTACAGAAAATGCAAAGCTAAAAAAAAAAAAAAAGATCGACAACCAAAGAATCGGTGGCACAACTGGCACGGTGGCAGATAGCACACCAATGCAGTTGTTTGTGGCAATGGATAAAAGAAAAAATGCCAAATCCAACCTGACGAAAGGAATAAAATGCTCCATCAAATAAGATCAGTCACGAGAGAGTGCTCTATTTCCATCGACTCAGCAAGGAAAAACAAAAAACATACAAAAAGCTGAAGAAATAATAAAAAGCTCCTGAAGAAGTTTTTAATTGCAATGGAGGTGATTCACTCAATATGAATTCTATCAAGTTTCTAAGTTCAATTTATAGATGAATAATCAAATGTGGTTAAGATTTAAAAGCCAAAATTGGAGAAGAATTTAGTTTGGACCAAACATATAGCATTTGAGAAGATCTAACAAATTTTGAGTTAAATTGATTTTATTTTTTTGGGATGATTTATCCAATTTAACAAAAGTAGGTGGTTTCATTGTAGGCAAGTTTGAAGGCCCATATTCTATTGGGGTTGATGCTCTAAACTCTCGTAGGGTCCTGTAGTTTGTAAACACCTGTATGAATAAACGCTTGTGATGTAATAATATGATATATTTTCTTCACTGTTGTATATGAAATATGAGATATTTTATTTGCATTTACCACAAACCAATAAACTAACATCCCTGGTTGTCGTTGTAACTTAAGCATGTATGTGGAGACATATAAGTGGATAATGCCTTAAGTGATAACCTAAATGGTCTGTAGTATATGGATAAAGGAGGAAAACCTTATCCTGGTGACACTACGGATACGACTCACTTTGTAGATGTTACAAGTGTTGTAAAGTGCTACAGATGGTTTGATCCTGATCATTCATGTGGAGACATGCAAGCGGTGGTGTCCTATACAAAGGATTTTATATAAGACCGGACCACGAAATGTTTAGTCTTGTTATATAACGTCATTCATGACAGAGACTTTCATTTCACTAGGATGACCTGACCTTAATCCTGAGTGAGTTGGGAACTCCTGCTTATAAAGGCGGTCCTTTGATTTGCATGGGTGCAAGTGGCCAGATTACCTACTCAAACCTACCACCATGGGGATTCGTTTTATTGAGGAGTTGGGAACTCAGCTACATAAGATGGAATTCACTCCTACCCGAAGCAGGGGTAGGTAGATAAATTGCTTCCTTAAAGGCTGATTCTGGGGCTTGATCGATGTGGCACCTGTTGGGATTGGTGTCCTAATTCTTCCTAAGTCTCGTAGATTGTAAACTGTACACATTGTTATGAATAAAATAAGTTATTTTATTTGACATTTACTCATATCCAATTAACAAAACTCCATGGTTATTGTATGTAAACTTAAGCATGTATATGAGATATACAAGTGGATCATGTCTTAAGTGATATCCTAAATAGGTCTGTCGTATAAGGATTAAGAAGGGATACCTGATCCTGGTGACACTACGGATACGACCTGCTTTGTAGAGGTTTATAAGTGTTGTGAACTACTACAGATGGTAGATCCTGATCATTCATGTGGAGACATGCGAGCGGGGGTGTCCGATACGAAGAGTTTGTATAAGACCAGACCACGAGATGACTAGTCTTTGTATATAACGTCGTTCATACTTGAGACTTACATCTCACCTAAACAACCATAGGTGACATGCCTCAATCCTGAGTGTTTTGGGAATTCCTGCCTTTGAGGGCAGTTCTTTGATTAGTACGGGTGAGAATGGCCAGATTGCCAACTCAACATGCCTACCTTTTTGGGGAATTCTCTAATTTGGGAGCTGAAAACTCAGTTACACAAGATGGAATTCACTCCTTCCCCGAAGCAGGGGTAAGTAGATAGATTGCTCCCTTAAAGGCTGATTCGGGTCTTGAACATAGTGGCCACAACTTTTCTTTGGAAAAGAGGATTCAATCATAGTAGAACTATGACTTATGTTCATTAAAAGGATCAGTGGTACTTAAGGAGTTAGATGTAACTACAAGGGCATAACGGTTATTGGCCAGTTGTACTTACGAGAGATCTGTGAAGGGTTATTGCACTGTTGATTGGTTAATATGGACATATAATATATCTGTAGTAAGGAGAGTTCAACTGTTGATCTTTAGTGGAGTGTCTGGTAGTTAACGGATGGTGGATCTCGTGACTAAAGAGTTTAGTCAGTTATTCACATACCATTGGAGCTTCGAGCTACAGGTCCATAAGGTCCCCTTGGTAGCTCAATGGATTCAAGTTGAGGATCAGTTCTTGGTGATGATTTGAAATGTTTAAATTGACAAGAGGAAATTTGATTATATATGATATGATCGGTGTGATGTATGAGATACATCAAGTGGAGGATTAATGTAAATGAGATTTACATTAATTACTATGAAATAGAAAAAGAACTATGGTTTATATGTTTCATGAGATGAAATATTAAAACTATAGGTTATAAATATAATATGATAAGTTGGTTATCATAGATATTTATAATAATATTAATTATTGTATAATTATATCTTTTTCTCTAATAACCAATTGAGTGGGAGGTTATTGGTGGTTTCATGGTAACTATGAGATAAAAGGAAAAATGTTTTTCTAAATTTGGTAAGATTTTAGATTTTCTATTCTCAAAAAGAAAACTCACGAAATTGTTGTCACGTGAATAGGATTCACTAAACGATAGCTGAAGAAAGACTAAATGATCGTGGAGTGACACTATATGATAGTTCACTCAGCTGGCCCTAGCTAAATGATCGCAGAGCATTTGCTAAGCGATCGTGGAGCATTTGTTAAATGATTGAGCATTCGTCTATACGATAGACTTTTGTCATCTCCCACTTGCTTAATCGTTTACACGATTGTTCTTCCTCTGGTCTCTTTCTCTAACCAAGTCCACACAGAGCCCACAGTTCTGGATTCTCACACCAAGAATACCAAGGTAGCCATTGTAGTGGTGTCGTACTCAACTCGACTGAAGTTGAGGTTTTTAGAGGTTGTTCCTTGAGTTCATGATGTTCGTATTGTGGTCGTTATGATCGTTATGATCGTGTTGTGTTGCGGTCGCTTTGTTCGAGCGTTCATGTGTTGTGGTGGTCGTCATGATCGTGTTGTGTTGCAGTCGCTGTGTTCGAGCATTCGTGTGTTGCAGTCTTGGAGATTGAATGAGCATTCGTGAACAAGGGAGTTTGAAGCATGAGTCTTCAAAGGTATGTTTAATCTTTCCCTTGATCTAATTGAAAAGCATGTTGTAATTTCGTATTGTGCATGACCTGTATGTTTCCGTTTTGGGATTGTAATTGTTAGTGTTCAATTTCGAATGAAATTTGGAACGATCATCATGAAAATCCTTATGTCCAATTTCCTTAAGCACCACACACCTTCCCATGGCTCGAGAGGTGTCCACTCATAGTAGGACTATGATGTATTGTTCATTAAAGGGATCAGTGATACTTAAGGAGTTAGATGTAACTATAGGGGAAAATGGTAAATTGGTCCAGTTGTACTTACGAGCGATCTCTGAAGGGTTATCGTTGGTTATATTCGATGGACACAGACATATACCTGTAGTGAGAATAGTGCAATTGTCGGTCTTTAGTGGAGTGCCTGGTAATTAACGGATGGTGGATCTCGTGATTAAGGAGTTTAGTCAGCTATTCATGTATCGTTGGAGCTTCAAGCTACAGGTTCATAAGGTCCCCTTGGTAGCTTAATGGATTCAAGTTGAGAATAAATTTTTTGGGTCAGTTTGAAGTGTTCAAATTGACAAGAGGGAGTTTGATTATATATGATATAATTAAATTGGTTCAATTATATGTGATCTAATTGATATGATGTATGAGATACATCAATTGGAGGATTTTGATATAAATATGATTTATTATTAAGTAAAGGAGAAAATGACTATGGTTTAAATGTTACATATGATGTGATATTAAAACTATAGGTTATAAATATAATATGATAAGTTAGTTATTATATTTATTTATAATTAAAACAATTATATGATAATTGTGGGTGGTTTCTCCTTTAACCGTGCGTGAAAGTGGGTGGTTATGTTCAGTTTTCATAACTGTAGGATAAAATGAAAAATGTTTTCACTTTGAAAGGAATCGCTTCATTAAGTGCATGACTTATTGTTTAGCTCACGAAAGACTACATGATAGACTTCAAGTGATTTTCTAAATGATCGTGTACTAGCGCCTTTTACTAAACGATTGTGTAATACGATTTACTAAACGATCGTGTACCTAGCGAGATTTACTAAACGATCAAGCACACAAAGTCTATGCGATAGAAAATTCATTCTCTCACTTGCTTGATCGTATAGTTCGATCGTTGTTTCCTCCATCCCTCTACTAAATCCAACAGAGCCCACACATCCTGGATTCTCACTCCGAGAATACCAAGGTTGTCGAGTGGTGGTGTCTAAGAGGTTGCTTGTTCGTGATCTAAGTGACAGCAAGAGATTTGTTGGACGATTGCAGCGACAGCGAGAGGTTGTTGTTCCAGTCTTCACAAGAGTGAGAGACTAATAGAAGAAGAGTTCTTCAAAGGTATGTCTCACATTCCTTTTGTATTTAATTATGAAAGCATGTTGTAATTTGTTAGAAGATGCATAACTTGTTTGTATGTTTGTGAATGCCTTTAATTCTGTCACAATGGATTTGGATCGATCGTGCTTCCACTCATGGGTTTTCTTTGATAAGATTTCCTTCAATAAATACCCCTACCGGCAACAACGTGGCTGGGTTTAGACTTATAAAGCATTAATTAAATTAATTAATTTGCCGACTACCACCGACGCGATGTCGAATTCGAACCCGAAGACTTGGTTTATCTAAAAATATGTCCCTACCGGCAACGATAATTGGCCAAGCGGCATTGTGAGAAGTTATCTCTGAGGTTTTTTTGACCTTTTTACATTAGAGGACGGGTCGGTGTGGTTGCGTACCTCCTTAATTTGTCGGGAACAGTCAGGATTCACCCGGTGTTCCATGTGTCCCAGTTGAAGAAAGTCGTGGGCAGTCACCACGAGGTGCAACCAAACGTATTGATGCTAAATGAACAAATGGAATGGGTTTTGGAACCGGCTACGATCGACCAAATGTGATGGAATGATGCTGAATACGAATCAGAATGCTTAGTCACCTAGAAGGATCAACCAACGCATAAAGCTACTTGGGAATTATATACCGCCTTCACCATCCAATTCCTTGAATTACACCTTGAGGAAAAGGTGACTCTTCTTCAGGAAGATATTGTTAAGCCTTCTATCAAGCATGTGTACAAGATGAGGGGGAAAAAAGGAATTGTAACTGCTGACAGCTAGGGAGTGGGGACCATGATTCGTATGTATTATAAGGGAATTAGGGATTTGGAGGTATTTAAACATTTTGTTGGAATTAGGGTTGGTTATCTTGTCTTTTCATTGTGAACAGTGTTGTTTTGGAAGAGAGGAGACCTCTCTTGGCTGATAGATAGCCGTTGGAACTATTGTATTTGTGGTTTTGGTGCTCGTTTGGAGCCTTGACTATTTGAATATTAACGTAGTGAGGAAGGAAACCTTACACCGTTTCTATACATCAAGTGTTCGCATTCAACCAAAAGAGAATCAGATGATCAAGTACTAGAGATCAAACCACATCGCATCAAATCAACATCAACATCAACATCAACATCAATATCAACATCAACTGAAGTTCAACTCCATGAAACAAGTTTCTCTATAAGCCTCGTGAGAACACTAATCCTCCAAGAAGATCATCATGCCCAAAAGTCGATCATCTAAGAAGATCAACAAGCTCAAAGGTCGATCATCCAAGAAGATCAACCAGTTTAAATATTAAAGTTTGTTTTGAACGCATCAAAGAATTATTGTATTAAAGATTGTACTTGCTACACTGAAATTGATACAAATACAAAGTTCGAATTCCACAAATTAAGTTTCTCTAGAAACCTCGTGCGAACACTAGCTTTAGACAAAAGGTCCCTTATAGATATGTTTGCTACAATTTTAATCTTTTATTAGAACCAATTTAATCCTATTAAACTGATTAAAAAGATTAACCTAATTTATAATCTCATTAGAAATTTGTGATCTTAGGTCTATGTGAATCAAATTTTAAAACTATTTTAAAAAATGATTTTACCTAAGTTAGCATGCAATTATGAATTATTGCTTTTAATTTATAATTTCATTTAGTTATAACTCTTATAAAAAAAATAAACAAATTAAAATCATACATTGCATCGAATGACATTATAAAATTATAACGTTTATAAAAATATCTAAAGTAATGTCATGCATCATGCAATTCCCATTTCATTACAAACCATATATAACACTTATATAATAAGGTAATTAAACCATTAATAACATCCATCCATACATACAACTATATATTATAACACTTATAATATAAATGATACATGACTATGTTATTAATGCATGTAAGCATATAGTATAACACTTATATTATATGTTGCATGAGCATTCTATAAAATTAAATCGTGTAACTATATATTATAACATTTATAATATAAATGATGCATGAATAATGCATAACCGATGGTAGGATTTTACTATATACCATACGTTATGACATATATAACATAATTAAACCATATATCATATGCATAATTTAAATAGCAACTAAGGACCGAGATTGGACTTATAAAGAATTAATTAAATTAATATAACGTTTATATTAATTTAATTAATAAAAAATACCTTTTATATAAATAAAAGACTCAACTGGTTCTAAACAGGTGAACTAAGTCTTGAAATAGCATGAACCAAACCTCCAGCAACCAAACCGACGCTGAACCATTCGAACCAAACTTCAAGATCCAAACCAGCGTCAAAACGAATCGAACCATGCACGAACAAACGTTGAAACGCACTTCTTCATCGTCTCAGAGCATCATGATGCTACGAAGAAGAACTCCGTCTACTACATCATAGCATCGCGATGCTAATGTACAGTCGCCTACTGTACAGATATGATCTTCTTCAAATCTTGTCTGATTTGAGCCCTGTTTTCTCCATAACATCACCGAAAACAGCACAATCGACTCAAGACATTAAAAATACATACTCGATAGCATTTAACGCCCAAAACAACGGGCTCTTACAAATCAAATTTGTAAAAATAATGTTGTAAAACTAAGATCCAACCCCGAAACATCCATAATGCCAACCATTCAATAAATATTCATCAACCATGAAAAATTATAAAATGCAACCTACCATTGTAATTAAATTATGGAAATAATAAAAATTGGGATCGAAACCGTCCCACTCGAAGGCTTGAGAACCAGCGGAGTCAAGTATCTTGGTCTTGACCTATGAGAGGCCTTTGGAAATTGAATGTTGATGAGTCCCAGAGTGATCACGAGAGTGCAGGAGGGATAGGCTAGATCATCTGTAACTATGTTGGATCTTTTGTCTGTGTTGGATGTGAGATGGTATCAATGGGTTAAGCTGTTAAAAATATGGAGGCCTTTGATTGTGCTGAGCTTATTAATGTCATTAATCATATAGATAATGACTTGTCCAAACTGTATAACTTGGTGGAGAAGATTGTCTCCTTGTCGGAGGCTGCCCAAGTGATATCTTTTGCATGGTGCCCAAGAGCAGCAAATGGGGTGGTGAATCATCTTGCTTGTAAAGAGGTATCTTATGATAATTTAGGGGATATTTTGTTAATCCCCCTTCTTCTTTATCTGAAAAAGTTGTTGGGGATGCTTTTGGGATGCTGGTTTAGTTCTCATCTACTATCTGGGAGGAGGCTTGTATTTTAGACTCTTTTTAGCTAATATTACTTATTTTCCAATATATATATTAATTCCTAAAATTATAAAAGTTATTGGTTTTTATTTTCAAAATATTGAAGTACCCATTTTGAATTACCTAAACTTTTCTTAAATAAGTATTTTGATTGTTGGATTTGTTTTACTGATTAATATTTATTTATCCAATAGTAACCTTAAAATATCATGCATTTTAAATAAACGGTTTTTTAAAGTAGAATTTGTATGTGTTCAACCATTCAAATATACCAAAACCAACATGGTTGGACATATATTATCTAAAAAAAAATTACAAAAGATGGGATCAGTGACTTAGTCCTTTTACCTTAAGATAATATAGGTAGAGATGTCCATTTAACTTATGGTGTATGTGGCTCAATGAGGGAGGGAGTGGGGAGAATTTTCCTTGTTGGCTAAACAGGGATGGAGATGAGGACTACATTCCCCATCCTCGTCTTTGCCCCGGTAAGAAAAAAAAAGAAATATACTTTTTTTTAGTACAGTATATATATTAAATTGAAATTAAAATATGTTATCATAATATTTAATCATTATGTAAATTAATCATTTTAAGTAGATTTGTGTCACATATGAGTGGGAAATTTAACTATTTAATTAAAACTTTTCTACACTAAGTCAATTTTATTTAAAGAAAAAAGAAAAAATCTCCTGTGGGAAACTCGATCCCTACAAATTCTTTGTGGGAAATCCCCACCCCGATCCCCGTGGGAATTTTTGCGGGGACATGGAATGAAATGGGATAATGGGGAGGGGATGGAGAAGCCATCCAGGCCCCAACCCACTCTGCTCCGTTGACATCTCTAAATATAGGTCACCTACCATTGAAATATGCTCAATTTGGCACAAATTTATTATTGTTTCTAATATAGTTCAGCTGATTAGATTAGAAACTTTATGCTTGTAAACCCTAGAACATGAAGTCCTCAATGTTTATGCTTGAAAGTTTATCAAATTGTTTATTGTATCATGAGCATGCTAAATAAGTTAGTTTAATATGCTAAGAGTTGAAGTAATAGTTAAGGGGAAAATGGGGAAATTTTTCTAAGGGTTTAAACCCTGAAAATGAATGAAATAAGTTAAGGGTTGATTCTAAGTGTTGGAGAATAGGGCTCTCGGGTGGAATTAAGAGTTTTTCACACTTAGTAAAATTTTGAAGTGTTTAAAAGGGGAAATGAGCCATGCAAGAATGTTTGTAGCATGAAGGATGCGCTAAGATGGCCTTGGTAGGCAGGCTAGTGTGACGCTTAAGAGAGCTAGGCATGGAAGAGCTTGTGACAAATGGATGCACCATGAGGCCTTGATAGAAAGTCATAGAGGTTAGTTTATGGGTTGTTGACACGATAGCCTTGGCGGGAAACTTAGGATGAGGCTTGTGATGGGCCTCATTGAAGGTTAATTTACATTACAACGAGCGACTAGATATGCTTCCAAGCACCCAAGGTAAGGCGTTGAGGGAGGCTGCCAAACACACTAAGGACAACCTAGGCACTGAATTAAATGATTGTTGGTGTGTGGTGCGATGAGTAACTAGCCAAAGGATTTGTGCTTGCAAGGGTTAAACTGAAGGAACTGGTTTTACAGAGAACCTATGAGCGGAAGTGGATCGTCCAAATGCCATTTCGATTGAATATAAACTTTTAGAGTAAAACATATAGATTATGCATCATAACATAAATTACAATATGCTTTTGAATAAGAAATAGAGTTCAAGTGATTATACCTGTGAAGAACTCTTCTTTACAAAAATTCCTCGAACAGCAACGAACTCTCCTCGAACAAACAGCAATCAAAACACTCGAACCAAAAGTGAAGGACACTACAACTTGATGACTTGGTATTCTCAGGGTGAGAACCCAAGAGTGGTGGGCTCTGGCTATTTTGGTTAGGAGGGAGCTTATGAGTTTGGAGGAGGAAGACGATTGAAGAAGAACTCACTATCACATAGAGAATTGTTTCAATCATGTAGAGGACAAAGTCTATTGCATAGGCTCTGAACAAATCGTGTAGATTGCTTGCTAATCGTGTAACTTGTCATTGGAATAATAAAATCATATTTTATTTATTCCATTTTGCCATAAAAATAGCTTAACTTCCCACTAAGGTGGTTAGAAAGAAAAGGGGAATTAATTATCAAATAATTAATAATATAAATAAATATGATAACTAACTTATCATATTATATTTATAACCTATAGTTTTAATATTGCATCATATACAATATAAACTATAGTTCTTTTTCTCTATTTTATGGTATTTAATATAAATCATATTTATATTAAATTTAATAACTATGAATCTTATTCATAGAAAATATATTTGAATCATACTCAAATATTTGTTCCTCCAATTAAACTATAATGTATCATATACATTATGTCAATTATATCATATATAATTAAATTTATTTAAATATATCAAATATAATTAATTCCCTCTTATTAATTTGAACATTTCAAATTAACCCAAAAATTGATTCTCAACTAAATTCTTTTGAGCTACCAAAGGGATTTTATGGACCTGTTGCTTAAAGCTCCAACGGTACGTGAATAATTAATTAAACTTTTTAATCACATTATCCACCATCCGTTAGCTGTCGGGTACTCCACTAAAAATCGACAGTTGCACTCTTCTTACTATAGATATATTTCTGTGTCAATTGGATATAACCAATCAATAGTACGATGACCCTTCACAAATTGCTCGTAAGTATAGTTGGGTCAAATTACCGTTTTGCCCCTGTAGTTACATCTAACTCCTTAAGTACCACCGATCCCTCTAATGAATAATAGATCATAGTCCCACTATGACTAAACCCCTCTCGGGCCAGGAGAGGGTGGGGCGCCATATTGTCCAAGACCCGGAATCAATCCTTAAGGGAGCAATTTATCTACTTACCCCTGTTTCGAGGAAGGAGTGAATTTCATCTTGTGTAGTTGAGTTCTCAACTCCCCAATTAGACGAATCCCCAAAAAGGTAGGCTTGTTGAGTCGGCAATTAGACCACTCTCATCCATACAAATCAAAAGACCGCCTTCATAGGCAGGAGTTCACAACATATTCAGGATTAAGGCCATGTTACCTATAGTCATCCTAGTGAAATGAAAATCTCTATTATGAGCGGCATTATATAATGAGACTAAGCATTTCATGGTCTAATCTTATACAAACTCCTTTGTATAGAATATCCCCACTCGCATGTTTAATACATGATGATCAAGACCATATCATTTGTATCACTTTACAACATTTGTAACACCTACAAAGCGGATCATACTCGTAGTGTTACCAGGATAAGGTACCTAGTCTTATCCATATACTACAGACCATTTAGGTTATCATTTAAACATGATCCACTTGTATGTCTCCACATGTTTAAGTTACAACGATAACCTTGGATGTTAGTTTATTGGTTTGTAGTTGATGTAACTAAAATATCATATATTTCATAGACAAAGTGAATAAAATATCAAATATTATTAATCACAGAAATGTTTGTTCATACAAGGTTTACAAACTATAGAACCCTATGAGATTTAAGGCATCAACCCCAATATAAACCTCCTCATACATTGAAGAGTTAATAAATAATTTATTAAGCCTAATTAGTGGGCTAATTGGCAGTATTAGTGAAAGAACTTATATGAGAGAACCTTGAGCGGAAGCGGATCGACCAAATTCCATAAATTATTGAATATAAAGTTTACAGTAAACAAACAACTAGATATGCATTTAAAACTAAATTACAACTTGTTTTACGAGAAAAGCTTTCAAAAAATATCACTTTTGTAAAACCTTTTCTTCACGATTCTCCCTTGAACAAACACAAAAAACTTGAAAACATTTTTCAAGATAACATCGAACCAAAAACCCGGACACTACCATAATAGAAACCTTGGTATTCTCGGGGTGAGAACCCAAGGGTGGTAGGCTCTGACTATTTTGGTTAAGAGGGAAAGTTTTAGGGTGGAGGAAGAAGAAGATTAAGAACTTTCACAAGAACACTCAAAGCTACAGAACACTTCTATCTTTTCTTAATCGTTCGAAACCAACAGTAACGTCAAGAACAAGAAGAAAACAATTTTCCTTTATTCTCTTTTTGCCAAATAAAATAACCACCCTAATGTGGGTGGAGAGAAAAGATGAGGAAGAGACTTGTAACTCCCTTCCTTATTATCAAAATAATAATAATAATATAAATATAAATATGATAACTAACTTATCATATTATATATATAAAACTATATGTTATATCAAATATAAAATATAATAGTTTTAATATTGTATCAAATACAATATAAACTATAGTTTCTTTTCTCTATAATATGGCATTTAATATAAATCACATTTATATTAAGTTTAACAACTATGAATCTCATTCAAAGAAAATATATTTGAATCTCATTCAAATATTTATTTCCTCCCATTAAGCTATAATGTATCAAATACATTATGAAAATTATATCACATATAATTGAAATAATTTAATTATATCATATATAATTAAATCCCTCTATTAATTTGAACAATTCAAATTAATCCAAAAATTGATTTTCAACTAAATCCTATTGAGTTACTAATGGGACCTCATGGACCTATAGCTTAAAGCTCCAACGGTACATGAATAATTAATTAAACTCTTTAATTACATTATTCAACATCCGTTAACTGTCGGGCACTCCACTAAAGATCGAAGCTGTACTCCTCGCACTACAGATATATTTCTGTGTCCATTGGATATAACCAATCAACAGTACGATGACCCTTCACAAATAGCACGTAAGTACAACTAGGCCAAAATACCGTTTTTCCCATGTAGTTACATCTAACTCCTTAAGTACCACTGATCCCTCTAATGAACAGTAGATCATAGTCCTACTATGACTAAACCCCTCTCAGGCCAGGAGAAGGTGTGGCGCCATATTGTTCAAGACCCGGAATCAGCTCTTAAGGGAGCAATTTATCTACTTACCCCTGCTTCGGGGAAAGAGTGAATTCCATCTTGTGTAGTTGTGTTCTCAGCTCCTCAATCAGACGAATCCCCAAAATGGTAGGCTTGTTGAGTCGGCGATCTCGCCACTCTCACCCATACAAATCAAAGGACCGCCCTCATAGACAGGAATTCACAACTCACTCAGAATTCAGGTCATGTTACCTATGGTCATCCTGGTGAAATATAAGTCTTTATTATCAACGGCGTTATATAATGAGACTAAACATTTTGTATAGAATATTCGCACTCGCATGTTTATACATAAGTGATCAGGATCAGATCATTTGTAGCATCTAACAACAATTATAACACCTATAAAACGGGCCATAATCGTATGTCACCAGGATAAGGTACTCAGCCTTATCCATCTACTACAGACCATTTAGGTTATCACTTAAACATGATCCACCCGTATGTCTCTGTTGAGGTTGATGCCCTAAATCGCGTAAGGTCCTGTAGTTTGTAAACACGTTATGAACAAACATTTGTGATGTAATAATATGAGATATTTTCTTCACTATTATCTATGAAATATGAAATATTTTGGTTGCATTAACCACAAACCAATAAACTAAGATCCTTGGATATCGTTGTAACTTAAGCATGCATGTGGAGACATACAAGTGGATCATGCCTTAAGTGATAATCTAAATGGTCTGTAGTATATGAATAAAGAAGGGAAACCTTACCCTGGTGACACTACGAATATGGCCCACTTTATAGATGTTATAAGTTTTGTAAAGTGCTACAAATGGTCTAATACAGATCATTCTTATGAAGACATGCGAGCGGGGGTATTTTATAAAAAGGAGTTTGTATAAGATCGGACCACGAAATATTTAGTCTCATTATATAACGTCGTTCATGATAGAAACTTTCATTTCACTAGGATGACCATAGGTAACATGACCTTAATCCTGAGTGAGTTGAGAACTCCTGATATGAGGGTGGTCCTTTAATTTGCATGGGTGCGAGTGGCAAGATTGCTGACTCAAACCTACCACTTTGAGGATTCGTCTAATTAGGGAGCTGGAAACTCAGCTACACAAGACGGAATTCACTCATTTCCCAAAGCAGGGGTAAGTAGATAGATTGCTCCCTTAAGGGCTGATTCTGGGGCTTGAACAATGTGGCGCCACACCTTCTCATGGCCCGAAAAGTATTCACTCATAGTAGTACTATGATATATTGTTCATTAGAGGATTCAGTGGTACTTAAAGAGTTAGATATAACTACAGGGAAAAAAGGGTAAATTAGTCCAACTGTACTTACGAGAAATTTGTGAATGGTCATCGTACTGTTAATTGGTTATATCCAATAGACACAAAAATATATCTGTAGTGCGAAGAGTGCAGCTGTCAGTCTGTAGTGGAGTGTCTGGTAGTTAATGGATGGTGGATATCATGATTAAAGAGTTTAGTCAGTTATTCACGTACCGTTGGAGCTTCAAGCTACAAGTCCATAAGGTCTCCTTGGTAGCTCAATGGATTCAAGTTGAGAATCAGTTTTTGGGTTAGTTTGAAGTGTTCAAATTAAAAGAACAAAGTGCTAGCGCTATCTCAAACATCATATATTGACAAGATGTTGATCAAGTACTCGATGCAAAACTCCAAAAGGGGCATACTGCCTTTTCGGCATGGAGTTACATTATCTAAGGAACAGTGTCCTAAGACACCTCAAGAGGTTGAGAAAATGAGACGGGTCCCTTATGCATCTGTCATTGACAGTTTGATGTATGCAATGTTATGTACTAGACCTAACATCTACTACGTTGTGGAGATAGTAAGTAGATATCAGTCTAAGCCAGGACAGGGTCACTGGACTGCCATTAAGAACATCCTCAAGTATCTTCAGAGAACGAGGGACTACATGCTTATGTATGGATATAAAAATTTGATCCTTACTGGATACACGGACTCTGATTTTCAGACTGATAAGGATTCTCGAAAATCCACTTCAGGATTAGTGTTCACTTTTAATGGAGGGGTTGTAGTATGAAAAAGCACTAAGCAGGGGTGCATCACTGACTTCGCCATGGAGGCCGAGTATGTAGCGGCTTATGAAGCTGCTACGGAGGTCATTTGGCTCAGGAAGTTTCTGACTGATCTGGAAGTTGTTCTAGACATGTCTAAGCCATCATCCTTTATGGTGATAATAGTGGTATTGTGGCGAATTCCAGGGAGCCTAGGAGTCACATGCGCGGCAAGCATATAGAGTGGAAATACCATCTCATCTGCGAGATTATGCATCAAGGGGACGTGATAGTCACGAAGATAGCTTTGGAGCACAAAGTTGTTGATCCATTTAGGAAGGCTCTCACGGCTACAATATTTGAGGGTCACCTACAGCATGGGTCTATGGGACCGTTCGCAGATGGACTAGGGCAAGCGGGAGATTTTGTACTAGGCCTTAGTGCCCTAGTTTATCGTTTTGTACTTGTATTTATCTTGTATACCCCACTAGCTTTAAGACAAGTGGGAAATTGTTGGGTTAATGCCCTAAATCTCGTAGGGTCCTGTAGTTTATAAACACATGTATGAACAAACATTTATGATGTAATAATATGAGATATTTTCTTCAATATTGTTTATGAAATATAAGATATTTTAGATGCATTAACCACAAACCAATAAACTAAGATCCCCGATCGTTGTAACTTAAGCATGTATGTGGAGACATACAAGTGGATCATATCTTAAATAATAACCTAAATGGTCTGTAGTATATGGATAAAGGAGGAAAACCTTATCCTGGTAACACTAAGGTACAGCCCGCTTTGTAGATGTTACAAGTGTTGTAAAGTGCTACAAATAGTCTGATCCTGATTATTCATATGGAGACATGTGAGCGGGGGTATCCTATACAAAATAGTTTGTATAAGATCGGACCACGAAATGTTTAATCTCGTTATATAACACCGTTCATGACATATACTTTCATTTCACTAGGATGACCATAGATAACATGACCTTAATCCTGAGTGAGTTGGAAACTCCTGCCTATGAGGGCGGTCCTTTAATTTGCATGGGTGCGAGTGGCCAGATCGCCGATTCAAACCTACCACTTTGGGGATTCGTCTGATTGGGGAGCTGGGAACTCAGCTACACAAGACAGAATTCACTCCTTCCTCGAAGCAGAGGTAAGTAGATAGATTGCTCCCTTAAGGGCTGATTCCGGGGCTTGAACAATGTGGCGCCACATCTTCTCATGGCCCGAAAAGTATTCACTCATAGTAGTACTATGATATATTGTTCATTAGAGGATTCAGTGATACTTAAGGAGTTAGATATGACTACAGGGGCAAAACGGTAAATTGGCCGAACTGTACTTACGAGCGATTTGTGAATGGTCATCGTACTGTTAATTGTTTATATCCAATGGACACAGAAATATATCTGTAGTGCAAAGAGTGTAGCTGTCGGTCTATAGTGGAGTGTCTGGCAGTTAACGGATAGTGGATATCGTGATTAAAGAGTTTAGTCATTTATTCACGTATCGTTGGATCTTCAAGCTACAAGTCCATAAGGTCCCCTTGGTAGCTCAATGGATTCAAGTTGAGAATCAGTTTTTGGGTTAGTTTGAAGTGTACAAATTAACAAGAAGGAATTTGATTATATATGATATAATTAAATTGTTTCAATTATATGTGATATAATTGATTTGATGTATTAGATACATTAATTGGAGAAATTAATATAAATATGATTTATATTAAATGTCATAAAGGAGAAAAGAACTATGGTTTAAATATTACATATGATGTGATATTAAAACTATAGGTTATAAATATAATATGATAAATTAGTTATTATATTCATTTATAATAAAACAATTATTGGATAATTGTTGGTAGTTATTTGTTTCTATTTTAACCGATTGAGTGGGAAGTTAATATCAGTTTTAATAACTGAAGAATAAAAGTGAAAAGAGTTTTCATTTTTTAGAATGACAAGAAATTCAATCGGGTGAAAAGAAAAGCTATACGATAGCCTTTGAAAGAGTAAACGACCAGGCTTCTCGTTACCAGACGATTGCTCTTCGTTTGCTAGGCGATCAAGTATCCAACTCTATATGATAGAGTTTTCTCTTTCTTTCACTTACTCGATCGTATACCTCCTTCTTCCCTCTACCAAATCCACACAAAGCCTACACCTTCTGGATTCTCACACCGAGAATACCAAGGCAACCGAGTGATAGTGTCAAGTGTTGTTGTTCGAGGGTCGAGGATCGAGTCTTACTCGATTGGGTTCGAGGTTCTGATAGTTCGTAAGTTTCACTGGTTGTTCAATGCGTTTGTGCTCGTGATCGAGTTTGTCGGGACGTGTGACTAGTGTAGATCGAGGGAATACTTGAAGAAGTGTTATTCAAAGGTATGTCACTCGATTCTCTTTGTTTTTAATTGAAAGTATGTTGTAGTTTACTCGATGATGCATACCTATGGTTGTATGTTTGCAAATGCTTTATTCTTTCACATTGGTTTGGAACGATCTTGCTTCCACTCAATGGTTCTCTTGAACAAGAGTTCCTACAATCTTCACATACATGTTTAAGTTACAGAGATAACCTTGGATGTTAGTTTATTGGTTTGGAGTTAATGCAACTAAAATATCACATATTTTATAGACAATGAATAAAATATCAAATATTTTATTAAATACATAAAAAGTCTGTTCACAATATTTACAAACTATAGGACCCTACGAGATTTAGGGCATCAACCACAACAATTAAGAGCTTTAAACAAAGGTTAATAGCCTAGGTGTCACTTAATTAAATATTCTAAGCATGCAAGGGCAAGTATAAATAAGAGTTTGAGAAGTTGGAATCTATTTTGCCATTTTTTCTCGTGCCAATTAAGAAGACTTGTAGCCACGGTGAAATTCAAATAGTTAGGAAGGTGATGTGGGTTGCTAGGAGGAAATTCCCATGAGTTGATGCTGAAATCTTGAAGGAATTAAAGAGTATCTTGATTTCTAGACCAACCCGAGAAAGCTGTGAAGATCGGTCGATTTTGAGCTCTTTAAGAGGAATTTGAAGCTCAAAATTTTAGATAAGGAAGCTAAGAGGCTATGTAAGAAATTTATAGAAGGAAATTCGTGTTTTGATAAATAGATTTTGAGTTATACGTTCTAGAATTTAAATCTAGAATTTCATGTTGATGAATAAGCTGGAAGTTGCAATGGTTGAAAAAGCAAGCAACTAATTAGGTAGCCTGAAGGTGGGCATTGAGTAGCGTCGGGGCGTGTGTACACCTCCGCATAGGCAAGACGTAGGAGGTTTGAGTGACAGAGGAATTGTCCAATGCCTAAAGGTGTGTGGCGTGCATTACGTGAGGACAAGGCCCATTGCCTACCCCAACGTTGACGCCTAAGTCAAGTGAGCGGGCGCCTATCCTAAGTGTGTGTCGTGTGCCATTTACACGCATAGTGTATTCAGCCCACCAAAGATTGGCATTTTCACCAAGTCTTGGAAACTAAGTTTTGGTAAGTTAAGTGAAGTCTTTAAGAGAGTGTTAAGTTTAATTGATATTAAGGGTGGACGCAAAAAGAGGCTTAAAGTACTAGGTTAGATAAAGTAAGTAAGCTCAAAAGGGAGCCAATGTTGTTAACCAGAGGTTGTTTATTTATTTGACAGGCCAAACAGAGATAGGAAGGGCCTACAAGCCCTTATGAGCTAGCAAAAACAGTGAGTGACAAAGTTTTACAATGTTTTCTTATCATGTTTCCAACGTATATGCTTTGTGTTTGGTTACTCAAATATTTCCAAGTATGTTTATGTTAAATGCATGAGTCTTAAGCATATTTTCCATATGTTGTTTTCAACGCAAGTTTTACCTAAAGTAAATGCATGTCAAACGCATGGTTCACCTTAAAGGCAAAGTTTTCTCACAACTGACAAAGCATGCATTTACCCCTAATGTAGGCGATGTGCTTCAATGTTTTCAAAAGCCTATGATAATCAATAATAGTTTTAAAGGAGAATTTGTAAACCATGAAGCTATGCAACGCCTAAAGCATGTTTTATTTAATGAAGCATTCCTAAAGTGATATTAATTTCTCATGTCATTCAATGTTAAGTTTTCTAAGGAATGCTTAAATATTTAAATGCCTTATAAGTTTAGTATGAACTTGATTTTAGTAGTCTAATAATGGAACCCGATACTCAAGGAGATAAGGTATCCAGGTCCCCTGATACTAAAGGAGATGAAGATGTCCAGGGCATACATTATGTTTATGTTTACATTAGCCTTTGGGGTATATCTACGTGCACATATGATTATTATCGACGTTGTTTATATCGAGATCCCTCTATAAAAGCTAAGGTTTATTATTATTGATGTTGATTGTATTGAGACTTCTTTACATTAGCTAAGGTCAACGACGGTGAGCGAATGAGCAAAAAGGGCTCTTCCTCAACTAAGACATAAGAGTACAAATAAAGTATGAAGGTAGTATTTAATATACTTCAGGGTTTTCTATCAAAATGAAATGTTTAAAGTGCCAGTATCCATATTTAAGTTGAACCTGTTTTTTCTAACCCTGAAATAAGGAAGTATATTTATGTGTTTGAAGTTTGTGATTTATCCAATATATTCTTATTCGAGTTTTAACAGTTAGTCACTCACTAAGAAATTTAAAGCTCACTCTTTTCCAATGTGGTAGCGGTCGATTTTTCGGAGCCTAGCTTACGACTACTAGTCTGCCACAAGTTTATAGACCCTTATAGACTGGAAGCTTCTTAGGTGGTTATCATGTTTTGTTTAGACTTGAAAACTCATGTACATATAATGGGAAGGGTAGAATTCCTAAGTATGTATAGGTGGACGTACTTAAGTTGAAGTAAACCTATATAAGTTGTGCTTGTATCATATACCATAAATGAGTTATGAGTGCCTACAACATTATATATGAGAATATGTTATTAAGATATTATATTTATAAATTGCTTATCATGTTAAACAGGAGCGAGGAAATAAGTTACAGGTACTAGTTAGACATTAGGTGACATAAGAGGGTTGACATATGCTGTTTTCACATCCCTTCTTGGGTTAAGAGGGTAGCCTGGGTGTGTGACAATGCTATATTTAATATAGGGAAATTTTCACAGATAGAAAAAATGTCAAACTATTTACAGAAATAACAAAAAAAAAACTGATAAATACTGATAGACTTGTATCAATTTCTATCACTATAGTATCAATGATAGATTCCAATCAATTTCTATTACTGATAGACTTGTATCAATTTCTATTGCATCTATATGTGGTAGTCATTAATAACAATTCTATCACAACTATCTAAAAGCAACCAGACTCAAATTTAACATCCAACAAATCTATCCCCTTTTAATATAGTACATTCGCAGCTCTCAACATAACTTCATTGATTTTGGTAATTACTTTAGACCAAAATAAGAGATTTGAATCTCATTTCAAAGGTAGAAAAACATCTTGTCCCTTTTAAAGTTTTTATTTTATTAAAAAAAAAAAAAAAAAATCATTTGCATTTCCCATTTTAGCCCATATATTTAGACGACACAGTTAAAACCCTTTCTTAAACCCTAAAACCCAAAACCCTGTTGTTATTCCTCTCTTCCCACCTTTGCATAGAAAAAATGGCTCTTACATCCACCATCAGAAAATCCGCCTACTCACTTTGCCCCTTAGCGGGTCGTCTCTTTCGGGGCCAACGACTTTACAGTACTTCCATCTTCAATTCCTCGAACAATCGCTTCAATCTATGTTCCCGGCCGTTTTTGGGTACCTCGGTGAGTTATTTCCGAGATTTTTCGTCGTTGAAGCGCCCAAGTTCCGATGAGTCTCTCATTCGGGTCATTGACTCCGAGATCAAATGCGCCTTGGAGACTGACGACCACAATCGGGTGAGTTTCACTTTTTTCCCCCCTTCACCTGAGACAACTTCTTCATTCCTCGTATGGTTTAGGAAGTGTTTTGTTTACAAGAATCAGTCATAACGAAAGAAACGGGGATCCAAGAACAGGACCAGTCGAATTATTAAATCAGGTTTTTATTATAGAAAAATTAACCGCCATTACTGAGATATACGAGAGCTCCATTAGATATTACTGGCTTTTCTCTGCGTCTGCATATTCAAAATGTCCGAATATTACTTATCTGAGCACCGCTGCTGCACCGGTACTGTAACTTGTATGATTTTTTTTTTTCTTTTTACAGCTTACGCAGACCTCGACTAATATCTTATGGCCACTGACATACTAACCTCTTAAGAAACTAAATCTGTTAAATTCTAGTTAGGTGGCCACCATTGATGGATACTACAACTTGTAAGGTAATTAAATTGGCCAAGCCACTATTTTGAGAGATAATAATTAAGTGCATCACAATATTTTGAAAGAATTATAATTTTTTTTAGGATTGTACTATATCTATAAATTTAAATTTTGCTATATGCAAAATCGTATGGATCGTACTATATCTACAAAAAAAATTTTGCTATATTGCTATATTTGCGCAGTTAACGTGTATGATTTTGAACCAAGCTTGGAGGTAATTATCTTGGCTCTATTAGCATGGAGAGTTTTCCATCTCCATTTTTCAAAAAAAAAAAAAAAAAATCTTGAGCTAGCAATTGATTTATTCCTTTGAGTCTGATAGGTCTGAGCTGCTTCGACATGAGCACTCTTTTATTGCTCTTGATTATGATATATACACATTTATCATAAGCTGTTTATGTTGCCAAACTATATACATAAATCTCATGTTTCAGTAAATGGGGGTTGTAATCTACAGGTTGAAGAGGTGCCCCAGGGATTCCCATTTGAGATTCAAGATAACCCTGGTTTGCAAACTATAACTTTGAAAAGAACATATCAAGATGAAGTCATTAGTGTTGAAGTTCACATGCCTGATTTGGTTACTGGTCAAAGTGCTGACGACGACGACGACGACAATGAAGATGGTGGTAGTAAGGCAAACCAGTCTAGTATCCCATTGGTCGTTAGTGTCTCTAAGAAAACCGGACCTTCCCTAGAGTTTAGTTGCAGCGCTTACCCTGATGAGATTTCCATTGAGAGCTTGATTGTTAAACATCCAGAGCATTCTGAGGATCAAATAACCTATGAAGGCCCTGATTTCCAGTAAGCATCTTGCACTCTGAGTAGATGGTTATTTGAAATTTCTAGTTTTTTTTTTTTTTTTTCCAAGTTGTTTAATCTTTCATTGGGATATGATGATGGTGGTCATATCTGTCCTGCCATTTTTCTTTTCAGTGATTTGGATGAGAATCTCCAGACGGCTTTCCATAAGTACTTGGAGATTAGAGGTATTAAACCGAGCACAACAAACTTTTTGCACGAGTACATGATCAACAAAGACAGCAAAGAGTATTTGATATGGCTGACGAAACTCAAGAGCTTTGTTGAAGCGTAAGCGTAAACTTCTATAGCCAATGGATCAGTTCCTCTCTTTGTTCAAGTGTGATACAACTTTCAACTTCAATTGCTTGTTTCTTTTCTGCCAGAATGAACATTTGTCATGTAATTTTTCTGTACTTTATAGGAAAGTAGGCTATTATTCTAGTATTTCATATTTTTAATGAATATCGCAATTTTGAAATATAAGACTTGTTCTAACTTCTATCTTCTACCCAATATTTAAAATATGTGGAAATATCAATGCCTTAATTTTACAAAAATTTCGACAGAAATATCGATAAAATTTCAATATCGATAGATACTTTTGAAAAAATTATATAAACAAAAAAATTTCAAAAATAAATTTAAAGTAGTAAATAGATATTTTTAGATTTCTAAACAAGTTATTATGTCTATTATTTATTATTTACATTAGTGATATTTTGTTACTTAATTATTGTGTTCTGTAAATTTTTTTTACGATATAATAGAAATATCGATTCATCTCTTATGTTAATATCAAATCCATGAAAATTTGAAAATATCGACATATTGATGAAAAATTAATATTATACTTCTACCACTCCCCAATTGGTCAAAAATCCCCAACTCATTAGGATTGACAAAATTCTATAGTTTTTAATTTAGTTAGAAAAAAAGAAAAAGAAAAAGTCTCGAGAATCCCCATGAGTACAGGAATGGGGTAAATTCTCCCATCGGGGACGAGGAACTCCACCCACCCCACCCTAACCTTGTTGCCAATCCTACTTACCATATTCTATATTCTATAGGGGTTTATTTTTGTCATAATATTTTCAATAAATCTTAAAATTAGTTCTTACTATTAGTTTATTATTTTATTTTTCGAAGAAGAAAAAACTTCTCAATCTATGAATTTTTAATGTTAAAAGTTAACAATAGCATAATCTTTAATCCTTGTGTTATCAATTTCTAACATCTCACATATTGTAGGAAAAAAACAAAGCTTTAACTTGCAAATTAGCAATAATTGTGAGATTTATTGGAAGCACATAAACAAAATGAGTTTCAAACTACATGGATACCTAATCTATTGAAATGGTAGGTATCCATATGGCCATACTTCGAGATTTACGACCTATGAGCTACGACTAAACTCTGGATTTCCAGTCCTTAAAAGATTTCTAAGCTACTAAATAGAAATGGCCAGTATTATAGGAAAATTAGCCCCTTCTTAAATCTAATTATTCTTAAATCTAATTAAATCTTGTTTCTGAAAGTATCACACTGAAATTCCAAGGGAGAAGACAATAACACTTATTTTATACATAAATAGCCAGCACGAATTCTTGGGCTGGAATCAGTTGAGTAGTTGAGGCTCGATCTTAATGTCCCTGTGTGTGTAAACAACCCCTTTATCACCATCCACGACTTGCCCACTTCCCCTAAGAATCCTGCATATATCAAACGCAAATTCAAATAAATTGCTGATATAATACTTGCATATATATCGACATTTCACAATACATTATATGCTATTGAACCGCTCAGAAGACTATGATTTGTTCGTACCATCTGGTCGTTAATAATCCTTCAACTCCTACTGGACCCCTAGCATGGATCCGACTTGTGCTAATCCCAACCTGTTACAAACAATGGACATGTGAAAACCAAGCAACAAACCTAACGGATTGATATCGGACAATTATAGGAGCATTTCATACCTCAGCACCCAGACCGAATCGAGCCCCATCACTAAATCTTGTGCTCGCATTATGGAAAACAGCAGCACTGTCATTAAGAACATAGAAAACAGCAAAAATAAGCTATCCAGGAGAAGGCACCATTATTCAATACAATCTGTCTCACACGCACAAGTGCTAATACAACGGAAAGGTTATAAAAGAATGGAGGAGGAAGCTGGAAGATTAATAAATAAAGTTAATAGTTACCCTTACCTGTCAACTTGACGTAAGAAAACTTCAGCAACTTCATGATCTTCCGTAACAATACAATCAGTGTGTGCACTGTCAGTTCACGGAGAAACCCTTTTGTGAGCAAAGGATACAACATATGAAGTACTAATTAATAGACAAAATGCATGCTCCCCCCTTCAAACATAGATGTGAATACAGATAATAAGCAATTTGAAATGCTCTTTCATCGAGAAATATTAGCATGCCTTCCATGTTGATGTATATGATCGATGGCAGCAAAAACATCATCCACAATTTCAAGAGTGCAAGCCAATGAGTTGTATTCATGATGAAATGTCCGTGCCTCAGGGATATTCAACAGAGAGCTCGCCCTTGGTCCACCATTCAAAATAACACCTGGCAAAGAGACAATTAGCCATTTTAATTTTGAGTAACAGGGTAAAAATGATCTGTAGATGTTGAACTTATGCCATCTATTATCATCATTAATCTCATTTTAGCACTTTTTTTTCTTAAAAAGAAGTGTTATTTAGGATTGTGCTCTAATAACTTTTTGGTTTAACAACTTCCCTTTCTTACATAAAAATAGTTATAATTAAAAATAAATAAATAAATAAACTTCATTCTTGTGGTGGAATTAGTGACCAAAAGCATAAAAAAGTATGCACAGAAGAAATTGCAGCAAGGCTAGACAATTATCCATTCACTGTGGTAATGCTTGCATTTTGAGGAAGAAGGGGCCAAGTTAGACCTTCAATGCGGAGATTTACAACAAGCTCATTCAGCCCACCCAACTGGACTAAGTCTTTGTGAACAAGAAGCGTTTCCTGCATTAAAGAAATAAGAGAATCATCCAAATCAGAAATATGAAGAAAAAATGCTTCAATTAGGGACAAGATAATCAGCCAATGAAGTGGAGAAGGAACAAAATAAAGTTTGATGAATGATATACCATTGCATTACAGGCTGCTGGATAATCTACTTTAGCATCCAGTACAATTCTCTTTGCCATTTCTAGATCAGCAGACTTATCAACATAAACATGGCAGATTCCATCTGCATAGCATATAGCACATGTTTTTACGACCATTATGGTTTGTTTCATGAAAACCAAAAAGAATCAAAGAGACTAAGATGTTGAAATAGAGTTGTTGAGTCCATCCACATTACCAGCGTGACCAAGAACAGGAATTTTGGTGGAATTCTTAATTTGAGAGACCAGTTTGTTGCTGCCTCTTGGGATCACCAAATCAATAACGTCATCCAGCTGCCATCATTGACAATTAATCATTTCAACTGAAGTATATTATTTAATTACATTTTTATTCCTATTGAATTGAAGTATATTATTTACTTATCTTTGTATTTCTAATAAACTGAAGTATAGTATTATCACATAATCCACATTAATAATAGGGAAGAAACATTTTTGACAATTGTTTCATCTTCACTTTCAGGACTCTTTTCTTACTTACCAAAATTAGTATTTTGATTTTGAATTATATTTATCAAATGATTCCTATATTAATTTTTAATTATTTTTTCTATGATAATACACAACACAAAGGAAAAAAAAATCAATGCTTTACGATAATAAATCATGTGACAATTGAAAAATAAAGGATTTATGAAATTAAAAGAAAACTATCATGTGCGCCCTCTTTTCATTGATCCATTGACCACTAGCCCAACCCATGGTAACAAAAACTAAGAATTCAAGAAAGATTTTCAACCCAATGCACCTTTAGTAGATCAGGTATTTCCTCCCTTGAAGTTACAAGTCCAATAAGGGTCCCACCAACACTTTCTGGAATGGCTTCCGTGATAACCTATACATAGCACAAATGAAAGTTAGCCGATGCATCAAAAATGTCATTGTCGTTTGTCCATGAAAGAAATAGGATACCTTATGCAATATTGCATTTGATCGCCTTGCTTCCTTTCCCCCTTTTAAGAGAAGACCATTACCGCTCCGGATTGCTAATGAAGCTATCTACATAAATCACAAATCAAAGGCACATTAAAGGAAAAAATCAGCATCGTAAACACCCTATTGAAATAATACTTTGATTCTCCACAAACAATTTCTGCTAACCTGTACCAAAGCATCTGGACGAGACTCAAACACGATCAATAGAACACCCAATGGAGATGACGTTTTCTCAAGAATTAGTCTATCTGAAACCTGAGTGCAACAACCATTGTCTCAAGTTGAGGAAAAATTGAATGCCGGAAAGAAATCCAGGCATCCTGAGTTATTCAAAGGATTATATCAATCATTTAATTACAAATTAGTCAAAAGAATATTTTCCAATACTTTGAATCAGAATTACCATCAGAAAAGGTTCAATTCAGTCCACCTGAAAAAGTTATATTGTTGCATTATTTATCAATTAACATAAAGTCCATAATTTGTTACCTCGGTCCTCTTCAAAACATGACCGATTGGATCTTCCATGTTTGCAAGTGTACGGATGGAGTTGGCAAGGCTGGATATCTGTTCATATACAATTAGCATCACTATTCACCAAGACAAGATAGGCATTGATACTTTATAAGACAGTATCTGATGCTATATATTTGAGTAGTGTAATCAGTGCTATGGAAATTGTATAAATAAAAAATCAGGGAATCAGGAAGAATTAAAGAGATCTCATGTCTTGCCTTTCCAGGTTTCAGTGCCAACCGTGATACTAGGGCCTTTTCATATCCACTCTGTTGAGCTTCAGCAACATCAGCTTCATTTTCAGTACTGATCAGTTTTTCATTTGCTTCAAGGGCATCAGCTATATCCAGCAAAATTTTTCTCCTCTCTTGAGAAGAAATTGCCTATGGAATGTAAACTGCGTATAAAAAATCATGCTAACGTTGCATACAAAGCAATGGGCAATTACCTGCAGCCTTCTCGAACTTTCCCTTGCTGCAACAGCCATATCACGAGCACCAACATCCTTTTGCGGGGCCCACAAATGAGCATCTTGATGGAACAGGGTACCAATTCGATCTCCTTTGAGGACCTTAAGGATATTACCAGGAGCATATCCACTGCAAATAAACATGGAAAAAAAATCCGTTTTAAATTGTATCAACATTCATATTATATAAAAGAAAATGAAATTTGAATGGAAAACCCATTCATCCTAGGCTACATTCAGTTTCAAAGAAGCACGATTTTGTAAACTAGGAACATTTCATCCCTTTTTGCAGGAGCATGTGATATAACATTTTTTATTTTGTATACCACCTTCTAAAGTAACCTGCCGCTGTCTTGATTCATGGGGTGGATAAAATCTTGCAGTTCCCTAATTTCGTGGTATAGTGCATGATATTTATGAAACAATTATTAATAGATATACAGAAAGGGGAAGGAGATTCCTGAGGCACTCAGAAGCGAAGCATACCTAGTGATAACAACAGGAATGCCAGCATATGCAGCACCAGTAGCAGCTTTAACTTTAGCAGTCATACCGCCTCTTCCCACCCTAGACTTGTCCCCAAAGGTAATTTCACCTTGATGGCGTTCCTTAACATATGTATGGATTAACTTTGAGTGAGGATCACTTGGTGGCCCGCTATATAGACCGTCAACATCGCTTAACAAAACAAGGAGATCAGCTTTTAGCTCCAAAGCTAAAAGTGCTGCCAAACTGTCGTTGTCCCAAAATATACCAGAAGAATCCTGAGAATAGTTGTCCAAAACATATAGTGTGAGAAAAGTGAAGAAGAAGTTGAAAAGCAAAGAAATAAATTCATTTTGTTTGGAAAAATAAGAGAGGTTTTCAATTATTTGTCACAATCACAAAGAAAGTCTTATTCAAAACTACAAATCCCAAAGAAGATCAAAAAGCAAGTATCAAACCTCATAGGGAGCTTTCCTGGTACTGACTGCATCATTCTCATTGAAGATGGGAATAACCTTAAGAGAGAGTAATGATTTCACAGTATCGCTAAGTTGCCTTCTAAAATCTTTATCCCTAAAATCATTATCAGTAACCAGAAGCTGAGCAGACGTAACATCCAGCTGCCAAAAAATTAAAAAGAACATGTCAAACAAAAATCCATTTATTGACAAGTCTTAAAATTAGCTATCTGGCCAGAGGCAAACAAATAAAGTTACTGAACTAGAAGCAATTCTTGAGTTAAAAAATTGAAAGAAAAAAAAAAAGAAACTGAATTAAGAGTGGTCATCACCTGGCTAAATAATGTGTCATAGAGAGCCATGAGACTATTTTGACCAACAGCTGCGCATGCCTTCCCATCAAGATCAACTTGTGGTTTTTGAAGGTCAGCAAAACTACATTATTCATAGTACAGTCTTAGTTCAAGCAAAAGTTTCATATAAGTAGATCAAAACTTGAATTGATTTCAGGACTCTATCGAATTTCATTGCCCTCATAACCGATTTAGTTGCAACTTATCTAACATATCATTACCTGCTATTAACGAGCTTCCTATATCGGAGCCTTTGACGACCAATGCCAACAGCACCAGATGAAACCAAAATAACCTCGTATTCTTGAGAGTTCAATTCCTTGATCTGCATTTCAAATCCAAATCTTAATATTCGAATAAAATAAACAAATAAAGCCACTCAAACCAGAAGCTTTAAAAAAAAAAAAAAAAGATCTATCACTATAAACTTGTAGAAGACTTGACTTATGATGCAATGTAAATACCTGCTCACACAATGCTCCTAGTCTGCCCAAGGCTAATCTTCCATCACTTCGCGTTACGACCGCCGTCCCAACCTTCAGTGACAAAAACAGATTAAATTATCAATGGTTTCATGATCCAAAATTGAGATTAATCTGCATGTACTGTTCCGGTAGGAAGGAAGGATTGAGAAGACGAATGGATTGCACAAATATGGAGTATTCGTCCAAATCGAATCAAAATGCATGAAACAAAAGATATCAGAATAGAAAACTATGGCATCAACAATCTCCATCCAATTGCAATCAGAAAGGTGAAATTGGAAAAAGAAGAATAAAAACACGAAGTTCCAAAAACAAAGAGAAGCAACATTTAGTAGAGAAATATGAAAATGCTGTATGAAATGGAGGTACCTTGATAACGAGGCGCTTGACATCCCGAAGGAAAGCTCGGGAGCGATCCATGGAGTCCATGAAGAAGAGAGGGGTGAGTCAACTCGACCGAAACACAGAACAACTCAGCAAAGTTAGCGAGGGTTTGTTGAAATAGTGATATTTAAGAGAGTGAGGACATTTATATAGGAGGAGAAAAATCGGAAATGGTAGGCGGAGGTGAAAAATGGGAACAAGGGTTTTTACTTAATTTCAATTGTTTGTATTTTAATTTTGTATTCTATTGTGAATAATTTTTCAGTGGTAACCAATGCAAATCCACGGCCATAATATTCTTTATTGGCTGCATGTTTCTCCCTCAATGGATGAGGATTGACTAAGGCCCACCTTGTCAGTTTTTGTAGTGCTTCTATTTTTTTATTTTTTTTTTGTTTCTTTTTAAATAACAATAATATTTTTAAAATTTATAAATAAATAATTCTAAACAATAATTTTTTAAAAAAAAATTCAAGGACTATGAAAGGTAATTTTAAAATTTATTGGAATTACAAAAACTAAAAAGTACACCCACAAAAATTGTTGTATCTAATAAGGAGATAAACCTAATGTTAAGATTTATAGAGTTTTTTTTGTTAAGAGTAAAATAAGATAAAACAGTGATTTAACATTATAATTTCACTTCTCAATAAATGTGGTGGTGAATAATCTATTTTTAACTTTTTCGTTTAAATACATGATTTACAATAAAAGCTATTAATTACCTAGATCTAAAATAGATTCTCTCACAATCAAACATCAGAAATTTTATGACTTCATGAATCGATTATTGCAAATTTTAATTTTTTTTTTTTATCATCCATCCATGTGTGTTTGAGCCAGTTTAGGTACAAGTCTCACCCATGTTTTGCTATTAAATTCTAGTGGATGACCACAATAAATTTGAACTCATTATTTTCTTATTTTTTTTTATTAAACTAATGATATAGTTCGTCATTATAGTTATTTGGGCATTTTTTAAAAATATTTGTTTAATTTTTTTTTTCTAATTTTCAATCTAAATTTACATCTTATAACCTATATTTAAAAATATATATATGCATATAACTCATTTTAAATAGGTTCATTTACAATCAAATTTATCAAAGGTAAAAAAGAGAAATTTTAATATTTCAAAATCAATCACAATGTGTTTGATTTTTTAAAATGATTTTGAAATAATTGAAATCGGACTCGTCAAATTTAAAATAACTTCAAAACATATCTTTAATTTTCAAAATCAAGTATAATTTTATATTTTAAAAACTTGATTTTTGTAACCCTAGGTCTAAAAATAATAAAAAGGACATTAGTTATTTGAAAATCATTGCAAGCATGTGTTAAATGATAGGTTGAAATATGAATTCAAAGTAAAAAAAATGATATTTAATATTTTTTCGATTTAATACTCAAAATAAATTAGCTAAACAACGTCAATAGCATTCCATCTAAAGTGTTCTTAAAAATCTTTAATGTTAGGCACCAAAAAAAATCCATCTTTTCAAACGATTTTTATTCAAAAAGTTACCCTCTATTATTCCTTCTTAAGTAAATTTGAAAGTGGTTTTGAAATAACTAAAATCATCGTAACATATTTAAAATTATTTTTTTTTCTAAAATTATAATATTTGACCATTATGAAAATTTTGAAGTGTGACTTCAAGTGATTTTTCTGGACTGGTTGTAAGTAATTTTATTTTAAAATGTATTATATTTTAATACTAAAAAAATCTTTTCATATTTCACTTTATTTTGTTCTATAATTTTTAGAAAAATTATATATTTCTTTTTAATTCTATTTTCCATTTGTCTTCATTTCTCTATAATTTTTACACTCTCCTAATTTTCTATAAGTTTTACCTCTTATTTTATTTTATTTTTTTAATGTAATTTTCTCACTTTTTCTCACTTCAATGGTTTTTAACTCTCTTTTGAGTTTTTTTTTACCCTCTAATTTCTTTCACCTCTTACTCAATTTTTTTCTTCACTCTTAAATTTTTTTATTAAATTATACAACATATCCCTAAATTTTATACTCTTGCATCAAAAATACCTTTGAACTTTCAAAACTTTCAAAAAGTACCCTTAAACTTCAAAAATGAGTTAAAAATGTCCGTTATTTTTTGGTGAAAACCCTTAAATGTTGTGTCAAAAATGTTAAAAAAATCAAAGTTTATTCATATTTATTTTATTTTCCATTATTATTTCTTTGTTGGTATTTTCCATTTATGTATTTTCTTTATTGGTTTATTGATGTCTATTTATTCACCTTATATATGGTTGATTATGTACTCTAAGTAGCATGATTTATTCTCTAATATACTATTAGAGCCTTAGGGTTTTGGTCTCATTGAAATCTAGTCGTTACAGTCAAATTCGTTCTCTATCTCTGTCGATCGTTCGACGGAGGTAGACCCATCGTCCGTTACCAAAGGGTTTAGTTTTGTCTTCTTCCTAAAAGTATGTTGTTCGCAAACGCATAGATTAATCTTCGATCCACAGTCTAGCTTTATTTCTGCTTGTCACACAACCTCTATAGCTTTGTTATTCCATTATCCACTAACAAGTCTGTACTGTTGCCGTTCGTTTGCGCCTGCCACTATCCAGCTCAAATTCATCCGTTTGCATCCACGTCGGGTTGCTCCCAGATGCGCCGCCTCCCAACTGCTCTACCCTTCTTCGTTCGTGTCACATCGTCATCTGTTTATACACTACTCTTGTTCGTGTGAATCACATATGTTGCGTGATTTAAGGACCCAGTGCCCCTTATAATTTTTTTAAAAATCTTGGTTTAATTAATTGGTTCACTTGGTTCGTCCAGGCAGACTGCTTTGATTCAACCCTCTTAGATTGGTTCGGTTAGTTTAATTTGTCATTGCAAACTCGAGTTGTTCGCCAATCTAGCACATTGAATTTGAGGAAGGGTATTAAAAGGAAAATAGGGTTTATTCCATTATTATTTATTTTTTATATTTTTCACTTATGTATTTTCCTTTATTAGTTTATTGATGTTTATCTCTTCACTTTGTGGAAGGTTGATTATGTCCTCTAAATTATCCTGATTTATTCGATAATATATAAATTTAACAAAAAATATCTTTGAACCATTAATAGCGTCTTACTTCTCTATTTTTCATTTGTTTTTCTCTCGTAATTTCTTCAACACCCTCTTACCCTAGGGTTGGCAATGGGGATTTTATCCCATCCGAAACGGGTCCAGGGACCATTCAATTATCTTTGGTTTGGGCTTGGACACTTTAGTTGGGCTTAGATTGGGCTAAGCTAAAAACCAAACTAAATGTAAAAAGTTAAATACCTAATATATATAGAGAAAATATTTAAAAATCTAATTATATATATAGAAAAATATTTAAAAACCTAATCAAGATGGGGTCAGGGTTAGGGACGGGGCGGGGACACCTTCCCATCCTGATTTGATCCCATCCCCAATCAAACTGGGGATTCCCAGTCTCGATTGGGGCAGGTCCCTGTGGTAAATTTTGTCAACCCTATCTTACTCCCTCTTTGTTGAACATTTGACATTTGTTTATCTAAAATAAGTAAATTAATAAAATTGCATACTTCATTTAAAGTACAAAGACTATAATAAGAAGAAATATAAAAAAGGAAGCACCAAGAGATTTTATTTAACAAAGTTGTACCTTAGTTGTTTAATGTGTTAATAGCTAAATACATTTTTTTAATATTTACCGTTTTGGTATGTTTTAAGGAGAGATTTTGATTTTAGAATTATGTGAGATTTTGTGTGATTTTATGTTTTCACTTAAAATTTTGGTTCTTGAGATTTTTTTTTTTTTTTTGCAAAGGAGTTCTTGAGAAAATTGATGCAAGCTAAGAATTGAAAATTTAAGGAAATTAAGAGAAAAATGAAGTACCCACATGAAAAAAAATGAAGATATATGTATAACTTGTTTTAAAATCGATTATTTTCAAACTTAAGAAATTTTCAAACAAATTGATCAGTGCATTAACGGTAGAGCATTTTCAAACTTTTTTTTTTCAATATTCAAGTTACTTTTGCAATGTAGTATTAATGATTTTTGTTCATATACTAATGGTGTAAATATTTTTAAACTTTTTTTAAAGCTAAGGATATCTTGAAACTTTTCAAAGTCATGAGTATTTTTTGAACAAAATTTTAATAGTTTCTATCTAAAGCTAAAGACAATTGTATTTTTTAACACTTATAGTTTAATGATATATTTTTCTGAATTTCTCCTATGTTTCGAAAAATTTCTCTTTCAAAATTCTCTTTGGCTCTCTGTTTTTTCTCTCTTACAGTTTTTGTTTCTCTCTATATAATTGTCCTTATTTATTTATTTTTTAATCTTAAATATAATTTTTGTTTAGTAATTTGATATCCTAAAATTACCTTTGAAAACTAGGTTAAAACTTTTAATTAATTGAAGTCTTGTAGCTAACCTTTTGAGAAAAAAAATGTAATTAAGTTGTGCCTTTCATTTGCACAATGTATATCCATCTGAAGAGTCTCTAAAATTTGGAAACCATGAGAAAAAGTTAATGAATGAGAGTTATTGGATATATTATACCTTCTAAGTTTCCACTATAAATTAGTCTACATAAATACTATTGAACTCTATTTATTGCTTGCCATATAAAAGTTATTGGATACCACTTCTATTTATTATTTGTCATATAAAGAAATGTTAAGAATGATGTGAAATAGATATTTATAAATTAATAATATGTGAAATAATCAATAGAGATAAGTATATAATATCAAAGCGGTAGAAATTTGTTCGAAAATTGTGCAAACGTATAGAAAAAAATGCCTGAATGAATAAATTGAAAATTACTATTACCGAAACTCGTAATTAACCACCAAGGGAGAAATAGCACAATGCAAATTGTAACTGAACCGATTAAAACAAAGTGGAATATTGGGAAGGGGAAGAAGTATTTAACTTTTATTGAAGTCTGGACAACATTTGGCGACTAGTTATTCAATTTTGAAACGGCGGCAAGA